>NC_092798.1:6374645-6680506 GCF_918797505.1 Bemisia tabaci
TACAGTTTTCCTCCGTCGAACATTTCCGTTCCCTCATTCAACTGAGGATTAATTGTTCCTCGTTTGCTACACTAGAGAGCAGCACTTTCCAGTGGCCGAGCATATCATAGCATGTTGCTATGGTTTTATATCAAATAACCTAATTGTATGTTATCATCCTCTTATTTTTTCAATGCAGTTTTTGTGTGCAGTTGTACTTGCAATTGTTATTATTTCTTAAAATAAAAAACATGGTGACCTCGACGTGATTTAATAATTTGTTCAATTAATTTTAAGTTACTAAGACTAAGATTGAGATTTGCGCATAATTAATGGATGATCCTTAAGATTGCCGTTATTGGTACCATAGAAGGTTAATTAACCTCAAAATAATTGCATGCTTGAGAGCTCGGTTGAGACTCGCATTGGGATCCTTTCAGAGTTTGTTTAAACCTCATATTAAGAATGCTTTAGGATTCGTTTGAGCCCCTCGCATCAAGAATGCTTGGGAATTCGTTTGAGCCTCGCATTTAGAATGCTTGAGAATTCGTTTGAGCCTCGCATTGAGTTTCTTTAGAGTTCGTTTTAACCTTAAAATACAGATGCATGAAGTGCTCTTTCGAGCTCCGTGCTATTTATAGTGCGCGAGGTGCTCCATTGAGCCACCCCATACCTACAAAGGCGTGATGTGCTCCATTGAGCCACTCGCATACGAAGGCTTGAAGTGGTCTCTCGAGCTCCACGCTAAAATTCAAGTGAATTCCTTTTCAGCTCTTAGTGTATACCATAAGTATTGTGTAAGAATTATGGCAGAAACGTTCCTCCAAACCGTGCTAAATTATAGTTTCTTTGAACTCTGTGCCGATAAAAATTCAGAATTTCAGACTGCCAGCTTAACAAAGTATAACCTTAATTCAAGTTGGCGACTTGATTTAAAAAAAAAAATTAAAATTAAATCATATGGTTTCATTACATTGTTGACAAGTTAAGAAAAAGCTTATCAACGATGAAAGCCAGAAACAAAAATGCGATGGCAAAAATAGCCATTGCAACATTTGCCGCAAAATCACATTCATAAAAGATAATTCCATTTCTCTCTCTTTATTTCTCTTTATTTATTGTAATGTGAAAAATTTGTCATATGAAATTACGTCATAACATTTTGCATCAGCATGTAACCTCTGATAATTGGGTAAAGATTCATTTAATACATATACAATTTCAGAAAAAATCATTAATAGTTGTTAATAGTTTCCCAAAGGCGAGCTCTCCAACACAGTAGTGTTGGAACCAGCAGCTTGTTTCTCTATGACTCCACAAGGACTCTTACTTGGCACTGTGATTAATATTGACTAACTCAATATTTTTCCCAACTTCGCGAGTGAGATTTTTCCCCGGGACAAATCCCATAAAACGTCCCGTGGAGACAAGGCCTTAAAATCGTCTGATTTTAGTGAATGTCGACAATGGAACCACCAGACCACGTTATTTCGTTTGTGGTGTTTGAAAATCCCCGCTCGCGGAACGCGTCGGATTGTTAAAATTCTCTGATTAGCGAGTTTCTTAAAATTTTATATTTTAACTTTTGACCTGGTCTGGTACTTTTTGAAAAGTGGTTTTTAAAAACATTAGAGATGTAAAGTATCTGAAAATTCAAAAGAAAATATTCGTGACTCTTCTTAAAAAATAACATTTTATCGGAAGAAATTTGATAACTCTCGAATGTTCATACGACTTATTGCTTAGCACGCAGTGTTGGCTTTCGTCGTGGGTGTTAACCGGGGACGATGCACTCCAAGGCTGACGATTATTCACTCATTTTTTTTTAGCTACGGAAGAAGCTCGAAAATGGGCAGCGGACAAGGCGGTCGTGTCCAGCAGAAACCACGGAACCCACGCAGGATCTCGGTCGGAAGTATGCGATTTTTCGCTCAGCGGGCCGGAAGAGAAATTTAATCCCGGGCACATTGAGACAGTCGCCCCCGACATCTCCGATCGAGTGAAAAATTGGAGCAAATTCGATCACACGAAAACCGACTTGAGAGCGACCGGAGTTCGTGGAAAACGAAGCGTATCATGATACGTCAGGGTCCATTATTCGCGAAATAGCATTCAACCCTATCCCTCCCCCTCCCCCCGTCATTTTCCCCCCGATAGCTTTAAAACCCTCTGTCTACACCGTTTTTATGTTGAAGATGGATTTTGATGCAGCGCCACACAGTGGATCGAGTCAATGGAGACTTTGCAAGGGTCTGAAATTTGATGAATTTCATGTTGAAGTGGAATCTACTGAGTCAATTGAACACGAGGATACCGTTGATTCATTAATTGAGCAATTATTAGAGGAGATATGACAGAATAATCGATTCTGCTAAAATACATGTGTTAAAATGGGAAATGCCGCCAGATGACGTCCTAAGACGACACATTTTCTCACTTTTAAATCATTTTTTCTCCAATTTCTCATGTCAAAGAAAAATTATGAAAAATACTGCGAACTCAGCTCATTAGGCACTTTCAGATGAAGCAATAACATTTTTTTGTGCAAATTCTCCTTTGGAGAGGTCGGATAAAATTTGGAAACTTTAAACATGTATAACTTCCAATTATACAAAACTTCGAGGTTCTAAAAATAGTTCCATTGGTTTTCTCGTGAAATTTTCCTCCAGAATCACCCCTTGAAATTTCAAATACGGCAAAATAAACATCAAAATTTGCGGTTTTAGCCAAAAATTTCATATCCAACCTCTCTAGTTGACTCGATCCACTGTGCACCGAAGCTCCTCCTACTTCGAAACGGGCATTTTACCAGGCTAAATTCATCGGGTTTAGCAGGAAGGAACCAATTTTAGTGGTTTATTTCATGAACGATGCTTTGTTCGAGTATCTTCTCATGCAGATGGGTGCTTTTATAAAAGTGCTGGCGAGCATGATTTATTCCTATTATTGTATTCTGAGAAGTTGATTTTGATGTATCATCGAAATCCCTCTAATTCGCGACGGTCGTTTTACTGCGAGGTAACATGAAGATGCGGAAGATTCATGTGGGACCGCATTCCAGCGATTTTTGCGTCATGGAACTCAGGACTGCTAGGATTTCGTCCAACGTTTCGTTTCTTTTGCGCTGACATTATTCAAAAACCTGTGGATCTTCATGTTTAGTTATGGATGGATGTTCTCTTGAAGACCCACAATGGACCACTAGACGAGGTACGAATTTCGGCACTCTGATACGTGTTTTTTAACCGGAATTTCATGTAAAAAACGTTTCCTGCATTAAAAATTACTGTAATCAACTCCTTACTAAGATATTAACGTTTAAATTTTACATTGGTTATAGGAAATTTGAATTGCCCGGTCACAAGAAACCCAATACCCTACGTGAGTCAATTCGCGCCTTACAACGGTTTCGGCAGGCTTCTCAATCGAGCACTGTTCCTTTCACAATCTTTATCGTTCAAAGTGTAAACAATTTGCTAGAGCTGAGCCAAAGCGTCATGATTTAGGCTACTGTATTTTTGTATTGCAGAGACTGCCACGATAACGTTTAGTGTACGATTTGGTCCACGCAGACCATTGAGTTTTTATAAGCGGGAGGCTTGAATTCACGCGTCAAGGAACTTTCAATATCTTGGTTAGGAGTCAATTTAAGACATTTTTGTGTTCTACTTTGCGCGAATTGTGTTCTACTTGAAAATTTGGTTGAGAAGCATGTACCGGAATGCTTAATTTTGTACCTTGTTTAGTGGTCCATTTTTGAATAATTTCAGCGCAACCCGCAGTTCAAAAACTTAATTGAGTCTAAATGTATCGAATTTTTCAGAGGGCAACTTTGCAACGCTAATACGAGGGACATTTTTTGGGGACTCGTGATTTCCAAAAATAGGGCTTTTTGTTTGAAGGAAACAGGGAAATCACGCCACAGAAAAAATGTCTTCGTTTCAGGAATATGCAATTGAGTGTGCGGTTATGAAAGTACAGCAATTATTTCGTCGCAATAATTTCACACCTAGTGACTCGCACGTTTTAGTCAGTAACTTACATGTTTTAATTTTTTTTGAAAAAAGACAGAGAATTTAACAACTGTTCTTTTGGATAGTAATATTATTATGAGACGTTACTTTGTATATTTAATTATTTTACTTCCAATTATTTAAATCATATACCTAGCTAGATACAAGAAACATTCCTCCAGTAGTTACGTTATATTCAAATAAAATTTGTTAAAAAAAAAAAAAAAAAAATCCTCGCACGTATAAATAGGATGACAATCGTTAAGGTTAACAAAAGTTTACTTTAACTTATTCAAGAAAATCAACAACCCTCATTCTGTTGGAACGTCGAACGAACTACCCAATAAGTTTACTGCTCGGAGCCTAATTCATCCCAACTTGTGATTTCGATATGCGTCGTATCGTAAGTGAAGCCTTGCATTCAATTACGGAAACTTTCCAAGAGTTGATTTCAGTGCCGTGGCGAGCTTTGCGATGAATCGATGAATCTGTCATTCAAACCTATGGAAAAGGATAGATCGTGATGGCACTCGCAACGAATCCAATAATACTCGATTCTTTACAATAGCTTCAAATGGGAGAATATTGACAGTTGATTATCACGCTTCACCATTGATCGATTCATACTTTATTGCAAGAGCCACTGAAGCACTACTTCGCTACTTGTTACAAGACGCACATTTTCAATCCCGCAAACTTTCATATTATGACCTCCTACATAACAACATTTGAATTTCTATTGAGTGCATTTGTTTCGCGAGTTGTTTTGCTTTTCAATTGTTGAAGAAATAAAATGTAATACTGCAGGTATCCTGCCGTGCTAAGGAAGAACGCCGTAGGAGCCTTCGAGAGTTGCCAAAGTTTCTTGGATAAAGTGTTTATTTTTTAAGAAACTTATGAGTATTTTTTCTTGAAATTTACAGACACTTTATAGATCAAATTACAAACAAAATCATCTGAGAAATCGGCAGAAAAATATTCAAAAATTTCCCTGAAAATTAGTGGTTTGCCAGAGGAAATTTGGCAACGCCTGAAGCCTCATACGGCGTTTTTCCTTAGCACGGCAGTATTGTGCAGCAGCTCAAAAAATGAGACGCATCGAGAATATTCATCGGAGTGGTATCATAGAATTTCTGGGACGAGCTCAAAATTTTCCGATGAAACTGGCATTCTCGTTGAGGGAACTTTACCATTGCCAAAATTGAGGAGGTCTAATGATACTTTCAACACTTACAAGAAAGGGCGTGGACCATATCTGCCACACTAAGTAAGAACGCCGTATGAACATTCGAACGTTGCCAAATTTCCTTTCAGAAAATATTTAATTTTGAAGGAACATATGGATATTTTTCCTTGAAATGTTCAGACACTTCATCGTTTCTCTGACGAAAGAACGTAACGGCGTTTCAGTGTTGCCAGATTTTACCACTTAAATCGTATTTTTACCTAAAAACATTTGAAAGTTCCTTACTGAAAATTTCATTATTTTTCCTTCTGATCTCACCAAAAATCAGACGGACCCATTCTCGTCAAAAATTGAATGTTTCACTCAATTTTGCAACCATGGAATGGAGTTACGTTCCTTCGTGTGGGGGATCAAATCATGAACAAAAATCGCTGAAAATCGGAAGAAAATGAGTTTAAAATGTTCCCGAAAATTCGTGATTTGCCAGAGGAACTTTGGCAACGTCTAGAGGCTCATACGGCGTTCTTCCTTAGCACGGCAGATATGAACGCATTATGACGCCCGCACGCCATTTTTCATTTTCCTTAAGAGCGGCCATCATTTAGTCTTTTAATTAAAAGCGCCCCTGTAAAAAGCTCATTAAAAGTTTGAGAATAAATCACGGACCGTAAGACTTCCGTCACGGCGGCCAAGAGAGACCTCGCCCGAAAAGAAGGAAGGATCGAGGAATGAAATTTGGAGTCGTTGAGTAGGTACGGAAATTAGGGCGCTAATGTTCAAACTCAGCCCCGATTTCGCTAATTCGGTGACCACTCAGTTTATTGGGCCGTGAAACTAGTTCTTTGATGAGATTTTTGAAAATCCCCTCCTGTAATTAGGGAATTGGGGAACTTCCGCGAGAAAAGTTTAAAGGAAACTTGAAGACGAATTAGAGCGCGCAAATAATTATTGCAACATTTATCCCGCTAAAGAGAAGGAAGGAGAGGGATGAAGGCAACGTATTTTCCCTCCGATCATTATTTTATCCATTTCCTCTTAATCATACCGGTTTTACATGTCATGCGAATTTTGTCTATATTTTCTCAAGAAAGGTTAAGATTGAGACTTTTTTCCTCTTAATGTACTGCATGTGTCTTGCATGCTATATGTACTCAAAAATGAGAGTTGGAGTAAAAAGTCACCTTCGTCCAAGCGAGTTCGTAATTTGCGACAGTGCTGCACAATGAGCTGCATGTTCCACCTCGCAGCCGCAAGAATCTCGCAATTTCAGCGGAAACAAATTACAGACCCACGGTTTTTTCCTAGCGTGGCACTGTGGCAGTAATGAAACGCTTTCATTCAGCCATATGCCATTCGCGACAATGCTGCGCGAATAGTTGCCGATATTGCCCTGCAGCGGTATGATATGCTCAGCGCGTAACTACAACAAAAACTCTCAAACAATCCGTAGCCTTCACAGAGTACAACAAGTGAAATCTCCTTCAATCTCCTGAGTATGTAATCCGCAACAGCGCTGCACGAATAGTTACCTATACCGCCCCGCAGCCGCACGAACCGCAAGATTCCAACGAATCCGCGATCTCTGAATAGTACACGAAGAAAAATTTCCTTCAATCAGCCGAGTATGCCATACGCAACAGTTTTGTGCGAATAGTTGCCTATCCTGCCCCGCAGCAGCACAAACCGCAGGACTCCCACGAATCAGCGATCTCTGAATAGTACACGAAGAAAAATTTCCTTCAATTAGCCGAGTATACAATTCGCAACAGTGCTGCACGAATAGTTGCCTATCTTGCCCCGCAGCCGCACGACTCCACCGGAGTTAATTAATCCGCGGCATCTGTGTAGCGCACGAAGAAAAATTTCCTTCAATCAGCCGAGTATGCAATCCGCAACAGTGCTGTTCGAATAGTTGCCTATCCTGCCCCGCAGCAGCACAAACGGCGCACCTCCGACGGGTTCTCATGATCGATACGCGGTTATTGCCGAGCGCGGTAGTTACTGAGTCGGGCGCATTAGCATAAATTTCGGGCGTAGTTTGGGGCCACGGTGGAGGCTGGGTGGCGGGGGCGGGGCGAATCTGCAACAGAACTCGGAGCAGATTTAGACGGCTAATCAATCTTGTGACATTCGTGCCCAACGAGTGGGGCGGGGAATACTGGGATGGGGGGGGGTAAAGGGGGTGGCGGGGCGCGGCGAGGTGGCGTCTCGGTGCAATAAAATCACGCGCCGATCCCGAATTGCAAATTAATTAACGGCCCACCACGCTGCCGTTTTTGGCGGCGCCCTCTGCCCTCTTCCCTCTCTAGGAGCCCAAACAAACAATCAAATGTTCAAAATTGAGATCCTCTAATTATTTGTATAATCTTACTGAAAGTACTTCTATAGGGAGAGTACGGACTTGACGAAATATGGAGTTCCTAAGGTTTAAAAGGACAGCCAACCTACTAACACAAAAAATTTCACTGGCAATCATACTTGAGCATTCCTCCGCAAAAATGAGTAAATTTATGCAAAAACTAAGTATACGCACGTGCACACATGGGGGCGCAACAAGGAGCTTGTTGTAAACTTCAGCCGGATCAAGAAGAGGGATTGTTTCTTTTAGGAAACGGTTGCAAAATCTCAATGAGCACATCGGAGAAGCATGAAATACACTCCTGACTTCAAAATCTGCGTAAAAAACGTGCGATTTTTTAGATTTCCACCTTCAAAAACGATATCACGGCACAGGTGAACGTCGTTTCGTAAGAGGAGTCGTTCCATCCAACCCTTCCGCACCAGGATGCTACAAAATACTCAACATGGCCGACGCCGATCCGGCACAAAACGTGACGAGGCGGGATTTTATCAACCGGCATGTTAAATGGAGATGTTGTATGTGTGAGGAATTTGCGATTTGACTGTTGACTGTTATGTGAAAGTTCGCGAGAAACACGATGGTGCCGCACTGGTTCTCTCTGAAATCAACTCCCAAGCTCAAAAAAAGCTCTCAAGTTGAGGCCAAAATGGAGGGGATTGCCCACGCTACCCTGAGAGTCCACGCCTACATCAAATCAAACTCTCCATGCAAAGATAGGGAGCAAATACATTAGCAGTGATGCCGTGTTTTCAGTTTTAGAGTCTCCAAATAAAAAGGCAGCCCTGTCAATGTATTTGCTCCCTATCTTTGCACGGTGAGTTTGTCTTGATGTAGACGTGGACTCTCAGGATAGCGTAGGATATCCCCTCCATTTTGGCCTCAACTTGAGAGCGTTTTTTGTGCTTAATTGGGAGTTGATTTCAGAGAAAACCAATGGCACCATCGTATTTTTCGCGAACTTTTACATGAGAATCAACAGTCAGATCGCAAATTCCTCACACATGCAACATCTCCATTCAGTTAAAACGTCAGAATTTTTACTTCTATTAAAGCAACATGCTTCATTTTCTCTATCAGAATCGCACAAATATAATAAATTACATGACAAAAAGTCAGGAAATAAACAAAATGTAGGTGTTAAAATCAACATTGGTCAAATGGCATAAATACAAATGACGTCATTTTTATATTGTTACCACTATTTGATCCGTGTAAGAAATATTTATTAATCTATCGTTCAGGAGCTGATTCCCGAACACTTCGTGACTTTCATTCCCATCGGTTTGCTCCTCTCTGTTTAATTTGATGCAACGCATCTGTTCCTTTCAACGATGTTGAGTCGACAATCCACACTGGAAAAAAAAAACACATTGGATCTAGAGTCCAGACGCTTGAAAACATTGACAAGAAAATGGACTCTTGATTCAATCAGATGTAAGCTTAAATCAAAAGGAAATCCGCTCAAATTAAGAGGCTTGGTTCTTGATTTAAGCTTAAATCTGATTGAAACAAGAGTCTTTCTTCTTGTCGATGTTTTTAAGAATCTGGACTCTAGATCCAATGTGTTTTTTTTTTCCAGTGCAGCCTTGCTGTCACGCCTGATACTTTGATTTGGCCACATTACATCCGATCTGATAAATTAGCCGCTTTTAGCTTTCTATTTTATATCATCACACTGTTAAAAATCAATGATTTGCTCTGAGTGAATAACCGGCGTGAAAAAAAATCCAGCGCGAATTTTGCTTCGCACTCTGAGTGAATAGAGCAGAGCGTAAATATCACCTACGACGGACGAATTATAAAGGCACCCTAAGTAGCGTGAATCCAGGGCGTCCTGATGCGAGCGCCGAATGACAAAGTGGTAGCGAACTCTCCTGGTAAAAATTGGCAGTAGAATGTGTGTTCCAAAATACTATAGACCTAAAGCCGGCTGTAAGATTTCCAATAGCTTCTGTAGCCGGCTGTACAATTTTGTATAGCCTTTTATAGCCGACGGCGATTAAGCAACAGCCAGACGATAAAGTTTATTCTAAACGTTACTAATTACGGATGCTAGGACTTAGAATTAGACTTAGTTTTTGGAATACCGCTCTCTTTTTGGGCCGTAGTATCTTGATTTATTTTGCGAGGAAAGCTCCGTACTTTTGAAAGATGCCTGCCATTCCTAATATGTTGGAGTGCCTTCAATTTCGTGTGATACTGTGCAATACCTCTGGTGTGAAATAGTTGCTTCAGACGCCGTGGTACGCTGCGCTGCGCTGCGGCGCGGCGGGCGGGCAGAGAGCCCGAGACGCGCATTGGCGCCTACAAACCTAACAGGGATACTTCACGCATTGCGCAATGCGTGAAGTATCCCTGTTAGGTTTGTAGGCGCCAGTGCGTCGCCGCTCCGCTTTGTGTTAGGCTCTAATATTTAATCTCGCGGAGTCAACGTTTTTCAACTCATGATTTTGAAATGTTTGCACGCTCTGTATGGACTATATTCTCACTTTAATTGATGAAAAAAAATATGTTTTAAAGGAAAATATAATGTGTGTTTTGTAAATATTAAGGTAGCTCCGTATCAAACTTAATGATTTCCAAAGCACACAAATTTCTACACAATTCCTTATAGCCTTTTATAGCCAATGGCGATAAAGTGTAAAGCCCGGCGATAGGAACTATAGCCCTACTGTATACTTTTTTATAGCTTCGTATAGCCCGGCTATATGATTTGCTCCGCTTTCTACAGCCAGCTATATGATTTTTAATAGCCTTCTTCAGTCGGCTATAAGAACTCCTTTGGTATTTTGAAACGCAGCTCCTACCGCCAATTTTTACCAGGGTCGTCTGTCACCGCCGCACAGTGGATTGAGTCAATTAGAGAGGTCGGACATGAAATTTTTGACTTAAACTGCAAATTTTGGGGTTTATTTCGTCACATTTTACATTTCAAGGGATGCTCTGTGTAGAAAATTTCACTAGGAAACCAATGGAACCGCTTGTAGAACCTCAAAGTTTTGTATAAACGGAGTTATAAGCGTCTAAAGTTTCCAAATTTTGTCCGACCTCTCCTATTGACTCGATTTACTGTGCGCCGCGACTCGAGGTCCATGCTGCGGCAGTTCCGTTTTACGTTTGCCTGTCAGAATTTCACTCCGGCCAGAGCGCGAAATTCGCGCCGGATCCATGCACTCAGAGTAACAGGTGGTCAAAATAGCAACTGAGTAAGCGTGAATTTCGCGCCGGATTTTTAACAGTGCAGGTCTCATTGAATGAGCAGCATATTCCGTGTGTAAAAAATAATAATATTTTTGTTTTTTTTTCTGTTGCAGGTTGGTTCTTTGAACTTATGGCACTTTCGCTCCCGATATCCTGTTTCCAGTCGTTTTGGGTAGTGTGATTGTAAATTTTTCATAAAATTTTCAGTTAGGTCTACGGAAAAAAAAGTTGTCGAAGTAATATCCTGGTCGCTAAATATCTGCGCGACAACTCTTGAATGTCGTTATGAACACTCCGGCTTTTTAAGTAACATCCTAGCTACGTTGTATTAACAACCTTGGCGTTCACATCAACATCCAACATTAGGGCGCAAATTTTTAACATCCAGAATGTTACTTCAGTAACTTTTCTTTTCGTGACCGATCAAAATTACTCTTGAATGTCGTTATGAACACTCCGGCTGTTTAAGTAACATCCTAGCTATGTTGAATTAACAACCTTAGCGTTCACATCAACATCCAAGAGTTGTGGCGCAGATTTTTAACTTCCGGAATGTTACTTCAGTAACTTTTCTTTTCGTCATCGATCAAAATTATTATCGAGAGCTAACGTGGATACGGTCTCAGTAATTTACTTTATTTCCCTTGTAAGGATTCTAATTGACGTATCCTGAAGCTGAAACACACCACTCTTAATCACACAAACAAGCATTTGCTAAGGGAGAGCTGGAAATGGATTCAAGTCAATCGTTTCTTTTCTCATTCGGTTTTCCACTAAAGAGAATCCAAACAAGAGAAATGCATAAATCCTGGCTACGTTAGATGGAGTAGCGATAAATTGAGCTAAATGTTTCATTCATAATTTAACCAAACACTTTCCTTCTCGGAGACGTTGAAGGCAGGGATGGAGAATGAGAGAGAGATGGAAAGAGCGATTGTCCGCTTAATTCACTTATCCACCTCTTAAGCACGGTTTCTGCGGAGAGCCCGGTTGTCAAACCAGCTAAAATTGTCAAAATTTGAATTGGCTCCTAACAGTAAAAAAAAACTAATCAAAATTTCATAACTAGAGAAATGCATCTTGCGTGATGTAATTAATGAAGAAATAAGTAGAAAGTGCACCAAAATATGTATTGTTTGTGTATTAGAATTATTTCATGTGATACGTACTTGAATGAGTCTAAGAGGGTAAATGATGGACTATAACTATCGGGTCTCTCGTGGGTTGTCGTTAGTTAGTCTATTGCCTACGTTCTTTGTCCATTGCAACCACCCGCTTCCACCCATAGGATCCCTCCATATCCTTTTTGTCTTCTTTGTCTATTGCTTTGTCCATCAATTTCAATTATCAGCCCGCAGGTGGACATTTCGTATCAGAGGATTCGTTCCATTCATCCATTGTGCACTAGGATGCTAGGCGATATTCTACATGGCCGACGCCAACCCGGCAAAAGACACGTGACGAAATTGGATGTTAGCAAGTTTTTACGTGCAAGTTAGCTACGTTTTTATAATTAAATTTTCCTTTCGTTGGTAAACACGCCGTAGTGCTTCCTCAAAATTTGTGCACGGAGGCGTCAACTATGTTGCATGTTTTGTAGCATCCTAGGGCGCAACGGGTTTGATGGAACGACGACTTCTCTTACAAAATGTTCACATGTGCCTTTAGTTCCGATTTGAAGCGGAAAGCTTAGGAAATGCTTATTTCTTACGGTGACAGTGAAGTTAGATTCCAGTAATATTTGTCGCGCGAATCGCCTTCATGTGAATTATGGTCGTGAAATATGTATTAGAATGCTTAAATCAGTACGCTGTCTAGTGGTTCATACTGCTGTGATGAGGAAAAACGCTGCATGGTCTTTCGGTTGTTGTCATCTTTCCTTCAAAAACGTCAAATTCACCGGG
Organism: Bemisia tabaci; assembly: GCF_918797505.1. Lineage (NCBI taxonomy): Eukaryota > Metazoa > Arthropoda > Insecta > Hemiptera > Aleyrodidae > Bemisia > Bemisia tabaci. The sequence continues at coordinate 6,387,291 of NC_092798.1, forward strand.
AAAATCGTGAATTTTCTACGAATTTTCCAGAAAAATTTGCTCCCGATTCAATCTAAAATATCTGAAAATTGCAAGGAGAAATATGTAAAATTTTCCTCAAAAATACGTACATGTTTCATTCGAGAATACGGCGTCCTACCTTGGGAGGGCGGCATAGTTTTGCCGTGCTGAGGAAAAACGCCGCATGAATATTCGAGAGTTGCCTAATTTCCTCCGGTAAAATGATTATTTTTGAGGATAGTAATGACCATTTTTTCTTGAAATACAAATATTTAGGAACTTCAGGTAAAATCGCGAAAAAAATCTGAAAAATCGGAAGAAAAAAACTCATAACTTCACTCGTGATTTGAGTTTTATCAAAAAAAAGCTGGCAGCTGACGAAGGCTCATACGGTGTTCTTCCTCAGCACGGCAGTTCTGAGCATAGCTGCCGTAATAGCGAGGAGAGCCGTAGTTGCAAAATTTTCGAAATCGAGTTTTCTTCAAAATTCGTCTAAACTCTTTTAGATGAAATTACTGAGACAGCTGAAACAGCAAAATTCATCCTCCTTTAATAAAAATGAGACGTATGAGAAAGCCGTAAGTGCACAAAAAATGACATAGTTTTTTTTCAAGACAGCCGCAGGTGCATGAGAGCCAATGAAAACAGTGCTTTCCAGTAAAGTGCCGCCCTCTTCTGCCAATTTCTAACCTGAAAATGTGTTTGTTGTGCGTCCAAAACGCAACCACGAAAGCATACAGAAGATAGCACTTACGGATGTCTTGCCTAACAATAACCTAGCATGAAAATGAAAAATACCATTTTTATGTAATGGAAATAAAATCGGTCAATTTTTAATCATCCATACGATTTTTAGAAGTCTTCCGGACGATTAGAGGCAATTTGACAAAGAACGGAAGCTTCTTTCAATAAAATGTTCCGGTCAGAAGCTTCTGAGCCCGTTTTCTCAGAACTTCATTTTTGCACTTATGGCTCTCCTCCCCATCACGGCAGATAGATACGTCCACTTTTGCTGTGTCAAGGAAAAGCGCCGTATGGACATTCGAAGGCTGCCAAATATCCTTCAATAAAATTTTTATTTTTTAGGAAAGACGTATATATTTTTCCTTGAAATTTTCAGGGACTTTAGGTGACATTACGAACAAAATTATCCGAAAAATTGGAAGCAAAATATTCATAAGCTTACCAGGATATTCGCGTTTTATCAAAGGAAACTTGGCAACGTTTGAAGGCTCATACGGCGTTCTTCCTTAGCACGGCAGACTTGGCATCGCCCGGAGACAAGCCCTTGAACCGCTCTTTCTTAGCAATTAATCCGGACCCTCAGAGGTCTGAGACTCTCCTAATTCGATTGTCGATACAATCCGGGGGCGGATGGAGCTCTACTCACTCGAAAATTCTCACCCCCCGCCCCCACCCAACCCAACCCCCTCAAGGGGTTCGAGGGGGGACGAGGGGGGGTGCGGAAGCGCGAAGTCAATCCGAGCCAGGGGCTTCTCACCTTTCGGCTAATTCGAGTCGACGCGACATGACTGATGAATAGACGCTTCGGCTCGGGCGACTTCCTCGAAGAACAGCGTAAGTGCGACGGGTTCCCCGCGGCGGTTGCGTCTTTTTTCCGCGACCGCGCGCTCGGGCCTGAAAGCCGCGTCCCGCCATTGAGCACCCGTCACGGCTCATTTATCAAGTACAAAAGCTCCGATATCGACGACTGCTTATTTACAAGGGTCGGGGGGAGGGGGTGGGGGTGGTTAGGGGTTGTTGAAAGCGAGAGTGTGATCGGTTCGACGAACGGTGTTCGGCGGTTAGAAAACATGCGGTTACAGGCGCGACGGCGCTCAGGATCAGCGTGAAATGTGACGAGAGGAAAGAGCCGGGAAAAAACACCGGAAAGGTTTTTATTCTCTTCGTCCTTCTTTTTTTTCCGAGGCAATAAGGCATTTGGACCGCATTGAGAAAAAAGCTATGGCTTATAAACCAGTGGCTCATAAGGAACACCAGCATAAATAGTACCAAAGACAATATATAATAATAGCACATATCGACGGTGCAAGTCGGCAATCACATAACTCGTTTGCGGTGTCTGAAAATCTCCGCCTCTATATTATTTTTTTAAAAGAGAACAAATTGACATCATTTCTTGAAATTTATGCAGAATTTTCTTTGCACAGAGAAGAAAAATCACGGAAGTTTTAGAGAATCGCTGTTGATTAGTTTTCCGTTTAAGAAATAAAGTATGACAGGAAGTCTGCGACGTCGCAAACCGAGTTATGTGATTGCCGACTTACCCCGTCGATATACCTTAGTTGTGGTATACCTTAGTATGGTTCACGGATCGAGAATCATTAGTTCATTTACGACTATTAGTGGTGTTCCATATCAACCACAAATTGGTTTATAAAGCCACAGATTTTTCTCCGTGCGCGTTTAGCAGAAAGGGACCAAGCAGCATCAGCTATTGTCCAATTTAGTTTAGTTTTTCCCAATAGGATATTTGTGCAGATTCCTGTGACAAGTTTCAGGAATTTGCTTTTAACTACACAGAAAATTTACTAGAATTTGCACAAAAAAAAAAAAAAATCCGCACAACCATTTTCACGTAAAAAATTAAAGTTCGCACTGAAATTTAACAATAGCTGGTGTGGCAGGAACCTCTCTGCTTAATGCGCCCATTTTTGCTACCTTACATACGTATAAATTCGTCATGTCAACTTCATTTCATAATCGTCCTCAAATTGCCTTCCAGGTTTTACTTCGGTGACAAACTGCAAAACCTAGAGTAGCTAACTATTTTAACACTAGTGTCGTCAAATTGCCTACACGTCGTTTTGAAGGACATTTCGAGAATGTGCCTCTATCACTTTTGCCGTTTTTTCGAATAGCTTAGCTTTGCGGCATTGAGAACCCTGACTTTCATTGTTGCCTGTGTGCGCCTGGATCGTTGAATGAGTATTGAATAACCTTGATCGATAAATTCCTATCTTAGCAATGCGATTTATCGATTAAGGGTATTCAATAATCACTCAACAATCCAGGCGACATAAAATCATTTCATAATCGTCCTCAAATTTCCTTCCAGGTTTTACTTCGGCGACAAACTGCAAAATCTAGAGTAGCTAACTATTTTAACACTAGTGTCGTCAAATTGCCTACACGTCGTTTTGAAGGACATTTCGAGAATGTGCCTCTTTCACTTTTGCCGATTTTTCAAATAGCTTACTCTGCGGCATTGAGAACACTGACCTTCCATATTGCCAGTGTGCGCCTGGATTGTTGAGTGATTATTGAATACCCTTAATCGATAAATCGCATTGCTAAGATAGGAATTTATTGATCAAGGTTATTCGATACTCATTCAACGATCCAGGCGCACACAGGCAACAATGAAAGTCAGGGTTCTCAATGCCGCAGAGCTAAGCTATTCGAAAAAACGGCAAAAGTGATAGAGGCACATTCTCGAAATGTCCTTCAAAACGACGTGTAGGCAATTTGACAACACTAGTGTTAAAATAGTTAGCTACTCTAGGTTTTGCAGTTTGTTACCGAAGTAAAAGTGTGTCAAGGCTTGTCAGCCGATTTTTATTAAACGGACTAAGCAATGCGATGAATTGGTAAAATTCAACAATTGAAACCCCTTTTAAGTTGCTCTGTCAAAGAAATCAAGGGTGGCACCTATTCAGTAAATTTATCAACGCAGCAAAATCTCTTACAGATTCCGTTGTTGAATTTTTTTCCTGCTTTTTCTCCCCTGTATTTTACCCAGCCGCGCATTTTTATCTTCAATTTTTAGAGCATCTAATATGCACTTTGGGTTAATTCTGCCGAGAAGCGTTAGCCGTTAAACCCAGAAGCACGCAATCTTTGGTTTTAGCCCATTTGTACATCGATCTTTCAGAGTCAAATACGTCCTATTTTGAGCATTCAATTGCGCTCACACCACGCTGCAGCACGCAGTAAAAGCACATAATATAAAAGAAAAAATTAATGTGCTTTGAAAATCACTAAATATGACAAGGAAACACCTTAAAATTTACAAAATACACATGAAATTTTCCTTTCACATATATATATTTTTTTTTATCAATTTAAATTAAAGTAATCCATGCAGAGTGTGCAAACATATAAAAATCATGAGTTGAAAAACGCTGACTCCGCGAGTTTAAATAATAGGCCCTAGCATAAAGCGGAGTGATGCGACGTGCTGCCAGCACGAAACGCGGACTGGCGCCTACAAACTTAAGTAGATACTTCACGCATTGCGCAATGCTTGAGGTATCCCCTAGGTTTGTAGGCGCCAATGCGCGTTCCGTGCTGGCTGGCTGGCAGCGCCGCAGCGTGCCACGTGCCACGCGCTTCACTATTTCACAATAGAGGTGTTGTACAGTATTATACGAAATTGAAGGCACTCCAACATACCAACAATAAGAATGACAGGCATTCTTTAAGAGTACGGAACTTTCCTTGCAAAATAAGTCGAGATAAGAGAGATGAAGGAACATTCTTGAGTATGCCGTTAAGAAGTATTTCCTTTTTCTTTTCTCCTTACCTTCTTTCTTTCTTTCTTTCTTCCTCCTTTCCTTTCTTCTTTTTTTTGGCAAACGAGGGGGCAAACTTTTCTGCTCCAAGTAGAGTATTTCTTTTGAATTTTCAAAAGCGAGTTGCCTTAGTTGCTGCCAAAATTTATCTTATTTTTTCTCGAGATCAGAGGAAATATCTAAGGATTTTTTCTTGAGCTCAGAGGAAAAATCAGGAAAATTTTCAGTTAGTCAGGGAAAATTTGGCAACCTGGAAATGAAGTTACGTTCTTTCGTAGGGTAACAACGCAATATATGAACAGACCTTTTTATTCTCCAAGTAGTGTATTCTTCATGAGATAGTTGCCTTAGTTGCTGCCAAAATTTATCTGGTCTTTTCTCAAGATTAGAGGAAAAATCAGGATGATTGTCAGTTGGAATTACCCTAGATCCTGCTCGTAAAAATTCAGTTTGTGAGAGAAAATTTGGCAACCAAGAGACAAAGTTACGTCTTTTGTGGGGGGGGGGGGGGGGACTACGCATTCCACGAATCGAACTTTTTTTCTCCGAGTAGAGTGTTTTTCTTGAATTTTCAAGAGCGAGTTACCTTAGTTGCTGCCAAAATTTATCTGGTCTTTTCTCGAGATCAGAGGAAAAATCAGGATGATTTTCAGTTGGAATTACCCTAGATCCTGCTCGTAAAAATTCAGTTTGTGAGGGAAAATTTGGCAACCAAGAGACGAAGTTACGTCTTTTGTGGGGGGGGGGGGGGACTACGCATTCCACGAATCGAACTTTTTTTTCTCTAAGTAGAGTATTTCTCTTGAATTTTCAAGAGCGAGTTGCCTTAGTTACTGCCAAAATGTATCTGATTTTTTCTTGAGATCAGAGGAAAAATCAGGATAATTTTCAGTTGGAATTAGCCTAGATTGTTTTCAGAAAATTCAGTTTGTGAGGGAAAATTTGGCAACCAAAAGATGAAGTTACGTCTTTTGTGTGTGAGGGTGTGTGTATGTGGGGGGGGGGGGGGGACTACGCATTCCACGAATCGAACTTTTTTTCTCCAAGCAGAGTGTTTTTCTTGAATTTTCAAGAGGGAGTTACGAGTTGCCTTAGTTTCCCGTGGCGTTGGGGCCTCGCACGTGCTGAGAAACTTAGCACAATAGTTTATGGCAGGCGGGAGTGAGCATTGGTAGTTGACGTGGAGGCTGCCATGAGTAATGAGTCGAATGTAGAAGCAATCGGGGAGAAAAGCGCGCGCATTGGCCGGTGGATTAGAGCCCGCGGCAGTTCCCCCTGATTGATGAGGCTAAACCGAGCTGCCCTCCGCAAGGCAACAGGTGACGCCCGACGACGAACCTGAGATTAAAGACCCGGCTCAAGAGGCAATAGGCTTTTATGGCAAGTGCCCCGTTCGATCCTTGTTTTCTTCTCCGTTTCCTTCTCCAGGGTTTTCCTTCGTCAATACCGAAAGAAAACCCCATTGCACCGCTTTTTTCCAACGGCTCTTCTGCCCTACTGAGAAACATGTATTTTGTTGGCCCAAAGCTCACCATTCCTTTACGCTGTATTTACACAACGTCAATCGGATTGCATTTTGCAAAAAGGAACCACTAGCATTTCAATGGTGCTAAGATTGTGCAACTTCATCTTTTGCAATAAAATTGCGGAAATCGTGAAAAACCATGAAATTTAAATGGTAATTTTTGTCTTAAATTTGCAGTTTTTAGCCAGTAAAATAGAAACTATTAATGGATAATCGGGTTTGTCCTCCAAGACAAAAAAAGTTGCACAATCTTAGCAACTTTGCAATGCTAGTGGTTCCTTTTTTCAAAATGCAATCCAATTCAGAGTCATCTCTGCCAGAGGAAAGGTAAACGTTACTATATACTGGCATAGGTAACCATTCCTCTAGCAGAATCGACTAGAAGATTGTACACGCTGTGTGAAATACAGAGTCAAGGTCATGGAATGGTAAATTCTACCAATTCTACAAATTCTACTGATTCATTCGGTGTTGGAATCTCGTATCTCTATCGAAAGCGAATCGTCATGCCCCGGCCGAAGTATCACATGCCACGTTTTAAAATTTTCGCCGCAATTTTATTTTTTTTTTTCAAAGAAATTGTTGATTCAATTGGATCGAAAATTTCACTGAATTTTATCGGCAGCACGAAGATAATTCAGTGTAATTTTCGGACTGCTTCGTTGAAAAATTTCTCTGTGAAAAAATAAAATGGCGGGGAAAATTAGCGCGAGTACCTGCTTGCTAACTCGCGCCGCGAAGTATGCTAGGAAATATTGGCGCTCCTTCAATTTTGTGCGTATGCAACATGCACAACTTTGGAGTTCGAATAGTCGCCTGCAGGCGCCTTCACCGACAGCGCCAATATTTCAGCTTCATTGATGTTCAATGGGTCTGTTACGCTGGTCACAGAACAGAATCACTTTTTGATGCCTTTCGATTCCTCGGACTCTCGTGGGTTGCCGTTGGTTAGTCCGTTACCTACCTCCTTTGTCCATTTGAACCACCCACTTCCACGAATAGGATCTTGTCATCTTTGTCTATAGCTTTGTCTACCAATTTTAACAATCAGCCCGCAGTGAGACACATTTGCATGGGTTGCCCTTCATCTTTGGGCCGAACATGAAATCTAACTTGGAACAATTTTTGTCGAACGAATGGTGTTTTACGTGAAATTTTGGTTTAGAAACATATAACAAATACTTAAGTTCGTACTTTGACTACGGGTCCATTCCGGGAGTGGGCCGATTTTCAGTGCTGCCATTCCATGCCCGTCAAAAGTTCCGGAATTCTTATTAAATTTTTTCAATAAAGCCAATAAAGTTCCGGAAATTGCAAAAGACCCAGAACATTTCGGGAATTTCGAAGTTCCGGAAAACTTTCAGGAAAATTTCAAATGTTCCGAAATTCGGTTCTAGTTCCAGAAAATGCGAGCAATACCGATTTTGGCCCTCATCGATACCCCTCTTTTAATCCAAAAATCTGACAACCCAGCATCAAATACCTACGGATTGGTCACTCATCCCGGGAGACGCATCGGCTTTGCCGGGGGCTTCCGACGATACAGAGCCCAGGTGCACGAGCATTGTGCAGCAGCAATGCACTTAACGCAGTTGCCAAATTTACATCGAAAACCGGCAATTCAACCGACCTCCGCACCTCCCTCTCTGCGATTTGGCAACGTCGGAGCAAATGTAATCCCGCGAAACGGTCGCAAGGAGCACACTTACTAGTGTTTTCCTTAACAACCGCCTTCCCGAGACTGGGCAGTAATCCGTCCGTTTTAGCCGTCCGATTATAAACGACCCCTTTTAAATGCTAATCTGCCACCGCAATGGTAGCCCAGGCGGACTCTTTGATGCGAGACAGCGCAGATAGATGTCCTTGGACCGCGTAAGCTCGGACTTACGCGATTTTCCCCATAAAAAAAAGGAATAATTGTAGGTGTATAGCATTAATTATCTTTTTTGTATGTTTTTAATGCTGCCTGATAGTGGTCGTAATGTATTATCATGCATACATAACTGGGCTTTGGATTTGCTTTAGGGCCACAGCGCCATATCATCTTCAGGACGAATGAAATTGGACTCATCAAAACAAAACAAAAACCGTTTTCTGTCTAGTCCAAATTCTACTAAAATGGATATACTCTGGACTAATTACACAATAAGTTACTTATCACATCTGGTGTTTTATATGTAATATTCTAAAAGTGAGTAGATTACAAGGTGAATTTTAGCCTGCGTTTGGAACAAACTTTCGCTTTGGCTTTTAAAAGTCCAAAGACTCGAAGGAATTTTAAACCCGCCGAAATGGTGGGAAGATGACGGAAATGATGGACTGGGGCAGTCAAATCGCTATTCATTCTCATTTTCCTTTCATGTTTGTTAATAAAACGTATTTCAATGAGGAATTGTTATTCTTGTATAGCACAGAGAACATAGATGAGATTCAATTCATTCACTCGCTGCAGGTGTAGTTTTTCGACTTTTCTATTTTTTTCATAAGCGAGGAGTAGAAAGGCATATGACTGAAGTCGTTGAAACCCGTGCTCGCTTCTGATTGATGCTGGATGACATTATTCGTCTCGGCGCAAAATCGGGGCGTTGCAAATTTGCGGGAAAGTTGCGCCTTTTGAACTGCGAATTTCACGGTTTCTAAGTTGCTTTTTCGGGTTTTTAATGTGCGCATCTTCTTCTACGCGTCATTCACCTCATAATAATGCATACGAAATTCAGTCTTAATTTGTTCATGCAGTAGTGACTCTTTGTATCCTTCGCCAAGATATCATCCAATGTCAACAAAGGGTTTCGTGCGCAATAGATTCGACCGTACTAGGCGCCTCAAAGTGCCTTCAATTTCGCCGGTTATGCAATTTGCTTTCCAGAGAGTTAAAATAGTTGCTTGCGACGCCTTGCACTGTTAGCCTCTCGACGACTGTCTGCTTCATACTTACACTTCCGACTTGCGTCCGTTTGCGATAGGGTTTTTTCCTCTTCCTCTTCTTCTTTTTAAGTCAATCAGATGCATATGTTTCATCAATCAAATGCCAACAGAGGCTTTTGTAAGCGAGAGATGCGAACGAGGTGGGCGCCTCAAAGTGCCTTCAATTTCGCCGGTTATGCAATTCGCATTTCGGAAAGTTAAAATAGTTGCTTGCGACGCCTTGCACTGTTAGCACCTCTCAAAGAAGACTACTTGTTACTTCCGCTTGCTTTGTGTGTTCGCAAATCAAAATCCGTTCATGGCTTAGTGACCCGTTGGATTCACTAAAACTAAGAAAACCGTTTTCCACTCAGTCCATGTTCATCAAAATGTACATCGACGGTGTAAGTCGGCAATCACATAACTTGGTTTGCGACGTTGTAGACTTCCTGTCACACTTAATTTTTTAAACGGAAAACTACTCGACGGTAATTCTTTAAAACTGCCGTGATTTTTCTTCTCTGTGCGAAGAAAATTCTGCATAAACTTCAAGGGATGATGTCAATTTGTTCTCCTTTAAAAAAATAACACAGAGGCGGAGATTTTCAGACACCGCAAACGAGTTATGTGATTGCCGACTTACACCGTCGATATACTTTGAGCCAACTACATAATTAACGAAATTATTTGGAATTCACACAAAATTCCCAAATACTTCTCAAGAAGGTGAAGTGGCGTCACGTAATTTGCCTCAATCCCCAAAACATTCATCAGCCGAGATTCTCATCCGTGGCAGAGCGTGCGAATGATCGATTATCGATACTTCCATATTGCAGCTATGGTAAAGCATTTATAATTAAAGCGTTCGTTGCAAACACCCTGTTTATCAGTCGTTTTTCACAGGTTTAATTGACAGATCAATCTATATATCGCCAAGTACGCCACGCCACGCCACTGATTCTCATCTATAATACAAATGTAGTAATGGACGTCTTCCAACACACGAAAAACTTTGAGAAGCGATTAAAAAGCTAAACTTGAAGAGGTTAGAAAAGACCTGGGGTTGTGATCCCTCATTCCATCCAACCACCTCTATATTTCCATGAAAAACGGCCTTGTTACCTCTTCGATTCTCTGGTTTCGAGGACCGACAGTACCGGCACCCGTTACGGGCCACTCGAAAAGCAGGGATGCCGTTTTGGCTCGCATCCGAATCCAGGTCTCGATTCGTTTGCTAAGGAAGAACGCCGTATGAACATTCGAGAGTTGCCAAACTTTCCTGTATAGAACATTCATTTTTGAGGAAAGTTGTGCATATTTTGCCGTACAATTTTCAGATATTAAAGATCAAATTGCGAACATAATAGTCTGGAAAACTGAGAGAAAAGAATTCAAAATTTTCCCAGTAAACTCGTTTTACATAGAAAGAACAATGTCAACGTCTAAAGGTTCATGCAACGTTTTTCTCTAGTGAGGCAGCACGGTGGGCCGATGTTCTTGACTCGTCGTGAACTACGTGCGCCAATTATCATTCTTGGCAAGCCTTCGAACTTTCGACTTTTTTCCCGGTACCAGTGAATTTGTGATTTGACCGCCGCTGTCATGCTGTGCGGAAAAGAGGAGAAAAAAAAACCTCGCGAAAAATTGAGTGGTAAACGACGTACGTAGACCAAGATTAAGGTGATTCGATGGACGCCATATTTTGTGTCAGAACGGCATGCGATATATCGCATCAATTTGTTCCATATTTTCAGCTACTCGTCATTTTTCTCCTATTTTGAGATCGCACTTCTGTTGTCAGGAGTCTAAAGCACTCACTTACCAATTTTAACAAAGAAATTCAACTTAATAAAGGCGTGGTTTTTTCAGCGAGAAAACATCGCATTCGATACTGATATCGAAACTGCACTCGAATGCGATATTTTCTCTCTGAAAAAACCACGCCTTTATTACGTTGAATTTCTTTGTTAAAATTGGTAAGTGAGTGCTTTAGACTCCTGACAACAGAAGTGCGATCTCAAAATAGGAGAAAAATGACGAGGAGCTGAAAATATGGAACCAATTGATGCGATATATCGCATGCCGTTCTGACACAAAATATGGCGTCCATCGAATCACCTTAAACTTTCCTCAATAAGGGCCATCTCCCCGCCCCCCCCCCGCTTGGAGGGTCCATTTTGAAATCTACGTTATGCCTTCTTATAAAATTGCCCTTTTTAACACGCAGTCTGGACTCTAATATTTAAGGTTTCTATCTAAGATTGGATGAAAGGGATACTTTTGCACATGTTCTCCAGCTCAGTTTGCCTGCGGTCTCATGCTTTTCGCACGAAATACTCTTTTTCGACGGTTTTCTGGTTTCTTTAAGCGTGCAAGTCTATTTTTGAAGCTTTCTCTTCTTTGAATATGTGTTTTTGTATGCCACTAGTGATATAAGAACGAAAAATGGAAGCGTTTTAACGATGCCGTGATACTGAACTATTTCAAACACTGGAAGACTGTCACTTTTTGAAAAGAAAAAAAAAAGAAAGTAAAATCACTGTTATGAACAAGGGTAAAAATATTCCGTTCATCCAATTTTCGATAGTGAAGCAAAAACACGTTTTTTCAAAGGATGCAAAGTTAATTTTCACATTTGCCTCATGTGGCAGAATATATCCCTTAATGAGACCGGTCCTTCCTTCTTAAAAATGAAACCAGCACAGTTATCTCCCATCTTGTTCCTGTTACTCTCTGCATCCAATCATCATATCGATGGCTGACTTGAAAAAACGTCAATTGTTTTCTTATAAGCAAATCAATCGAAATACCTACTCGAAATTTCCTACGCAGCTTTTCAAATGAGTCAGGCATTTTGCAGAAAGTTTCGAGAAACAGTCTCGGTTACTTTTCTGTTTTACAAATAGCTACAACATGCGTGGGATTCCCAACTTCGCGATCGGAGATTCGCATTTTTCGATTTAGGGCATCAATAAATCGTGACGCAACATGACAACCCTGTCCAGTCAATGGACTCCTCAAAACATCCCCATTACCCCCCTCAGCCTGACAGTGGAGACGTGCCTCCGACGTAAGGTCGTATCCCAATTTCAACGTGAGCCCTGTTCTTCGTATAAATCTTTGATTTCTGGGTCTCACGCGAAAATCGAGAGACACCTTTCTGCCGAAGGAGCGACAAGCAGAGACGTACCTCATCGCGACGAGCGTTCGCCGTTCGCGTCGTGATAAAATATGGTCGTGATTTTTCCGCCAAAAGCGGATTGTCGTTCCGCCCGGAAAAGCGCGGATTATCCCGAGGAAAGCCGTCACGGTTCGAACGTCTCGAGCGCGATCTGGCGGACGGTTCGACCCGATTTTCCTCATTTCCTCGTTTTTGCTCGCTTATTTTGACGGGAACGAGCCGATGTTTTTGAGGCTCCGTGACAAACGAGCTTTTTCGTTTGCTCGTGTGCCGACGGCTCCGTCGCGCCAAGTCCCCGCTCTGCCATGCCAAGGAAAAATGCCGTATGAGCATTCGAGAGTTGCCAAATTTCTTCCGATGTAATGTGTATTTTCAAGGAACGTTATGGATATTTTTCCTTGAGATTTTCAGGGACTTTGGATGAAATTGCAAACAAAATAATCTGAAAACTTGGAAGAAAAATATTCATGAGTTTACCAGGAAATTCGTGTTTTTTTAAAGTAAATTTGGCAACGCCTGAAGGCTCGTACGGCGTTTTTTCCTTAGGACGGCAGCATTCGCGTTCCGTGTATGACGGCGGTTATGGAACTCGATAGCGGCTGTTTATGGAGCTCCGCTCGGGCAATCGGTGAAAAATTCCGCCGATGATACCGTGTTACTCTCCGCTTTTTCCGGTTGGAATAATATGTCGATTGGCTGACATAAGGGCGTAACTACACATTGAGACAAGCTCGGAAAAAGCATTGAGCTGTATGAACGACGGGGCTCATTGCAGAGTGTAGTTACGCCCTTATGTCAAGAGGGCGACGAATATTTTGTACATTTCGATACCATTAATCAAAATCAGCGAATGTCAATGTCTGAAAGGTAGTAGCACTGAATATATTGGTATTTGGAGTGTAGCCGAGTGCTAGAAATAATGTAAAATTGTCTTTAAAAAACTTACATTTTATTAACAAACTTAGACCGAAGCTCTTCAAAGCAAACGCTTCATCGTCAGGGTCACAAAATTGATATCACAATCGATATCACCCTGACGATGAAGCGTTTGCTTCGAAAGGCTTCGGTCTAAGTTAGTTAATAAAATGTAAGTTTTTTAAAGAAAATTTTACATTATTTCTAGCACTCGGCTACACTCCAAATACCGTGCCATTAAGCGGATGTAAAGTTTAATATGCATTCTATGGAGTATTTACAGCAGTATTTTTTGAGGCATTTACCTTTTGTCACCATTTGTCGCCTTTGGTAAAAAAAATTGTTGAAATGACAAGTTTTCATGTCAAATGCTTGCTTTCAGAGTGAACTGACAAAATTCTTTTTGTTTGTTTCAGGATGCCTCAGGCAGCAAAACCGGCATATTTCTAAAGCACCCGCAAGCACTGGATCAAATAATTCTACAGACGAACCTCAGAGCTTCCAAAAACTTATGAACATTTTTTATCATTCTTAATCATATTTTAAATAAGTTATCAGGATATGAAAGCATTTACTAAATTTTATTGAACTTTGATACAGGCAGTAGAATACTAAAATTTTATAAGTATTAATACAAAATTAAGCATAAGCAAACGAATTTAGAAATTTCCAAAAATCGGCTCTCCCCGCACTGTATCTCTGAAGCATTTTACAATATCAGTAGTAAAATCATGGGCAGTGCGGACGCCAGGCAAGTTTCCACCGACGGAATCTACTTCGCAGTTCCGCGACGGATTCTCGAAGAAGATGATTGGATTCCTCCGGATCAATTGGACCGGAACTCCCCCGAAATTCCGGATCAAAATCCGGAACTTGTGCCTTCAATCCGGAGCGACGACCCACGGCTGATGGACCACTTCGGGCCCGACGTGGACGAATACTTGCTCAAGTGTTCGTTAGACAAGTTCGAGAATCAGACCGTCACGACCTTCCGGAAAGACGTCATCACCCAATTGAGCGCAGCTCTCAGAACCGCCGAAACATGTAAAACAACCGGTTCGAGCACCGACGAAGAGTCCGATACCTCCGAGGAGGAACAGGAAATCCGGTTCGGTCAAAAGCGGCACCCGATTTACAAAAACGTTCTTACGTCTCAGGGATTTTACAAAAATGCACACCATGGGGAAACCGCACCCAGGCGGTCGGATCTTGTCAAAAAGTCCGTGCTGCCATCTGGCGAGGCGAAACGAAGTGACTTAGTTGCGCCAGAAGATGGCGCTGCATTCGAATTTGGTGGTAAGAGGTGGAACTCTTCTAAAAATCCCGTGCTGCTATCTAGCGAGCCGCCCTGGAGTGCATCTCTAACTCATGGAGACAGCGCTCATAAGGAGGGAATGAATAAGGTGAAACTCGGGACGGGTGCGATTGAAAGTAGCGATGAGGAGTCTACTGACTTCTCCGTCTGGAGGGAATCAACTATTCCGACGAAAACAGTAGTCACTGCTAATTTACAGGATTTTGATACTAAAATCAGAGAGACAGCACTAGTGGAAAGTTTGTGTCAAAAAAGAGTAGGAATTGATTCCTCGATCCAAAATGGGCTTGGAAGGATTGACCTGGAATCAAGCATGTCTGTGCAAGATTTGAAGATGCATGATACGGGCAAAACTAATTCAAACGACGTGGCTACGGTTGCAGAGTTACCGAAGGAACTGAATTCTTGTGAAATCTCCGGAAGTGCTGAAACAGCATCGTTTCCTGAAACTACCGACGGTGAAATAGCTGATCAAGCAGAGATCAAGCGTCAAGAGGGAGGCCTGCACATGTGTTCGATGGATCCTTGTTGCGAAAGTAATACCTCTGAAAGTAAAGTAAACCATTCTATAAGAGAAAAGGTTTGCATCGACGATGACTGTGCAACCCAGAAAGGGACAAACAAAATTCATGACGGGGAGAACGCCCTTTTTTCCACGAAGCAAAGTTTATTTTTATGCTCAATGATCAACGGAAAGTCTCCTCAAAAGTCTGGCACCAGTGAGATTTCGGTCGATCCATCGAAACATGCCGAGGACAGTGTGAACTTTAACACGAAACATGAAATTATCAGTCACGAGGAGGACGGTCATTCGGTTGCAAAATCAATCAAAAATTCGCCGGAGAATACCAAATTTGATGATCTCGGATCCGACCCTAGTTTGAATGAGGAGAAGCCGACGGATCAAATCGAAGTCAGAGTGGATAACGACGAGGTAATAATCGCTGGGCATGGTGACCCTGGCCAAGAGACGATACAGTCAAGTTCAGATCAAAGCGCCGAAAGTGCCGATGCTCCGATCACAACGCAACAAGTTGCCTTCAGCCGTCAAACACAAACAGGGGTCCCGAGCGATCAAACTTCGCGGGAGAGCCGTGAAGCACGCCCTGAAGTTTTCGGCGGTTTCGTGGACGAGGCTCGTCGCGACGACCACCCCCAACCCCCCGCGCCCACCCTCCCAAAAAGTTTGCCTCGGACACACGTCCACGACAACTTCAAATTCTTCCGGGAGAGAGGCCCCAAATTCCGGATCTCCGATATCATACCCGAATGCCCGGAAGAAGAGGCTTCGACTCAAGGCTCGACTAACGCGCCCATCCCCAAGCCTCGGAATATCCCGCGGGATATAAACCCGGACGTCACGATCATAGTCAGCGACGAGGATAGCCGCGAGACCGTTAAAACGGTCGTCAGTATTAAACCGCTCGCCAGGAAGCGAGGGGAAGTGCCTCTGACGTCAGGATCCTCGACGTCATCCGACGCATCGTCATCAGGACCCTCGTCTGATGACGCCGCGTTCACGATATCATCGCCGACCTCGTTGAGAATGCCGTCGTCGGCATCGACCGTATCCGCATTCGCGGATGTGACGTCATCGTGGAGATCTACAAACGCGCCGCAGTTTGGACGGTCGACCGACGAAATGTCGTCACCGGAATCGACACTCCTCGCTCTGAAAAACATGACGTCATCGTTGAAAGCAGAATCAGAGGCACTCGCTGACGGGACGTTATCCTCGATAACTTGCACTTTGCCGGAAACGAACGACATCACGTTATCTACATCAAGAGCCACGTCGATTCCCCTGAATTCAAGACCCTCATCATCAGAATCCATTTTGGCATGCGATGATGTGACGTCATCGAAACTAGCGCAGTCGACCGATGAAATGTCATCATCGGAATCGACACTGCTCGCTTTGAAAAGTATGACGTCATCACTGAAATCCGACACAGAGGCTCCCTCTGGTGGATTGTGGGGATCATCGAAACTGGCGCAGTCGGGACAGTCGACTGAAGATATGACGTCATCGGTGAAATCCGACACAGAGGCTCCTTCTGGTAGATTGTGGGGATCATCGAAACTGGCGCAGTCGGGACAGTCGACTGAAGATATGACGTCATCGATGAGATGCGACACAGAGGCTCTCCCTGGTGGGACGTGGGGGTCGTCGAAACTGGCGCAGTCGGTACAGTCGCCCGACGAAATATCGACACCTCTTGCTTCAACGCCGACTGTCGAGGCCACGTCGAAAATGACTCTATGTTCCCGTGTGACGTCACCAAGTTCGGCGATGCTGGCGGCGCGGCTAGGTACCGTAGTGACGTCACCGGACCCGGTGGACTGGGCGCGGTTCCTGAGTCTGGACCCGGCGCCGCCGGTGGGCGATGCGAGCCCGACGCCGGATTCCTCGTCGCTGTGGCTCAGCTGCTCGGAGGACGAGCGGCAAGCGAACCTGCTCAACTACGACCTCTTCCGGACGGACTTCTCGGACGCGGACCCGGACCTCAACTCGGAGTGGCCCTTCGCCGCAGCCGCCGTCGTGGCGCCCCCGCCCCCGCGCCTCCTCAGCGTGTTCCACAGTGAGTGCTACGCGTTGCATTTGTAATAGGGATGCGGATTTTTCGGGGGAAATGATTTCTTTTTGCGAGAATCGATTTTGGTCGAAAAATCTATGGGGCTGAATTGATTTGAGTGTGAAAATCAATTTTTCTTCATATCAACTTTTTTTCTGCCTATACTGGAGAGGCCGAGCAGGGTGTATACTAGTAGGGAATTGGTACTGATTTTTTAAGGGCGATCCGGCAGTATTGAAAAAGAGCAGAAATTCTGCAAGAAGGTCCGGAATTTTTTTAATAAAGCCTGAAAATTATTCAATCCTCTGTGCGTTGATCTTAGAGTAGTATTTGCCTGCATAATCGCGATTGTGCGCTTGTGCAGTCCGTTTATCTTCAAGGCACCAATGAAGTTCCGTGGTTCGTCATATTTGTCGCAAATGAGCGAGGGTTTCAAATTTGCGGAAGTTTTCGAATTTGGGGTCCATTGGAAACACTAAAAAAGTACTGCATTTTTTTGTTGAGGAGGTACTGAATTTCTTGGGAATGTACTGAAAAAGTACTGTGAACGTACTGATTTTTTGCCAGCCTGTTCTAGTAGACACCCTGTTCAAAGAACATTTTGCTGATTAGTAAAATTCTCTTTACCGTGGAATTTAGACGATTTTTCAGTGGGTAAAAAACTCAGCAATAAACTGAAAAGAAAAATGCTTGCAGGATGAACTTTAGCCTATGAGAAATGTTTTGGCGGCCAAAAATCAACGAAAGCTGAATCAATCATCATGTAAAAATCGATTTCGCGATTTTGAATATCGATTTAAAAATACTATTTTTTCTGCCTCTGCGAGAAATTCCAAATTTGGTTTAGCTGAGTAGGGAAATTCCTTTTCCACAGAACAAGGATGGAAAATGTCTGCAAGATATGTTTAAGTCTGTGGGGAAAGTTTCTGCAGTCAAAAAAAATCGAAACTATCAGAAACTTACATCAATGTGAGGAAACAATCGATTCGGCCTATAAATCGGGGTAAAAGGTAGATTCGATTTAATTGATTTTTTGGTTGAATTTACTGAAGATCCGCATCCCTAATTTGTAACGGTTGGATCCCGGTTGTAGCTGGTATTTTATACGTTGTTAACCCCTTTGCAATTAGCTTTGTTTTATCGTATTTTTGGTCGTAATATATCTAGCCGTGACAATAACTCACTTCCTGGTAGTTTGTTTATTCCCTCGAGTCGTCCCTCTCCTTAACCTCGTATAAGCGCTGCACAAAAGTAATTAGGGTACTTGGAGGACAAGGGGGCGGGTAAGTTCAATTTTCGCTATTTCAAGGAATACGTCTATCAAAGTTTCAAAATTGAATTGAGCCGGATGACAGAATTTAAGCTCAAACTCACTCATTCTTAAAAAATGGATTTTGGTTGTAAGTTTTTTACAGCATATATTTAAAGTTTTATGTGCAATTATCAATACCTTGATTTTTTGAAAAATTGCACTTATGCACGCGCCTTGTCCTCAAAGCCCCTTTAACTGCAAGAAGAAATACATTTGTAATATACATTTAGCAGGTGTAAATTCACTTACTTGTCATTTCTCAAGTGGAAAAACGTATAACTACTTATGAGAAATTCAAAATTTTCACTTGTAAATTGTATCACTATCAGAAAACGGTTTAGTGTTTTTCACTTAAACTCTATCTGATTTTTCTTCAAATTTCATAAAAGATACTGGACAGAAATCGCACTGTCTCATTTTTGTAAAAAATCGAATTATTTGGATCCATTTTGCAACTCCGCGATAGAGTTGTTGCAGGCAATTAGCAACTGCCACCTACATGCAATTTATTTGCATAGAATACAAAATTATACGAATGCGTCTGTAAAAAACAAGAAAATACCGATTGTCATGCTTGGAAATTCAATCAGTCTTTATCCGCGATGGTAGCAATGGTTTTCTATGAATCTAACTCCCAATAATGGAGGCCATCCCCATGCCATGATGGTCCACCTCTATATCCAGTCAAACTCTCCATGCACAGATAGAAAACAAATACATTAGCAACCGCGGGAACCTCGGTAATATGCATATGTCTGTTCCCTATGTGTGCATGGAGAGTTTGATCAGATATAGAAGTGAACTCTCAATGTAATATCCCCTCCATTACGGCCGTAACTTTGAGAGCTTTTTTTGGGATTAGGAGTTGCTTTCAGAGCAAACCAGTGGCACCATCGTGTTTATCCCAAAATTCCGAATACGGAAGATTACTTCTATCACAAATCAAAAACACAGAGAAGAATTTCATTAGAAAAAATTATACTGCTGATTTAACGATTTTGTAGTTGTCCGACATGATTCAATGTAGATTTTACAATAAAAAAATTAATATTCCGAATGCATATTGCATTTGCAATATGCAATATTTGCATAAAAAATACAAAAAGAAAATTAATTTTCACTATTGTAAAATGTACATTTGAAACGTGCCGGCCGACACATTTTTCAACAATCAATTGATGAATCAGCAATCCATTTGTTTCCGAGTCCCTTGACACTATGAAAAATAGCCCAAAACAAATGTTTCTGTCGGACTTGGATAGAAAAAGAAGAAAAAACCTGCCGCAAACGGACGCAAGCGAAAGTAACAAACATACTGCCATTTTGAAGAGGTGCTAACGGTGTAAGGCGTTGCAAGCAACTATTTTAACGTTCCGGAAAGCAAATTGCATAACCGGCGAAATTGAAGGCACTTTGAGCCGCCCAGCACGTTCGCATCTCTCGCGCACGAAACCCCTTGTTACATTGGATGCAATTTTGGCGAGGAATGTAATGAGTCCCTAAACCATGGATGAATTTTGACTCGCAAATGCATTTTTCTGAAGGTAAGTGATGCGTAAAACACGATGCGCAGAAAAAATAGCTCAGAAACCGAGAAATATTAGAATCTAATGAAAAATTTGAAATTTTTGAACACATTTTCTGAAAACAAATTTTTCTCGTGAAAAGAGGGGTTAAAGTTAATTTTTTACATTCAGTCTAATGCAGTAATTCAACTTCAAACCTCTTTTTCTCATGCAGTTCCAACTTAATGTGTGTTGGTTCCTTTTTGATGGACTCGGTACTATTGGTCCATCGCTCCTAAGCTGAGAATTCCAAAATGTGCTCATGGTTTTAATATCACATGAATTGTGTAATTTTCACGGTAAAAACCACAACACGGGAAGGGAATAACTTTCCACTCGGCGGATCGGGGGAGGGAAGAAAAAATTCAGCACAGGTGATACGCTCCATCATGGTTTCAATAGAGCGAGGCCTATCATAGTGCTCTTCATTCAAAGCCCTAATGCAGCATGACATTTTGCGATAAGAGTTCGCCGTTTGCACTCCCGCCCGCGCCAACTTCTCGGCGAATTTCCGAAACTTTTGCGGGGCCGCGCGCACAACTTCCTCCAAACCGACAGACGCCGTCGTCGCGTCGTTCCCTGAAAAATCTCGCCCACGACGAAGAGTTCTGGTTGTCATGTGGTGCAGGAAACAAGTTTCTAAAAATAGAGTACCTCGAATGAGAGATAATATATTTCAGAGACCTCGCAATAATCTAAGGAATTTGAATGAGTTTATTACTTCATCAGGTGTCAATGTTTATGTGTACACTTACTTTGTAATTCTTCGGCCCTGATTTTCTTAGTTAAAACGAGGAAAACTTTTTTTAACTAAGAAAATCAGGGCCGGAGAACAATGAAAAAGTAAAGGTACACATAAATCTAAGGAATGTAATCGGATGAGGCAAAAGTTAAATGTATCACTGAAATTTTGGTTTTTCATTTAAGGTTCTGAAAGTATACCACGTGAGTAGATTACGTGGTAATTTATGACATATTTTTGGAGCCAAAATCCTGGACAAGCCCATGTATTAAGTCCTTTTTTTCATGTAAAATTTCGCGAGAAGTTTGCAGCATACCCCTGAGTTTAGCCCCCTCCCCCCACCTGTTCGAGGGTATAACTTTACGATTTCATTAACCATGATCAAAGTGACTCAACATGAACAATACCTCAGCTAAAATAAGTCACTCAACTTTTTGTTTTTTATTGAATATTCTGAAAAACCATGTGAGTATATTACGTGGTGATTTATCGCGTATTTTTGGAGCCAAATTTCTATAGACAAGCCCGTTTCATAAAAGTCCAAAGACTAGAAGGAATTTCAAACCCACCGGAATGGCGAAAAATGGCAGTGAAGTACCAGGGCAGCCAAATCGATATCTCCTCTCACTTTCCACTAAATTTTGTTAAAATAAAACGTATTTCAATGCGGAATTGTTGCCTCTTCACTACAAAAAGTATAGATGAGTTTTGATTATTTGATTTTGAAGATATAGTTCTGACTTTCCTTATGTATTTGTATACAGGAGTAGAAAGACATTTGACGAAAGTCGTAGAAACCTTGCTTGCCTCTGATCGGTATCGGATGACATCATTCAGTCCGGCGCGAAACCAGGGCGTTTTAATTTGCGGAAAAGCTGCGCATTTCTCAATTTCCACGTTCTTTTTTCGCGTTTTTGATGTGCGCATCGTGTTTTACGAGCGTTTACCTTTGGTAGCATATAGTATACCTTTGCAAATCAAAATTTTTTCATAGTATAGAGATCCATTCGGCTATTTTTCGCCTGATGAGCTACTATTTTAATAAAATACGAAAGGTGCTTACTTCGATGAGTATACCAATGCATTTTGCTAATTCGAACATCTTCAGAGCTGTTGTGAATATGAATACTTTAAGGGAACGGGTAAAACGGGCGAAATGCATCAGCAGGAAGTGCTCATCAAAGTAAGCACCTTTGGCACATCATTATTTTATTGAAATGTATTACAAGGTGCAATATACACATCAAACTTGACCACTATTTTAGCGTAAAAGTTGCCTGATGATGACTAATGAATGTCAGGTTGGGCACTTTGCTGGGCATGTTTTTGCAAATACGCTCTTCTTAACGCACGATATTGACATTCTTAACTCAATGGGCCTCTCGACAAAGCATTAATCTAAGCTTCATAAAAATAGGTTTTCTGTTTAAAACTTTGCGAGAAAAACGGAACACACAACAGGAAGTCTGGGAATATACTTCTGAAGAAGATTAAGTGTTTACAATGGGCCAACGAAAAGGTCTAAACTAGATTGAGGGTAAAAATGTTTTCTCTTCAAATTTTTACGTAGAAAATGCCTCACACGGCGAGAAGTTCGGATATTACACCGAAACTAAGCACCAGCAAGTAGTTTTGACACAAGTCAAAAGGAAGTTGATTATAAAATGACGTCATTTGTGCTATTGCCTTCAAACCTACGTTAATTTTAAACACATTTATCTATTAAGGAGTTGATTTCTATACATCTTGATGTGTGATTCGTTTTCCTCGTGAAATCTTCAAAAATGAATTCGTAAAAACACTTATGTGCACAGTGAAACTAATGGTACATAATTTGTTCCTTAACTGAGCGAGAAATTGTAATTCTTAATTGCAAAATGCAGTCTAATTCAAACTATACCTCCTCTAGAGGCGCAGTGAAGATGTGTCACACAATAGATTGTGCCTACCATGTACCAAATGGCCATAATTTTTGCGAACATGAAATCTGAAATTGTATTTCTAAGATAGTCGCGGTCCAACGTAAGTATGCACATCCATCATATCGACGGTGAAACTACCAAACCACGTATCTCGTTTGCGGTGTTTAAAAATCTACGCTCGCATTTTATTTTTTTTTGAAGTAGACCAAATCAATATCATTCCTTGAAATTTTCACAGAATTTTCTCCGCACGAAGAGGAAAAATCACAGAAATTTTCAAGACTGAACGTTGAGTAGTTTTTCATTTAAAAAATAAAGTATGACAGGAAGTCTGCGACGTCGCAAACCGAGATACGTGGTTTGGTAGTTTCACCGTCGATATTGACTTTATTCGTTAATCCCTTTAAAATTACTTCATAAGAGAATCTGGCATCCTAGGGAAACATATTCAACGATTTCCAGCGTATGGCGGGACGAGAAGAGCACTGAAGTTTAAAAGTATTCAAGTGAGAGTTAAAGTCATAACGAGGATGAATTGGGAGGAGACTTTTCCGTAAGAGACTGTTGCTCCTTGAGACCACTAAATCATGTGAAAAAGAAGTTAAATATTCACGAACTTTGAATGCATTTTAGTGGGCCAGGAGACGGAGCGTAATTCGGAACCCTACTTTACCAACTTGTTTCCGGTTTCAAGTATCACATAAAAATCATGAGCGAAAGGTTTGCGTGGACGAACACGAAAAATAGACTCTTTCACTTACGTGATTTTGTCAAGGTTTCTGACGTGGTCGAACTGGTGTGCAATATATTGTCACCTTCCGGCCAAAGGATCGCAAGCGCCATGTAATGCGACGTTTAAAAATTTCCGCCGCCATTTTATTTTTTTACAGAGACATTTTTGAATGAATCTGTTTGAAAAAGTCACTGAATTTTATCGGTAGCACAAAAAATAAATTCAGTGAAATTATAGGACAGCTTCGTTGAACAATATCTGTGTAAAAAAATAAAATTGCGGCGGAAAGTTTTACTTGTCGCATGGCGCTTGTGGTACTTTGGCCGGAAAGTGACGATATCGCATACTAAGTAAAAAACCTAGGCAGACTAAACGTTTTTAGTCATAAAAAGGACGATAACCCCTGTGCATGAGCTTAAAGAATAATTCTAAACCGAAACATAGCAAAATTTACAGAAATTAAAGCAGAATCCTGTTTTGAAAAGAACCCCGCATTCGATGTAGAAATTGATAACTGTATCGAACCATTTCCAAACCTGTTTCAAACCATGATGTTGCTTCGTCGCCTTTTTAAATTATTAAATAAGAGCGGAAATTTTGGAACATTGCAATTAAGATTCGCGTTTTTGCAGTTTTCCAGTCGATATTAGATGAGACGCAATAATGAACCCTCCGAACTCTTCGAAAGCCGTACAGCAACTTCTCCTGTCAAACAATAATTTGAAGTGAAAAAATTATTCGATTGTGAAAATAGATGATGATCTTCTGTAACGTTGAGTCTGACGGAAGATTAAAATCTTTTAGGTGCTCAGCCGATAGGCAGGCTGGCAGGCGCCTCATGTTTTTGTCTAGCCACTAGAGTTCTTCAATAGTGGAGCGCTTAAGCGATTGAATGGCTCACCAACTCAACAAAACATGGCCGACGAAATTCTCAGAATGTTCATTTTACGAGCTAAATACCCTCTTGAACGTTTTTAAATATAAATTAGCGGATTAAATAAATAACATTTCCAAAATTTTCTTTGCCGGGAAGTTTATAGTTATTTTATTATTCAGGGCCGGATTTACCTGTTTGGCGCCCATGGGCCGCATGTATTTTGCCGCCCCCTTCTCATTCGTTTTGTAACATCAATAAAAACCATCAAGTGAACGTGCCGGAGGGGGAAGGGTGCATAAGACGCGTTTATTCGTGTTGGACAAGTTTTTGCGATAGCCCTGTCAATACTGTGGACAAGGCCATCCATTTATAAGAAATAAGCGAACAAATTCTGCAAGAACAAACATAAATGTGGTTTAATAATTTTAAATTCCGCCGCCGTGCCGCGCTGACCAAACTGTGTTTGGCGCAATGCATGAAGTATTCGTGTAGTCTTGTAGGCACTGTGCGTTTCACGCCGCGCCGACCACTGTTGACCGTACCGTGTTTGACGCAATGCGTGCAGTGTCCATGCAGTCTCGTAGGCGCTAATATGTGTTACATGCCGACTGCCGCGCCGAGGGCTACTCCTTTTCATCTCAAGTCCTCGCCATCATTGCTCTCTGGTCTGCGCTGCGCCGCTCCAGGTCAAATTGCGTGTTTCGTTTCTCTCTTCACTCGACTAATTAAAGGTATAAAGGTGTTCGATTTTGTATCGCCGAAAGACGATAAAATTAGAAAATATTGTACTCTCAGGAAATGAGAGATTTTGTCGCCTTTTCTGGATTGTAATTTTTTTTCTGAATCAGATTTTTCTATATACCTATGGATATACATTTAAAAAAAATTGCAAAATTTGTCGCTACCCAAATTCGCCTCCACATGACACAGCTGTTGCGTTACCGTCACCATAGAAATGCAGCTTCTGAGCTTTTTGGGACTGATTAAACAGCGTTTGTCATAGAGGAACTGCAAGTCGCATTGCATAATCGACTGTCTTATCTGGGCCCCCGGCCCCTCATTGGACCTGTTGCACAATTTTGCTGGAGCGAGAATAAGAGTTGTTTCTTATAGTTAAAGGGTCAAAAATCACGATGAAAAAAAAAAAATCACGAAATCACGATCGGCAAAGTCTGGAGTGCACTCCGAACTTCACAATTTGCGTAAGGATTTTGCGTTTTTTTTTTTTAGCTTACCGCTTCAAAAACGATACCATGGCATAGTTGAACATTTCGTTGAAGTAGTAGTTCCATTCAACCCTTGCGTACTAGAATGCTTTGCGATACTCAACATAACCGATGCTATCAAGACGGATTTTGATCAGTGCGAGGAAAGCGTACCTGTAAACACGCCAGGTTGTTAACAAATAGTTAGAAATTCGTCCCGGCACGTGAGTTTTGGCCAGTTCTGGCGGATTGGCATCGGCCATGTTGAATATTGTGCAGTATCCATATCCTACTGCACATAGGTTGGAAGGGACGACTCCTCTAACGAAATGTTCACCTGTACCAAAGTATCGTTTTTGAAGTGGAGAGCTCAAAAAAGCGTGAATTTCTTACGCAGATTGTGAAGTTAGGAGTGCATTTCAGACGTTGTTGATGTGCGCATCGTGATTTTTGAGCCATTTTCTATGAGAAACGACCCTCATTTTTTCTCCAGCAAAAGTTTGCAATAACAGGCCCATTGAAAGTGCATTTCCGACAAAATTGTCCCGAGAGCCAAAAGCTCGTAACTCCCTGCTTTCCGCTCCGAAAGAACGAATCCCTACAGCTTTTAAGTCCCCGAGCATGCGAAAATCCAACCTCAAAAGGTACAAATTCTTTGTAGCGGCTTTCACGATCCCGAAACTGCGCAAAGCGTTTGTTTTGCGCGGTTTGTAAAGTTCAAAGGTGTCTATTTCGAAACGCTTCGAATTTTCGGGACCGAACAGACAGCGTTTATCAAAAAGGAACTGCGAGTCACATTGCAATCGACTGTCTTATCTGGACCCCTCAATTGAAAGTGCATTTTCGACAAAATTGTCCCGAGAGCCGAAAACTCGTAACTCCCTGCTATCCGCTCTGAGGGAACGAATCCCTAAAGTGTATAAGTCCCCGAGCATGCGAAAATCCAACCTCAAAAGGTGCACTGGAAAAAAAAGAATCTCAAATTTGCTGCCAAGAAGTATTCCTTCTTAAATCAAGAATTTTGCTGGTTAATATAAGCAACTTTTTTGCTTAACCCAAGCATCATTTGTCTTGAATCAAGAAAAAGTCAGCTTACAGCAAGATAAAGAAAATTCTTGGCGGCAAATTCAAGAATTATCATGCTTGATCCAAGCTACTTTTTTTTCAGTGTGCAAATTCTTTATAGTGGCTTTTACGATCCGGAATTTTTTCGTGGTTTGTAAAGTTCAGGGGTGACTGTTTTGAAATCCTTCGAACTTTCGGGACCGAATCGACAGCGTTTATCAAAAAGGAACTGCGAGCCGCATTGCAATCGACTGTCTTATCTAGACCTCTCAATCACAGGTGCATTTTCGCCATGATTGTCCCCGAAGCCCCGAACTCGTAACGGCCTCTGCGGGAACGAATCCTCTCACTCGATAAGTCCCCGAGAGCGTTCGGAACCTCAACCTCAAAAGGTGCGGATTCTTCGCAGGGGCTTTTATCATTCCGAAACCCCCACAAAGCGCTTTTGAGGGACTTTCCGAGCGACTGACTGTCCCTGTCGTGGGCGGGTGGGGGCGGCCGAGGGGGGGGGGGCGTCCCGCGAGAACCTTTTAATATCTTACGACCGCGAGACCCGGAATTATGATTCTTTCAGTGACCGCAGCGCAAACACAATTCCAACTGTCTCGTGCACTCGGTAGATAGCGCACAACAAAGCGCGGTGCCGTTTCTCGCCGGATAAGTCACGTTCGGGCGCGGGAGTCCGCGGGTGGCGTGGCGTGCTTTGCGATATATCGATCGATACGCCACTCAAACCTATGAAAAAAGATCGATTATCGGGGTGTTCGCAGCGAACACCTTAGCAATCGATTCTTTACCATAGCTTCAAATGGCGAGATATCGATAATCGATCATTTACGCCACGCCACTGGAGTCCGCGGGTGCCCTCCCGCGACCCCGCAACGTAAGGACGGTCGTCGTCTTCCGGATTCGCTCGGGAATATTCCCATGACTCTTTGTGCGGGACTTAAATCAAGTCGCGAATGTTTACTGACTCCCAAGTTGGCGGATTTGTCATCCTACGGGTCAGCGTTGCCGATTTTTTAACTCCAGGATCTCCATTTTTTAATGATGACCCTGTGAAAAATGTTGATTTTTTGGCTAAGCTGGCGGCGGTGCTTTCCTTACATGAGGGTTATCAGATTCAGTGGCAGACGTTGGATGTAAGGATTGTTAGATTCATTGAATAGCGGGGATGCTACTGGAGTCCACCTTTGCACCGTTCCTTTATATCAGAGTTTCTTTGCAGATAGTGATAAGACGTGTAGAGTCCATTTCTGTGGTGTATCTGTGGCCAGTCAAAGTATTCTTAGGACGGTGCAAGAAAATTTTTTGAGAGCAAATCGGACGACTAAAAGAAACCGGAGACGGGTGGAAAAGAAGGAGTGTGCTCGTTAGTTTAGGCCCGTAAGAATGAATGGGAATTATAAAGCGCCAGTGACATCAGTGGCGACGACGGAGACAGATCCACAAATCTTAGTCTTAAACTCATGAACCCTGTCCACAATGATCTAGTATCATGCCCATGCCCACGGCTCATGAGCTAGCATATTTTGACGCTTAGTTCTTTTTGATTTAATGGAAAATCCCACTTTTCCAGCAAGCATACCCCATCTTCCCCACACGTCTCTAGTTCTGTGAGCATTAATACGTTCAATAATTGGATATAGCATTTAGCAAACAGGAACCAGCGCAATCACAGTGTTTTCTAAATTGTGTAACTTCTTCTTTTCTTTTAAAAATACCTCATATGTGTACTGTGTTAAAATTAACACAATGATGTTCCTTTACAATTGACCATTTTTTTCGTGGGAAGCAAAAATTGTTTGCCATTCTGGGAGATTTTTTTAGGTAATTATGAAGAGACATCATTTTTTCAACACTGTAATTGCGCTGGTTCATTTTTGCTAAATGCGATCTAATTGTGCCTAAAGTGTCTTAAAAATATTAAAATTCAGTCTTATTTATATCGTTGATAGGAAAAATCTGAATTGAAGCACTGAATGAAGCACGAAAAAATGTTCAAAATTTAGCCGCAAGTTGAGTACCGAGTTCTTTTCTTCTTGAGAGAAGAAAGAAACCGGTCGTCAGCGAAAACTCTTCGCTGCAGCAATGATCGCATCGAATTTTCTCCATGTTAATGCCGAGGGCTGGCAACATTCGAGCGGCGAGAGACTTTTCAATTTAAAATAAAAGTGGAGGAAGGAATCCTAGTTGTTGGTTTTCATTCAATTACATCCTTGCACCCTATGAGTTCGAATGGCTTCACGTTGTCAGACCAGGCGGTCGTAAATGTCTTAATTCCTAACATCTCCGGTCAACATTTTCTTTCTTATTATTTCATCTTATTGGACGGCGTTATTTGCCATTTTCTGCGTACTTGTCAGGCTTCGTCATTTGTTAAAAAGGTAAGTGCCGATTCCCTTCAGCATGCCTATTTACGTCACAAGTCGATTTCTCTTTTCATGTAAATTCTGTAATGAAACAGAGCTGTATCAATGGCTACAGTCGAATTATGCCTGGGACTAGAGTAGTGACTTTTTAATCATTGCTCATTTTTTTTTATTATTTTATTCTTTTCAAAGGAAAACTAACCAGTAGTTTTCATCGGAACCTTCAGTGAATTTTATTCATTCATTGAGAAAAACTGCAATCAACATTTTGATTAGTTTTCTTTGAAGAAAATAAAATTCAATGGGATATGTTTAAAAATTGCATTTTGGACCGCGTTTAACAGATACCAAGCCACATCAGCTATTGCCAAATTTAATTGGGCAATTTAATTTTTTACTTGGAAGCGGTTGTGCGGATTTTCGTGCAAATTTCAGTGAAAATTCTCCACGGCACGAAGCAAATTCCTTTAAATTTTTAAAGAAATCCGAACAAACGTTCTCTCGTAAAAAATTTAATTGCATAGTTAAACTTGGCAATAGCTGATGTGGCTTGGTTCCTTTCTGTTAAACTCGGTCCATTTAGGTATGCAGTTTTCGAGTCCAGTCGTTGAAATGGTTATATTTTGCTAACTGAGTGTATCACTAAAGTAATTGAGGAATTCTTAGGAACGCAAATTGACGGTGAAAATCAAACAGCTCTATAACAGGGGTTGGCGTGGCTGATGAGGCCAGCATTTTCTTCACGAAAAAACCTAAATCAAGCCCAAAGTTTACAGATGTATCTAAATTGTAATCTTGTAAACATAGAAATGCCCGCGGAATTTCTGTCCGAAAATTTAAGGAACACTGCCTGCAGTATGTCGAAAAACCAGTGCAATTTTCAATAAATTATCTCCAATGGTCTTCGAGTAATACGACGAATTGTGGCTGTAAATTTCACAGCATGTAAATGGAGTTACGTCATTTCGTGTAGGATACGACGGCACTCCAATGCCTCGATCCATCACACGCAGTGCAAATAGGATGGCTTCGTAAATATTGGGCGAGATGCTAGAATCGTGTTATGATGCTACGGACTCACGGACTAAACTAAACAATCCAACCGAACGCTGAACGAACACGCTCATTATGTGAGGTAATATCGTTGTTCGAAAAGCCCCATAATTGACGACATCTATCGCAGTATTCCACACACCATGGTTACTTCCACCTTTAGTTTTACCCGCATGACGCGTGGAGCAATCAGTTTTACACTCTTGATTGATGAGTCCCAGATGCACTTTATCGATGGGGACGTATTGCCGTCAAAATTCTGCCGCACTTGGGGAGAACATGGAACCCAAGTAGCACCGATTCAATTAATAGTAATCTCATGGTAAAATGATGGCAATTGAAACACTGGGTATCGAAAAGGCATTTCTTGGTTGCGGTGTCTCAAAATCTCTACCAGTTATTCATCCATCATGATTATAGCATGTATGTAATTTGTTGTTACTTTTACTGAATATTTTCCATAATTCAACAACGCTGAAAAAGCAAAATTCCAGAAAGTTCACCTCTCTCATAAATTAGCATCGGAGATTCTGAAAAACCGAAACCGATAAATACCCTTTCCGCTCGATTGGTGTGCCAGAGTGTTGTGTATGTTGCCTATTCACTGATCGAAGGGGCTTGTCCTGCTCGCAAATATTGCACTTTTTTTGCACTACAAAGTGCCTACGTTTCTTCCACATGGAATGCACTTAATCGATCATATTTTGAAATCGGCATTCATTGAACGAACGATGGAGATGTATTACAATTTCGTGGTAAAAAATTGCGCTTTTATTGCATTAAATACAGCAATTATTTCAATCTCTTTGTTTAACTATGCTACTTAATTAGAATTAATCGTTTGATGTCGGTCTAGAATTTTCAACAGTTTCAACAGGCAATTTTGACTAAGAGCATATCCTCGTCGCTACAATGAATCTCATTACCATTTGGAAAATTAGTCAAGGTTTAGTTGACAGGGGCAGCATGCCAGCAGACCTCAAACTTCTCCTCATATATGGAACTATTTAATAATTTCAAATACCGTGTGAATCAAGAGGCTGAAGATGCCACATTTATTATAAAGTTCTTTAACGATTAATTTCTCAGAAGTGTTCAATACTAACATACCCACCACATTTTTTGAACTTGGATGACTTGCAAAAAATGCAACAAGCTAAAAGTGTGTTTCAAACCGTCATTTCACAGTGGTCTTGAAGCAAAAAAAAATTCGACAAGAATGTAGCCAAAAACCGTTTGTAGAGGTTGAGTCTATGGTACGTGTAGACTTAAAATCGCGGAAAATCAAAATCTTGGCTGATCATACTTTCGAGATACCCCAATTTGAAATTTTCACAGTGAATGCAAGTTTAATTCTACTGATTTTGATCTGCTTTTTTATATATTTGTTTTTGGAATTTGTGTTGATCGGTTCACGTTTTTATTCTTCGTTCGATTCACTTCGATCGAATACATACCCTTTCGTTACATGCAAACTTCCTATCATACTCTTTTTTTAACTGAACAATTTGCCTTCTGCTGCGTCTGCAGCAATTGTTGTTACGAATATGTTGTGCGTGCTGGTTTCAGGTCATTACATACACGAATCTCTGAAGGCGTTTTATGTGCGAGAGCAATTCGCCTTCAGCTGCGTCTGCAGCAATTGTTGTTACGAATATGTTGTGCGTGCTGGTTTCAGGTCATTACATACTCGACTCTCTGAAGGCGTTTTATGTGCGAGAGCAATTCGCCTTCAGCTGCGTCTGCAGCAATTGTTGTTACGAATATGTTGTGCGTGCTGGTTTCAGGTCATTACATACACGAATCTCTGAAGGCGTTTTATGTGCGAGAGCAATTCGCCTTCAGCTGCGTCTGCAGCAATTGTTGTTACGAATATGTTGTGCGTGCTGGTTTCAGGTCATTACATACTCGACTCTCTGAAGGCGTTTTATGTGCGAGAGCAATTCGCCTTCAGCTGCGTCTGCAGCAATTGTTGTTACGAATATGTTATGCGTGCTGGTTTCAGGTCATTACATACTCGACTCTCTGAAGGCGTTTTATGTGCGCTAGTGGCGTACCCTGTTGGAGAACTGGCGAATTGCTTTCGCACACAAAACGCCTTCAAAGAGTCGAGTATGTAACTACCTGAAACCAGCACGCACCGCATACTCGTAACAACAATTGCCGCAGACGCAGCAGAAGGCGAATTCTAAAAAATCTAAAAAGTAGTACTTAGCTGTACCTTTCAAAGCGAGAACAATACTGTTATGCGATTTTCTCTCGGGAGAGAAAATTATTCTCTCAGGAGTGACAACTATTCTCTCGGGAGAGAAAAGTATCCTCCCGAAAGAAGAAACTATTTTCTCAGGAGCGAAAAAAACTTTCTCGGGAGGGAAAACTATTCCCTGAGAAGAGAAAACTATTTTTTCGGGAGAGAAAACTGCTTTCTCCGGAGTGAAAACTATTCTCTCGGGGGAGACAACTATATCCTCTCCTAAAAACTGCGTATTTCTCGGTTCAGGGTTACTTCTTCGTGTTTTTCATGTGCGCATCCACGGTAACATGAACCGTACGAAAGGAATGAAAGATTGTAAATTCCAGTGAAATATTTCACGAAATTTCAGGAGGCTGTAACATATTTCATATTTTTAGGGGCTATATTATGCTTCTTGCACTGAAACGCACAGAGATAGAAGAAAGTCACAATTTTTAAATTGTTTGAAATATGAAAAGGACCCGGTATTTTCAATATCTTTCATTCATTTCTGAAATTTTATGAAATGTTTCACGTTCAATTTCAAGATTCCATTTTTCATGAAATTTTGCTACCACGTGCGCATCGTGTCCTACGTGTCATTTACTCATGGAGAAACGTATTCGCCAGTCAAAATTGGACCGAGTTTAACAGAAAAGGAACCAAGCCACATCAGATATTGCCAAATTTAACGAGGTAATTTGATTTTTTACAAAAGAAGGTTTGTGCGGATTCATTTGAAAATTTCAGGGAATTTGCTTCGTGCTATGCAGAAAATTCACCGAAATTTGCACCAAAATCCGCACAATCGTTTTCATGGAAAAATTAAATTGCCCAGTTAAAGGCAATAGCTGATGTGGCTTGGTTCCTTTCTGTTGAACTCGGTCCAATTTTGACTGGCGAATACGTTTTTCCATAAGTAAATGACACGTAGGACACGATGCGCACAAGGCAGCCAAATTTCATGAAAAATGAAATCTTGAAATTTAACGTGAAATATTTCATAAAATTTCAGAAATGAATGAAAGATATTGAAAAGACCGGGTCCTTTTCATATTTCAAACAATTTGAGAATTGTGACTTTCTTCTATCTCTGTGCGTTTGAGTGCAAGAAGCATAATATAGCCCCTAAAAAATATGAGATATGTCACAGCCTCGTGAAATTTCGTGGCTAGGTTCCTCTCTGCTTAACGCGGTCCAATTCGTCCATAGTTTCAGTCCGTTCTGGCATCGAGGCGATCGGGGGCCAAGACGGTGGAAGTTGACGACGATTCCGGGACGAAACTTGGGGTCTCCGTTGGCGGCGGCGGCCGCAAGAGTCCAACAAATTATAACGAGAGGTCGCCCTTTGTTGACGACTCGGACGACCCGCTCCGCCTACGAATGCCCGTTCGCCGGGTATCAATCGCCCTTAATCAGAATTCCGGGGATTCTCCCGAGGAACTTTCCTTGTTATAACTGTTGCTGTCGTCTTTTTCCGCTCCTCGCGCCCCGGACGACGGTCCCGGAGCCAATCCTCCGATGACGAGGGTCGCCGCTCAAAGGGATCCCATGCTCGGATTAGCTGTCTCATTAATTCCTCCTTTTTGTCACGCTCATTTCGGATCTCCCCCGACGGCCTCCGAAAGGCCTCATTTCCGCCCAATTCACTTCTTCCACAGCGCGCACAGATGGATCCTTTGATTTTATCGCGGTGTCTTGGATCCGGGATAAACTGGGAAAGCTGGGATTCATCAGGGAATAAAAAAATAGAGGAAAATGGAGATGTTGCATGTGTGAGGAATTTGCGATTTGACTATTAATTCCTCTGTAAAAGTTCGCGAGAGACTCGAGAGTGCCTCTGGTTTTCTCTGAAATTAACTCCCAAGCTCAAAAAAAGCTTTCAAGTTGAGGCCAAAATGGAGGGAGATATCCCACGCTACCCTGAGAGTCCATCTCTACATCAAAACAAACTCTCCATGCGAAGATAGGGAGCAAATACATTAGCAGTGAAGCCGTGTTTTCAGTTTTGGAGTCGCCAAACAAAGTGACAGCCCTGTCAATGTATTTGCTCCCCATCTTTGCATGGAGAGTTTGTTTTGATGTAGAGGTGGACTCTCAGGATAGCGTGGGATATCCCCTCCATTTTGGCCTCAAGTTGAGAGCTTTTTTTGAGCTTGGGAGATAATTTCAGAGAAAACCAGTGGCACCATCGTGTTTCTCGCGAACTTTTACATGAGAATCATAAGTCAAATCACAAATTCCTCACACATGCAACATCTCCATTAGAAAAAAAATCATAGAGTTCGTCTCAGGAACTGGAAAGCTCTATCGCTTAGCGACCGTTAAGTTATGAAATGTTGCCGAAAACAATCATTTCGAGTTCAGTTTAAGATTATGAAGTAAGCTGTCTTCCAAACTGCCTTTTTGTCACGCTCATTTCAGATCTTCCCCGACGGCATCCAAAAGACCCCATTTCCGCCCAATTCACTTCTTTCACAGCGCGTGAAGATGGATCCTCTGATTTTATCGTGGTGTCTTGGATCGGGGATAAATCGATAAAGCTTGGATTCATCAGGGAATAAAGAAATAGAGGAATATTAGAAAAAAAAAGTCATGGAGGTCGTCCCAAGAACTGGAAATCTCTATCGCTTAGAGATCATTAAGTTATGAAATTTTGCGGAAAACAATCATTTGGACGTATTTCTATCAAACGGAACTAAGTGCATTATGGCGTGAGCCCTGTCATTCTTATTCTTACGGGTATCAGGGCTCATGTCTTAATGCACATACATATGGAAATACGTCCATTTCGAGTTCAGTTTAAGATTTTGAATTTTATTAGAATTTTATGCTGCCGTCAAAATTATAAACGCCGTACCTCCTTTTAACATTTTTTCAGTTTCTTTCTCAGGAAAATTCTGTATTATAAGTAAACTGACAAATATACATCCTTGTTTTTTCGAGTCAACTCTGGCACACCGTTAGGAACTCAAAATGAAAAAATAAGGCCTTGTAGTCCTAGGGTTTTCTTTTAATAGAGTAGTATGTATGGAAGAAGAATATGGAATTTTAAATGGAGTTACGGGCGTTTTTGCTGTGAAGGGCAATATGATTTTCGGTACGAACAAACCTTCATGATTGGATTCCAGACTGGAGCTTCATTTTGCCCTCAAAAATATACCAAATGGCGAGAATTTAAAATATATCTAGCGTATCCAGGATTCACCGTGCCAAAATTGAGAATCCCAAATTGCATTTGCATCCCAGAGTTCAATAGTTACCAATCACCGATTTTTTTTTTCTCAAAACAAAACTATTTTTGTAACTGTTTTTTAATTAAGAAAGTTCCAATAAAAATTTTAATTTGTAGCCTTTGAAGCACCACTGCAGATATGACAAACGAAAACAGACACAATATGGAAATTGGGCCAAGGAAAGGACGCGTGTTGACGACGGCGCGGAGATACAACTATTCATACTTGATGGTTGTCCGTGTCGCATCTGCAAAATTGAAGGCGCGAGGCGTGAACTCGCAATGCTGCGTTCTAGACTGCTAATAAAGGGTCGCTTAGATTTGGGAGAAATTTAAAAAACGTGGCCCAAATAAGAACATTACTTTGGTCGTGTTGCTCACGTGGTCCTTGAAGCACCACGACAAATAAGACACACGAGAACAAATACTATAACAAAATGGAGCAAGAGAAATGGCACGCGGTGATGACGGCGCAGAGATACAACTATTCGTACTTGATAGATGTCCGTGTTGCGTTTGCAAAATTGAAGGTGCGATGGCACAAGGCGTGCACTCACAATGCTCCGTTGCGTGTTGCTTGTGAAGTGTCGTTCCTCTATTAGGGAGAAAATTACAAAAACGAGGCCGGATTACGTTTGTCCTGTCTTCAGCTGTGTTGCTCACGTAGCCTTTGAAGCTCCACTTCAAATAATACAAATGGAAACACTTACAATATTGAAATAGAGTGAG
Source organism: Bemisia tabaci (assembly GCF_918797505.1). Lineage (NCBI taxonomy): Eukaryota > Metazoa > Arthropoda > Insecta > Hemiptera > Aleyrodidae > Bemisia > Bemisia tabaci. Next base: position 6,423,285 of record NC_092798.1, read on the forward strand.
GGGAAAGCAGCGCGTGAGATACAACTATTCGTACTTGATGGATGTCCGTGTTGCGTCTGCAAAATTGAAGGCCCGATGGCGCGCGGCGTGTACTTGCAATGCTCCGTTCTATCCTGCTGATGACGTTCCGCTCAGATTCGCGAGAAAAGTTAGAGAACGAGGCCCGATTGCGTCTTTACGATCTCCGGCTGGGTTGCTAGCGTTGTCCTCAAAGCCTTTTAAAAATAACTGGGTGGATTATTCTGGATAAAGAGCATTGTCCTCTAGATTAATCATGAAGACATTTTCATGCAAAAAATCATCCGTCCAGAATTTTGAAAGAGAGTCAATGGCACTTTTTCCGTTTAGACATCGATATAGCTTCACTGAAATGAGTTAAAATTGGAAGCGGTATCTTTAACCTTATTTAAAGGCCTTTTCAAGATTGTTCTCTTCCCGCAAAAATTCAATTTTTGTAAATCTAGGAACTGAAATTTCGGCTCTTCTCATGATATTCTCTCGTTGAACTGAACTGCTGTATATTTTATTTTGCACGTCGACGCAACACGGAAATCCTCATTTTTTTAATAAACATTTTGGAGTAAAATTCTGTTCCGGAGTCTATATACAGCCCAAAACCCCCGACTGAAAAGAATTCGGAGTGAAATCTTTTCTCCTTACGGAGTGGCTTACTCCATTACCGATTGGAATCTACTCTTCTTGTGGAGTACTTATTTATAGTGCTGATTTCACTTCGCATTCATATTTTTCGGGATATTTTGGGCGTTATAGACTTCGGCACAGAATTTCACTCCAAAATTTTTAACAGAGTAAGAAATCTCTGACTTAACAAGAATAGCTTAAATGCATGAACTAGTTTATCACAAATTTGTTTATAGTTTACTTGCCAATTCATTTCGGCACGAGCATCACTATTTTATGCATATAGGCTATTCATGCCAGTCAAATTAAATAGATGCAATATGCACAATTACAAGAAAGTAAGAAATCTCTACACTATTAGAATACTGAAAGTAGTCTCTGCATAGGTGAATGTGAGTTGAGGTGATTTTCGGTCCTCGATTTTCAACAGTGTATCATTATGGGTCCTTTGAATAACATTTATTTCATACGCTTCTATAGCCCTAATTTTACTTCGCATTCATATCACTAGGGATTTTTGGGCGCTATACAGACTGGGGCACCGAATTTCACCCCTCGATTTTTTAACAGCGCATGCTTAAATTTGGCATCAACGCTGCATCACTATCTCGCGAGGGAAGCCTCGTAATTAACCGGGAGAAGTTTCAGCTTAATTTGAAAAGAATTATGTTTCTCCATTCGAAAATACCTTATCAAGGAGGAAGCGGAAAAACAAAGGTCATACGGAGACCGTGTTTTTCAATGGGGGAGACGAGGGACCCTACAGGTAAAAGAAAATTGAGTGCATTGAATGGGAGAAAAGAACGCCGAGCTATATGAGCGTGCGGAATTAACGAAGAGCCCGACTGCTGCACTTCATCCTAACCTCATTAACCCCTCAAAGCGCACACTGACTTTACGGAGAAATTGAATCAAATTGTGAACGGTGAAGATTAGGGATCTCCCGTTTCGTATGGATGAAAGCCTCGTTTCCCGCCTTCAACGGTCGTTAACTTTGCTCTTCTAAAGGTTTTATCGTCCTATGAATACAGCCCTCTTTGCATCGGACTATGAAACCTGTCTGCAATCGCCTGTATATTGTCCTGTGAGAGGGGAAAAAGCTCGTGTTTTTTCAGCGGGAAAGTTCTTGTGTTCGATTGCGTTTTGAAATCATCGCGAGACTAGCGTTTCGATGTTCATCTAATCTAAACACTACTCAAACACGAAAATGAAAATACACGATGGGCTGTTGTTTTTAACATGAAGAACACGAGTTCAAGTGATGGAGAAATTCAAACAAATGATTTACAAACTCTCAAGGTCTCTCAATTGGACGAATTTCTATCAAACGGAACTATGTGCACTGAGTCATGAGCCCTGAGACCCATAAGAATATATGCATAACAGGGCTCACCTCATGATGCACATAGTTCCGTTTGGCAGAAATACGTCCAATTGAGAGGCTTGGAGGGCAAGACCCGTGAGTTCAGTTCATTTAAAAAAAAAAATCAGATATTAATGATTTCAACTAAAACCAGTCTTTACATGATATATTCCGTGAAAAAATAACTATTCGCTTACAAAAAAGGTTTGAACTTCCTTTCTGCCACAGGGCTCCAAGTAAGTGTGCAACTTTAAAAAAAAAATTCTTGAAATAGCCAAAACTTCACTTACATGCGCCTTGTCCTTCAACCCTTTCAATGAGACAATATTTTTCGACAGGGAACTACCATTTTTAGCTTATTTTAAAAACCGCGTTTATGCTTTTAGTCTACCCATACTCGTGCAGATGTGTGATTTTGTGTTTTGTGATTTTGGATGAGCCAATAATAGTAATTCCTCGTAGCAAAATGTACTCAAATTTACCTTGTCAGTATAAGAACAAAAGTTTGATGACGGATACTGAACTTCACATAATAATGATTGCAGAGGCATGGCGTATAATTTGCGATATATTCATTGATCTACCATTTAAACCTATGGAAAGAATCGATAAACAGATTGCTCGTAACGAGCACGTTAATGACCAATTGGACCTCATTTTGCAATTTGGAACTATAAATTCCGGCCCAGCTTAAAAACAACGTATGTGCCATTAGTTTCCCTATGCACATAAGTGTTTTTTTAGATGAGTCAGAATTAATAGGTCCAAATTGCAAAATGCAGTCCAATTATCTATACCTCAGCTCTAAATGGGGGAGAAATCGCGACCATTCACGCCTCGCCACTGGTTGAACGTTGAACTTTCGCGATCATAAGAACCGACTTCCGATTGGCTGAACCAATGTTCGGTTTCTCTGACCAAGAGTCATAGTCACCTGAGCTAAAAAAAAACTTTAGCGTTCAATATGAACTAAGTTTTTTTTCTTCGTGTAGTCTGATGGACTTGGATCTTTTGAGCCTATCCATAAGCACCTTCAGCTTCGTCTTCCAAACTGGAGAACGAAGACATAGAGGAAGAGGAAGAGGAAGAAGTAGTTTTGGAAAAGAAGAGAAAAATGAGAAAGATGAAAAGACCAATGGATACTTCGGTTCGAATACTCTGTAGTTCTCCTTTAACAGTCAATTTTGCCAGAGAGAAAATTGAAAACTCTAAAATGAAGTTTCGATGTCCTCGTTTTGGAGGAATTTAATCATCATAATCTTGAAAGTTCCTCTCTTGATGATTTCTTTTTGAGTATCGATCTAAAGCAAGGCTTTTGATTTTTTACCCTCCTTTAAGAGACACGAGGCTTGCAAATACGAAAGTTCATCTCAAATGACCTCAAAGGAAATTAAATGAAATTATAAAGTGAAGTCTAATGAAATAGATCATCAATGATGCCAAACTCGCTTTTTCAGGGTTTATTTTCTTGGTTTCAGGTTATTTTTTTCTTATTGATATATTTTTTGCCCTCCTAATGCGTTCTATATTCATCATTTTTGGCGCCTTAAACCTTAGTGAAAATGCATTCACATCGATGTCTGATTGATCAACTCTTCATAGTGAAATCTCGGGTGTAATCCCATTGGTGGATTTACAGTCATAGATGATTGTATAAGTAACGTTAGAGGAATAAATCAAAAAATAAAATACGGAGTTCAGCACTTAGACCAATTTGTAGATAGGTCGTATGCAACCTGAACTTTTTAAAGTATTCAGTTAACGGTAAAAAAGAAATCCTCGCCGTAACTTCATGGACCTTCACTCTTGAGGCCAAATAAACCTGGAATATTTGTATGAACCACTATCAAACGAGTCTCGGTTTGAGACTTTGACAATTCCCTGTTATTTTACCTTTCTGAAGAATAACTCTGCCTTGCTATGTAAACACGCTGTATGAACCTACGGACATTGCCTGGTCAAATAGATGCTTTTCCTTTACCTCCAATTATTCAGACGATACTGTTTGAATTTTCACCGTACACGGAGAAAAAACCTCGTGCGTGGGACCCGAAGTTTAGGTCATATGGATCTCTGAAGTTTTCGGATTGAGAATCTGAAAACTTTAGGTCTAGCTGTCGAGGTTCGGATCACACATCTGAAACTCCAGTTCTTACATCTGAAGTACTTCAGATGTGAAAACCGAAGTTTTTCGGATGTGAGAACCGAAGTTGTTCGGATTTAAAAACCGAAATACCTCAGATGTAAGAACTGAAATTTCAGATGTGTGCTCCAAACCTCAGCAGCTGGACCTAAAGCGTTCAGATGCTCAATCCGAAAACTTCAGAGATCCATATGACCTACACTTCGGGTCCCACGCACGAAGTTTTTTTCTCCGTTTAAGTGCCTGAAAATTTCAAGACAAAATATTCATAAATTTCCTCAAAAATATAGATTTTATTGGAAGAAATTTGGCAACTCTCGACTATTCATACTGCGTTTTTCCTTAGCGCGGCAGAATTGAGAATTTGCAGGTGTCTGAAATTTGATGAATTTCAAGTTCAAGATGAAACTACTGAGAGAACTGAGCACGAGCATATCCTTGGCTATCGAATAATTGAACAATTGGACGTATCTGTGTCAAACGGAACTGTGTGCATTATGACGTGAGCCCTGTTATTCATACATTCTTATGGGTCTCAGGGCTCATATCTCAATGCGCATAGTTCCGTTTGACAGAACTATGTCCAATTATCGGAGGAAATGTGACAAAATAATTGAATCTACTAAAATACATGTGTTTACATTGGAAATGCCGCCAGATTACGTCGCGGGCGGTACATTTTCTCGCTCATAAATCTATTTTTCTGCAATCTCGCATATCAGAAACAGGGCCAGATTTACCTACTTGCCGCCCATGGGCCGCCTGTATTTTGCCGCCCCCTTCTCATTCGTATTGATACATCAATAAAAACCATCAAGTGAACGTGCCATCGGGGGAGGGGTGCATAAGACGCGTTTACTCGTGTTAAACACATTTTTTGGGGATGCCTTGTCAACACTACTAGGAGAAGTTAAGTTTTATAACCTACATCTGTGTGGAAGAAATGAACGACAAAATTATGAAAGAACAAACATGAATGTGGTTTAATGATTTTAACTTCCGCAGCCGCGGCGCGCAGACCGCATCGTGTTTGTCGCAATGCGTGAAGTATTCACGCAGTCTTGTAGGCGCCATGCGTTTCCCGCTGACCGCACTGTGTTTGGCGCAATGCGTGAAGTATTCATGCATTCTTGTAGGCGCTATCCGTTTCACGCTGACCGCAATGACCGCACTGTGTTTGATGCAATGCGTGAAGTATTCGGGCAGTCTTGTAGGCGCTGATATGTGTTACATGCCGATCGCCGCGCCGATGACTTCTCCTTTTCATCTCAAGTCCTCGTCATCATTGCTCTCTGCACCGCGCCGCGCCGTTCCAGGCCAACTTGCGTGTTTGGTTTCTCTCTTAACTCGACTAATTAGAGAGGTTGTCTCTTGTATCACCGAAAGACGACAAAATTAAAAATTACTACACTCTCAGGAAATGAGAGATTTTGTCGCCTTTTCTCGTTTGTAATTTTTTTTTTTCTAAGTCCGATATTTTTTTATACCTACAGTTAAAAAAATTGCAAAATTTGCCGCCCTCTAGATTTGCCGCCATGGGCCGCGGCCCATGTGGCCACCCCCTTAATCCAGCCCTGATCAGAAAAAATTAGCAAATAATGCTGCAAACTCAGCTCATTGAGCATTGTCAGATGAGGAACTAATGTATTTTCGTACGGATTCTCCGTTGAACGAAATCAGCCATAATTTTTGTTTTGACCTTGCCATAACACTGCCGCTCCAAGAAAGAACACCGTATGAGCATTCGAAAATTGCCACATTTCCTTCGATAAAATGTTTATTCTTGAGGAAAGTTATGAATATTTCTCCTCAAATTACAAACAAAATTATCTGAGAAATTGGTAGACATACATTCAAAAAATTTCCTGAAAATGAGTGATTTGCCAGGGGAAATTTGGCAACGCCTGATGGCTCATTAAGTCGTTTTTTCTCAGAACAGCAGAACACTCAATGAAAAATTTTAATAGAAAATTTTGAAACGCCGCGACCGAGCTCCACCGCATTGGCGGATCCAGCGAATTGGCAACGTTGCTTTTCTCCATTTAAACCTATGGAAATGTATCGATTCTTAGAGGAGGCAAGTGGACTGACAAGAATCGATTATTTGACCTAGCTTTGAATGGAGAAAATCCGGTGTTGCCAAATTGCTGGATCCGCCTCTGCTCCACCGTCTGGCAATTTCACCGTCCATATGGCAATGAGCAAACGAAAAGACGATTGAACGTCTTCCTAAGCAATCCTAATCATTTCAACATTCAAATCCGGAAGTTTTCCCTTTGAAGTTTATCGAATTGTTTCGTCGGAAATCGCTGGAAACCTCCGAGAGCTGCCGCTTGATTACGGAGGTAGAAGTTGACAAAGCCAGAGGGCTGGACGGTCAGAAACTCCGGACACGAACGACTCTTCGCAAAGTTTCTCTCGATGATGATTGGAAAATCTGGCGAGAAAAAGTTTTCCTTTTTAACTTGCCGGAGCACCTGTTGCCAATTTAGGGTCTCGAGATTTCGAGGTCACTGCCCTCGGGGTGAACCACTAGCCTAGGTGAATAAATAGAGTAAGTATATCTATATGGGAAGAGTACGGACATGTTGGTAATTTTGGAGGTTAAAATGATTCGATGGACGCTATATTTTGTGTCAGAACGACACGCGATACATCGCATCGATTAGCTACATTTTCTCGGCTACTTGCCATTTTTGCCGAATTTTGAAATCGCAATTCAGTTGTCAGGAGACTAAAAGAATTTTTTTTTACCGATGGTGACAAACACATTTAACTGAATAAGGGCGTGGCATTTTTAGAGGGAAAATATCGCATTCGATACTGATATCGAAACTGCACCCGAGTGCGATATTTTCTCTCCAAAACACCACGCCTATATTACGTTGAATTTGTCTGTCAAAATTGGTGAGTGAATTCTTTGGTCTCCTGACAACAGAATTGCGATCTCAAAATTCGAAAAAAATGACGAGTAGATGAAAAAATGGAACTAATCGATGCGATATATCACATGTCGTTTTGACACAACATATGGCATCCATCGAATCACCTTAATCCTCTATGGCATAGCAGCGTTACAAATTCGTATAACAACGTATTTTTTGGGTTTTGAAAAGTTGAATCTTTCCTCTGTGGCATAATTTTGCAATTCTCTCTAGTTTTTTTCTTTCTTTTTAAATAACTGATTCCCAGAAATTTCAAATTTTGAAAAAAAAATTGGTACTCTTTGTTTTTTATGCCAGGTACAAAGTAGATACCCCCAGAATCTCAGATCCAAAATTAATTCATGCTATAGAGGATATTAATTGGACGTATTTCTGCCAAACGGAACTATGTGCATTAAGACATGAGCCCTGGCATAGAGGTGCTCTACCATAAAAGGGAGTCAGTTCGTGTTTTATCCATCATTCGTAGATTTACGGCACATGGATCAATGAAACCGTTTTTTGGATCTATACCAAGTCGTTTCCTCATAACGCACACTTCCTAAAATCTGAACGTTGTTTGAACATGAACCTTTGTGTTTATACAACATTTAAATTTTAATGTGAGCATAAAATTTCTGGCTGAATTATAATACATCGAAATATGTTCAGAATCAAAGGCAAGAAAAACGACCCTATCGTCGATGTACTTCGTTTTGGTACATCGACGGCGTAGGTCTACAATCACATATCTCGTTTGCGGTATCTGAAAATCTTCGCCTCTACATGGCCGGATTTACCTGCTTGCCGCCCATGGGCCGCCTGTATTTTGCCGCCCTCTTCTCATTCATTTTGAAACATCAATAAAAACCATCAAAAGTGAACGTGCCGGAGGGAGAAGGGTGCATAAGACGCGTTCTCTCGTGTTGAACTTATTTTTTGCGTAGCCCTAGCTGTCAACACTACTAGCAAAAGTTCACGGAATTTCGCGCGAAAGTTCAGTTCCGTAAACCTATCTCTGCGGGGACAAGGCCTTTGATTTGTAAGAAATGAACAAAAAAATTAAGAAAGAACAAACATAAGTGGGGTTTGATAAATTTAACTTCCACCGCCGTGCCGCGCTGACCACACTGTGTTTGGCGCGATGCGAGAAGTATTCATGTAGTCTTGTAGGCACTGTGGGTTTCACGCCGCGCCGACCGCTGTTGACCATACTGTGTTTGACGCAATGCGTGAAGTATTCATGCAGTCTCGTAGGCGCTAATACGTGTTACATGCCGACCGCCGCGTCGAGGGCTTCTCCTTTTCATCTCAAGTCCTTGCCATCATTTCTCTTTGCGCCGCGCCGCCTCAGGCCAAATTACGTGTTTGGTTTCTCTCTTAACTCAACTAATTGGACTGCATTTTGCAATTTGGAACCATAAATTCTGGCTCTCCTGGAAAAACGCTTATATGCATAGAGAAACTAATGGCTTATGCGTTGTTTTTAAACCGGGCTAGAATTTATAGTTCCAAATTGCAAAATGTAGTCCAATTAAAGGTGCGCAGTCTTTTGTATCACCGAAATACGACAAAATTAGAAATTAATGAACCCTCAGGAAATGAGAGATTTTGTCACCTTTTCTTGTTCGTAATTTTTTTCTGAAACCGATTTTTTTTGTACCTGTATTTAAAAAAATTGCAAAATTTGCCGCCCCCTAATTTTGACGCCATGGGCCGCGGCCCATGTGGCCACCCCCTTAATCCGGCCCCGCGCCTCTATATTATTTTTTAAAGGAGAACAAACTGACATAATTCTTTGAAGTTTTTGCAGAATTTTCTTCGCTTCGAGAAGAAAAATCACGGCAGTTTTAGAGAATGGACTACTAGACAAGGTACGAATTTAAACAATCTGATACATGTCTCTTAACAAGAATTTCACGTAGAACACGATTCACACAACGAAAATTACTGAAACCAACTCCTAATAAAGATATTAACCTTTTTATTTCACATTGGTTACGAGGAATTTGAACTGCCCGCTCACAAGAAACTCAAAGCTCTACGTGAGTCAAATCGCGCACTACAACGGTTTCAGCAAGCTTCTCAACCGAGCAATGTTCATTTCCCGCCATGTGTTTTTCAAACGATAAGCAATTTGCTATAGCTGAGCCAAAGCTTCAAGATTGAGGTTGCCAGATTTTTATATCGCAGAGACTGTCATGATAACGTTTAGCGCGCGATGTGAATCACGTAGAGCATTGAGTTTTCATGAGCGGGTGGTTTGAATTCACGCATCAGGAATCATTAAATATCTTCGTAAGGAGTTAATTTCGGTAATTTTCGTTGTGCGTATCGTATTTTACGTGAAATTTTGGTTATGAAACATGCATCAGAATGCTGAAATTCGTACCTTGTCTAGTGGTCCATTGTCGTTGAGAAGTGTATCGTTTAAAAAATAAAGTATGACAGGAAGTCTGCGACGTCGCAAACCGAGTTATGTTACTGCTGACTCACGCCGTCGATATGTTTATTTTGTTAGCAACACAAGCCGAGACGTTATCAACATACGTTGAAAATTTGTGTTGGCACGGACCAACACATGAACGCAACCAGATGGAATCAAATACATTTTTTCACCGAAAATTATTTTCCTTGCGTAAGGAAAATTGATCCAATTGATTGCCAAAACCATCAAATCAAATACCATTTTTGTTAAATTGAAGAAATTTTTCCTAAATATATTTTTCCGCTTTGATTACTTTAAACGTTTACACGATTTTCTTCCAATAATTGAGGGAGAAATTATTAAAATATACCAATTATAACTCTACCTTTGAATAGCTCGGATACAGTAAGCATTTTCTTCAAAACGGAGAGCTTCTGGAATTGATTATGCATGTGAAACTTAAGGACGATAAAATCCTGATAAATTAAGAGTTTTTTCATTTCTTTTAATAAGAAAGCAATACAGGAAAGATGTATTTGTTTGCACGTGAGGGATTTTCAATACATCAAACGCTCCTAAGTCCTAGCTGAAAAAATAATTATCAGCTGAGGAAGTAAATTGTTGCAGCAACATTGTTAGCAACTTGCGCTTGATATAATGCACCTGATAAAGTTTAAAAATTTTAATATAAATGGACGTTCGAATGTCCTTTTCATCGTCACGTCCCGCGGACTTTCCTGAAGGTTTGACAAAGAGTCTCGGGAATCGTCTTCAGTTTGCGCCTGAGAAAAAAAGGAGAACTTTAAATCGAATGAAAAAGGGAAGCTTAAAAAGGAGGCGGGAAGTCGGTCTTTGACTCGTGCTAACTGACATCACAGAGAGGCTTTGCAACAATGTTGTCAAATTTTCATGGCCTGAATGAGCCATTGTATGTTTTCGAACGTGCAAATGATTCTCAGAGTAAATTCTGGGGTACTAAAATAATTAGCAGAAAAGAAGAGGGAGCAGAGGAAATAGAAAAATAATGAGACGAAGAAGAATAAAAACAAACAAGAGGAAGAAGAAGAAAAAATCAGAGTAATAAGAGGAGGAAGAAGATGATAAAATGATTAAAGGAAGAAGAAGATGGAAAAATAATTAAATAAGGAGGAGATGGAAAAATGATTGAAGGAAGAAGAAGATGGAAAAATGATAAGAGGAAAAAGAAGAAGGAAAGTAATAAAAGGAAGAAGAAGAAAAATGATAAGAAGAAGAAGATTAAGAAACATCATTAAAAGAAGAAGAAAAATAAACATTATAAAAGGAAGAGGGGGAAAAAATGATAAGAAAAAGAAGAACAGGAAAATAATAAGAAGAAGATGAAGAAAAATGATAAGAGGAAGAAGATGAAGTAAAATGATAGGAGGAAGAGGATGATGACAAATGATGAGGAAGGTGAAGAAAAATGATTAGAGGAAGAAGAAGGAGAAAAATGATAAGAGGAAGAGGAAGAAATATGAAAATGGAAGAAGAAGATGTGAAAGCACAAAAACATCAGAAGAGGGACATCGTAGACACGCAGTTTTCAATATTACCCTGGTAAAAATTGGCGATAGGAGCTGCGTTTCAAAATACCATAGGAGTCCTTATAGCCAGAGACTAAAGAGGGCTATTGAAAATCATATAGCTGGCTGTAGAAAGCGGAGCAAATCATACAGCCGGCTATACGAAGCTATGAAGAAGTAAACAGTCGGGCTATAGTTCCTATCGCCGGGCTTTACACTTTATCGTCATTGGCTATAAAAAGGCTGTAAGAAATTGTGTAGAAATTCGTGTGCTTTGAAAATCATTAAGTTTGATACGGAATTACCATAAAATTTACAAAACACGCATTATATTTTCCTTTAAAACATATTTTTTTTTTCATCAATTAAAATGAGAATTATCCATACAGAGTGTGCAAACATGTCAAAATCATGAGTTGAAAAACGCTGACTCCGCGAGATTAAATATTAGAGCGTAACATAAAGCGGAGCGGCGACGCACTGGCGCCTACAAACCTAACAGGGATACTTCACGCATTGCGCAATGCGTGAAGTATCCCTGTTAGGTTTGTAGGCGCCAATGCGCGTTTCGCGCTCTCTGCCCGCCCGCCGCACCGCAGCGTGCTACGGCGTCTGAAGCAACTATTTCACACTAGAGGTATTGCACAGTATCATAAAAAATTGAAGGCGCTACATCATATTAAGAATGACAGGCATCCTTCAAACGTACGGAACATTCCTCGCAAAATAAATCAAGATACTACGGCCCAAAAAGAGAGCAGTATTCCAAAAACTCACGAAGTCCTAGTATCCGTATTTAGTAACGTTTAGAATAAACTTTATCGTCTGGCTGTTGCTTAATCGCCAACGGCTATAAAAGGCTAAAAGAAATTGTACAGCCAGCTACAGAAGCTATTGGAAATCTTACAACCGGCTTTAGGTCTATGGTATTTTGGAACACAGATTCTACTGCCAATTTTTACCAGGGTAGACATAGATAAGCATATTTTCTTCTCGATCGAAGCATTTTTACTACTTATTCAACAGAAAATCTTCTTAGTGGATGGTTTAAAACATTCCTATTTAAGTTAAGTCAATTTACAGTCACAATGTACACTTTACAACGCCGCGAACCGCAAAACAAGGGATTTCGCAACCTCCATCGATTTGAAATGTTTGCAATCCCGAGTGCAGCCATACTTTCGGGCCGGAGTCTTCCCTTTTTTCCACATTATTTATTTCACTTCTTTTAACGACGAGGTTCCCGAAGCTCGACCTCATCGTAAGCTAATTTAACGTGGTCTCGACAACTCATCGTCAGTTTTGAAAAGGAAGAGGAGCCTTCTCGCGGATGCAAGTCAATTATTTCCAACGAGCCAAACTTCTTCAAACAAGATTTCCGAGCTGTGCGAAGTTTAAATTGCTCGGAAACTCTCGAATCCGGCAGTTTCGAGATATTAACGACGTTAACAGAGCGCTTCCCCGCGCCGCGCCGTCGCCGCCCGATTCGCGATTGAAAAGCTGCATAACCGCTAAGCTGTGTCGCTTGGTAATTAGCAGACAATGATCCTCTCGCGTAATTGCTTCAATACATGTTGAGAATTTTTGGGGGAAAAGACGGACGAAATCCGGAAGAAATAAATGGAGAACTCCAATTCTAAAGGAATAAACCCCATTCTAAGCTAGATAAAAACGTACACCGTTCCGATGGAAAATGAGCAGGGAGGGGCCATTCAAGTTAACGTAAAAACAAGCAGTGAACTCCAACACAATGTGTTGATAAGGCGCGTCATTAACTCGCACATATCAAACCCTTTAGTTTTCATTTACAGAGATTTCAAAAAAGGCAAGCAGCACAACAAGAGAATTCACGATCAAACACTGCAAGGTCAATAATACGCACCTTGACGAGACCGTGTACTGTGAATCTAGAAAGCTATTCAAACAAATTTAAGTTTTTTGATCTGCCTCAAGCAAAATCTTATCAGATTCTTGAAGAAAAGTTCTACGGAAAAATTTAAGCGAAGAAAGGAAAAATTCTGTCGAACTCCTAGAAGATAAAGTCGATTTAAAGGTATTTTGGGACTAAAATACCCAAATCACGGGTATTATAAATCCCGTTATATTATTGAAAAGAAATTGACTCGATATAAATGCAATTGTATTAAATATGTCTTGATTTTGTTATTTTAAACGCCTTTTCATGCAAAGAAGCTCAACCATGTCCATGCTTTATTCATTCATGAATTGAATGTAAGCAATCCACATCCCGAAAATCTGCCGATTTGCCGTAAAAAATCGCAGAAACTTGATATACCAGGTCGATGTACCCACTCTTTGAATTTACCAATCAATTTAGTGAGTGCACGTATGTGAAAGTCAAAATGCTATAGTCATTTTGGGTGCATTCATTTTTCATGAAACAATTGTTAGTAATTTCAATCCCGAAAAACCATAAATTTTCCGTATAAAATAGAAAAAAATCAAAATATGTCGACTCCCTGACGTGAAAATTAAATTCTACGTGTGAAAATACTCATGTATCGATATGCTGAACAGAATGCTCGCATCTCCTCGTAATTTACAAACCGTTCCTATACTCATCTCAAAATTTTTCTCAGAGCTTTGTGTTGTAATCAGCTTCCATTTAAACTCCGGTTTGATGGCTGAATCGGCTGCCCAAAAAGCAAGCCATTTTTGAAGGGCTCTATGAGAAATTCGTGATATTATCAGCTCTTAGGAAATCACCCCATGGGTAAAATTGCTGGTATAAATTTTCGAGTGCTTAAAATAATTGTATTCAAGAAACTAAGGCATTAAAACTATGGAGTCAATTTCGTTTTAATAATATAACGGGATTTACTTGTCTTCAGGTCAAAACTCATACAAGGAAGCCCCGTGCAAGAGGCTAATTTTTTGTAATTTCACTCAATTTTTTCTCCTTTTTATAATTGAATTGCTTGTCACATTCTGAGGTCAATCATATTAAATTGTAATTTATACATTTCTTTTTTCCCCCTTCATTTTATTTTTTGTTTGGAGAAGTTTTGTTGATTTCTTCGGATTTCGAATACTGTAACTTCTCTTGTATTTGGCCGATTTTTATGAATGAGACCTCTTTTAATTCGTGTTTTAACGGAGAGGAAGGAAAAAATTGCTAAAAACTCGCGAAACAATTTTTTTTGAAAATTGGACGAATCCTAGCGTGACGGTGAAATGGTTAATGAAGCGTAAGTAATTGGGCGAGGGGCTGAGGATCGTCGCTTGGCGACCGTCATTAGCTATTGTTCGTCGAGACGCCGACGCAGTGAGCAGGAGCGTGGGGAAGAGAAGGGTAAGTGGATTCCTGTATGAGCCACGTTTAGCTAATGGTCTAATGAGTCTCGAGGCTCCTCACAGATTGCACTTACACAGATTGCAATATCAGAGCACGGGTACCAACTTTTGAAAAGTATAACCGAGGTTACAGATCTGTCAAAGCAACGTTTTGAACAAAACGGAGGAGTTAAATTCTCATTCCGAGAGTGCCGACCTGCTCAGCCATCCTCGAATCAATTCGCTTGATTCTTCTTATATATGCATATTTTAAATCAGCGCGTCGCATTCTTAGGCTTTTTTAAAAAAACCAAGTAAGGTAGACTCTTGGTATTCACTGCACATAAACTAGAGACCCCAGAATGAGAAACAACTTTAAATCATAATTATTGATGGATAAATAAACTTTTTACACGCTTTGGAAAATCTCAGAAGTTCGCGGTAGTCACTTTTCGGTAAGGAACTAAGGGACTCGGTTATTGTATCGAGCAGGGTTCGAAACGATCGCAAAGGCGGTATACTACGTATACGCGCCAACTAGATGGGAGGGTGTTTGAAGCATGCATTACCGAATTCCAGAATGGTATCTGCGGGTTGATTGTTGAAATTTTTAGACGAAGCGATAGACAAAGCAGACGGAGGGATCCTATTGGTTGAAATGGTTGGTTCCTTTTTAATAAGGGATAAAATGATGGACTAACTATGAGGTCTCTCATCGGTCATCTCCAGTTAGTCTATTATACCTGCTTTGTCCATTTGGGCCTCGTTCTAGTGTAACGGATTTTTCCTCTCATACAAGGAATTAAAAAATAAAATATATAACGAGGTGGAGAAATGGTGCTGGGTCCACACCATTTCGCGGGGAAATCAAAGCCAAGAAGTTCCAAAAATTATTTTCCTAAATAATCCAAATTTTTTCTAAAAAATAAAATACTGCGAGCACCAATATTCTGACACGTTATCGATTTCCTGCCGGCTGACCCTGGTAAAAATTGGCAGTAGAATCTGTGTTCCAAAATACCATAGACCTACGGCCGGCTGTAAGATTTCCAATTGCTTCTGTAGCTGGCTGTACAATTTCTTTTAGCATTTTATAGCCGATGGCGACTAAGCAACAGCCAAATGATAAAGTTTATGCTAAACGTTACTAAATACGGATACTAGAACTTGGTTAGTTTTTGGACCACCGCTCTCTTTTTGTGCCATAGTATCTTGATTTATTTTGCGAGGAATGTTCCGTACTTTTGAGGGATGCCTGTCATTCTTAATATGTTGGAGCGCCTTCAATTTCTTATGATACTGTGCAATACCTCAGGTGTGAAATAGTTGCTTCAGACGCCGTGGCACGCTGCGGCGCCGCGGGCGGGCAGAGAGCGCAAAACGCACATTAGCGCCTACAAACCTAACAGGGATACTTCACGCATTGCGCAATGCGTGAAGTATCCCTGTTAGGTTTGTAGGCGCTAGTGCGTCGCCGCTCCGCTTTGTGTTAGGCTCTAATATTTAATCTTGCGGAGTCAGCGTTTTCCAACTCATGATTTTGAAATGTTTGTACATCCTGTATGGATTATTCTCGTTTTAATTGATGAAAAAAATATGTATTAAAGGAAAATATAACGTGTGTTTTGTAAATATTAAGGTGGTTCCATATCAAACTTAATGATGTCCAAAGCACACAAATTTCTACACAATTTCTTATAGCCTTTCATAATCGATGGCAAAAAAGCAACAGCCAGGCGATACATTGTAAAGCCTGGCTGTAGGAACTATAGCCCGGCTGCATAGTTTTTTATCGCTTCGTGTAGCCGGGCCGTATGATTGTCTCCGCATTCTACAGCCAGCTATATGATTTTCTGTAGCCTTCTTTAGCCGGCTATAAGAATTCCCATGGTATTTTGAAACGCAGCTCTTTTCGCCAATTTTTACCAGGGGATTGTTGAAATTGACGGACAAAGAATACATAGGGAGTGTGGAGCGATCCTACTGGTTGAAATGGATGATTTTTATAGACTAAGAGGGTTAATGATGGACTAACTGTAGGGTTTCTCATGGGTCGTCTTCAGTTAGTCTATTACCTACCCTCTTTGTCCATTGCAACCACACGCTTCCACCAATTGGATACCTCCATATCCCTTTGGTCTTCTTGATCTACAGCTTGGCTATACATTTTTTCAATCAGCTCGCAGAATTGAATCGGTTTCGGTTATAGACAAGCGTAAGTCCAAAAATTCATGAGCCCTGGCTTTCGTAGATCACGCAGGACGCTAGGGCTCAGTTTTTGGACTTAAGCACGTCTAACAGAAACTGATTCAACTATGCTTATAATGGTCTGTTTTTTTTGGTTTTTTTTTTTAAAAAAATTTTTCAATAAAAATGATTTTTTGTCATTTTCCTACACCACCGCACTGAAAAAAAAAGTTCGGTGATGTGAACCGAAGTTCGGTAATGCAAACCGAATAGTTAGGAGCATATGGAACCACGAACTATTCGGTATACATTTGGCGAACTAGTTCGGTACCGGAACTACCGACCCAGTTACCGGTCGTAGTTACCGCGAATTATTCGGTTCGTCGCACCGAACTTTTTGTGATTATTTTTCAGTCAAAATGATTAAAGAGCCGTATGCAAAAACGACATTTTTCGCCCCCCCACTAAAACTTATTCAAACTTCGTCTATCAGTTACTAATACTGGAGCACTTCTTTCCCCAAATTTTCAGACCCCAAAAAATTTTGGGGTGGCGCTAGGGGGGGTGGAAGTTAATACCTGTGAACCTCGATATCTTTCGAACGAAACAAGATATTGAGGCCCGGTTTGGACGAAAAATCGTCTAAAATTGCATACTTTAAGATTCTAAAGGTCAAAATCCCAAAATCAAATTCTTAAATTAACTTATGTGCTTTTTTTCAGTTTTTGAGGAAAAACAATTTCTTTTAAACAGATTAAACTGAAATTTCACATTTTTTGATTTGAACCAAAACCAGTTTTTTAAATTGCTCGTCTTTTTCCGCATCCAACGAGTGGTCGTATAAGATGGGGAACCGAACGGTTCCGGAGTTATGATTGATTGAAGTTTCCGCTCAACGCGCGCCGACCGATTTTCGCGCGCAAAAAAGTCGGATTTGACTGTTATTAAATCAGATTAAATGTTCAAACTGAGCAAAATGCATTATTAGGGACTCTTGAGGGTTGCTGAGTTCAGAAATTACAGATACTTCCAAAAAATTCACGTTTTTAAAATTGCAGCTTCGGACAGGACCACCGAGCGGCTGGTCGGCGCTCAGTGGGCCTCTAAAATAGCGCTACGGAGCTGTAATTTTAAAAACGTGAATTTTTTGGAAGTATCTGTAATTTCTGAACTCAGCAACCCTCAAGAGTCCCTAATAATGCATTTTGCTCAGTTTGAACATTTAATCTGATTTAATAACAGTCAAATCCGACTTTTTTGCGCGCGAAAATCGGTCGGCGCGCGTTGAGCGGAAACTTCAATCAATTATAACTCCGGAACCGTTCGGTTCCCCATCTTATACGACCACTCGTTGGATGCGGAAAAAGACGAGCAATTTAAAAAACTGGTTTTGGTTCAAATCAAAAAATGTGAAATTTCAGTTTAATCTGTTTAAAAGAAATTGTTTTTCCTCAAAAACTGAAAAAAAAGCACATAAGTTAATTTAAGAATTTGATTTTGGGATTTTGACCTTTAGAATCTTAAAGTATGCAATTTTAGACGATTTTTCGTCCAAACCGGGCCTCAATATCTTGTTTCGTTCGAAAGATATCGAGGTTCACAGGTATTAACTTCCACCCCCCTAGCGCCACCCCAAAATTTTTTGGGGGTCTGAAAATTTGGGGAAAGAAGTGCTCCAGTATTAGTAACTGATAGACGAAGTTTGAATAAGTTTTAGTGGGGGGGCGAAAAATGTCGTTTTTGCATACGGCTCTTTAGGCGCGATACACGTTTATTCTTCTTAAATTTCATCGCGGACTACAGAGAAGTGATTCTGAGAACCCCAGAATCAAGGATGGACGGGATTAAGCCACGCCGCGCCTAGGTTCCCAAGCGGTCACGGTCACCCATCGAAGTACTAACAGCGCCCGACGTTGCTGAACTTCGGTCACTGCTCGCGTGTCACTGCCACTCAGCCAGTCAGCCACGGTTGCTCCCGTGAGAAAAGCGGCTAATTTAGCACCAATAAACGTCCGCAGATCTGATTCGATGATTTGAAACAATATTGTTGATATTCTTGCAATTCTCACTGGTAAAAAAAACCTCTTGGACCAATGCCGCGGTGCATTGACTTAAGAGTGCAGTTTCTTGTCGCCGCATTTAAGAGTCTTGAACTCTTGTTTCAAGCGGATTTTGCATTGAAACAAGAGTCCAGACTCTTAAATCCGGCGACAAGAAACTGCACTCTTGAACCAAGAGGGTTTTTTTTTTTTTTTTTTTTTTTTTTTTTTTTTTTTTTTTTTTTTACCAGTGTATACATAATCCAGTTTCACAATGAAGGATTCTAATATGATATAAAGTAGATCAAGTTTTTGAAAGAAAGGAGTTTGAACAACACATGCAAAAAATAAAATAAAATATGGACGGATTAAAAGTTATTAAAATAAATAAAATGAGGCAAATGAAATAAGATAAAGAAATAATATAAATGAATGAAAAATGAATAGCCCAACATTTTGGGAACATTATTTTTTTAAAACATTTTTTTAAAGAGTTTAGAATAAGAGAAAAAATCTTTAGGTTCAAACTAAAGCCAGCAGGGAAGAGATGATCTCTAAAAGATGGCAAAATGGATGCAATGGAAATTTTTTTATAATTATTCCCTGGTCCCATCTAAATTGAGCAACATTCTTTTGACTTTAAGCCGCAGATATGAATGAATCTCATTCAATGCAAAAAAGAGTCTGGAAAGTAAAATAGATGAAGAAAATGTTTAAAGGAAAATTTACTCACAGAAAAAATATCAACATGGATTTCAAAAATTAATAAGGACACAAAGGCAAGAATGAGAAAAACGTATTTGAACATGTCTATGGATCAACACACAATAATACGACGCCAACCGAACGCTTCCGACAATCTCTGAATATATACTGAAAGTTCGATGCGAATTACCAAATGATCGGTTTCCATGACCCTAAAAGTTCTTACCGAACTCGGTTGGTCGTGTGTTCCGAACGCCGTAATGCCGTTCGGTTCACAAAAACCAATACTTTGGTTTGTGCCACCGAACAACCGTATACCGAAGGGTTCGATAAGAATCACCGAACTTCTTTTTCAGTGATACCAAAATCAACACAAAATGTGTGTTTCACTTCCTGCACTCACCAAAAGTAACACAAGAACACAAATATGTTTATCAGTGCAGCTCCTTCTGATTTACTGATTTTCACGTGATTTTTTAAAGAATAAAAATGTCTATCTGAAGTAGTGCATAGTGCATGTAATTTTAAACCTGCCTAGTGCCTCACAGTCAAAGTGAACAATTAAATCTTGCATACAACATCTATCACCATTTATTTCCGAATTAATTTTTTCGCGGACAAGTATTTTTTAAAATGTCTCAATTGTCTGAATACAGCAACATTCTCAAAGTCTTCTACAACTATCTCCGTAATGAAAACGACCAAACTTAAAAGAAGACCTAAAACAAGACTTAAAAACGGTAGCTGTAAGTCATTTAAACCGTAAGGCCTGGGCTCATTGTCTTTTGGTGGTGGAGGGGCGGCCTCTGGTTGGTCGAATTGATACCGACTCGGTTCGAAGGTTTTACCGATTAGACCGGCTTCAAGAAATTGCGCAGTTTTTCGGTTGTAGGCGTCGAACAAAATCGAGTTTTTCAAGAATGTGAAAAAGTGAGAATTCGATTTCAGGCACTCTGGAACCAAATGGTACTCAAATTTCTCCTTGTTGGGCCATTTGAGAAGGATAATACGGTTCCCTGAACGACTGAGGGTGCGCGGCAGAGAAACTAAAAACGCATCTTCCTCCATAATCGCGTGAACATTTTTCGTGAACTGCTCCGAAATCGTCACAGGATCAGAGTTTGTATCAGTCTCATTTCCGATTTCTCGAGCGCCAATAAGCTGCCAGACCTTTTCATCATTTTGCTGTTGAACATACCAAATAGATTCCGTCATTGTGTAGTGCTGTAGTACCCTAAACTGCCATCCAATTTGGCTCTCAACTCCTCCGACAGACCAAGCTGAGAGAAAAATGTTGCCGCGGCTTCAACGTCTGAGACCTGGATGGACAGATCGGAACCCTCCAAATCCTTCAGGGTATCAATTTCGGGATAATGCACCGTATTCGTTAGCAACGTAGTCATTCCGCCTAGAAAAATCGTAGAGATGATGAGCGCAGAGAAAATGAAAATTATAAATAAGATTTTTCCGGTTACTAACCTACCGAGGAGTAAACGTGGCGGACTACCACACATAAAGTAAGCGTACACCGTGTAAACCGACGAAAAATTGGACGTAGTTCTACCAAACAGACCTATGTGCAAGTGAGAAATGTGGGGTGTGCTCGTGGAAGCTGCATAAGAAGCAATGTAAAAGTGGGTGTGGTTCCTTTTGAAGAATTGGAAAAGCGGGATGTTGCATTCTATCAAAGAGACTTATGTGCAACTGAATGCGGAACTCATGAGCCGCGGGCATGGGAAGAGAGCCTTGCGGACAGGGCTCATGAGTTAATGACCACGACGACGAGCTCCCTCACGTTCGAGTGCGCACTATCATTGCCGCTGACGTCACTGGCGCACAATTATTCCCATTCACTCTTACGGCAAGAGAACTAACGAACACACCCCACATTTCTCACTTCCACATAGGTCTGTTTGGTAGAAATACGTCCAATTATCGAACAGAGAAATTTCTCTTTCCGAATATAAGCCGCTGAGACACCCACTGTGAACGCGAAGGAAAATATGTAGCGTAAAGACGAATGTGGCGACTGTAATGACGATGAAAACCCAGACCGGAATCGAAAAAACTTTGAACGGCACCAAACACTGCGGCACCAGCTTACTGTGCGGCACTAGAACGCACGTAGCTTCCGTTTCTACTCCGACTGAAAAATCGAACTTTGAGTGGTCAGCCGGAACTTTGGTTGTGCCTAACTCTACTTGCTGCAAATCGATGTCAAATTTTTGACCGATTTCATGTCCGATCTGCCTATTGGCGTAACCTGCCCAATACGTTGTCGTGCAGTTCAAAGATGCCATTAATGCTTTTATGATTTCAATTTGGACGAACGTCATCCATTCGGCGAGATACCAGTCCGTAACGATGTCACCCTCGTAGTCGTCCATTATTAGTCTTACTGTTTTCTTCTGCATGTTAGTTACGGCAAAGTCGAAATAACCCTCGTTATTTCCACCGTCGTACCACCGGATATTTTCGGTGAAAGGGTCGTATCTACTGCAGCCGATCTCTTTGTAGCAGATGATTGTTTTCAGTCCGCGAAAAAAACGCCAGAAAAATTTAAAGCAAAAGATCATTACATCATTTCCGTTTGGGGTGAGGGTTTTGTTGCCTGAATTTAGAGCATAATTCTGTGTTGGTGGGAGGACACAGGTTGGAGAATGACACAAATCCGGGTCAATCCCGCTGAGCATGAAAATCAAGTAATTATTTGAGTTCCAAATTGGGTTTGTGTACAAACCGCGGGTCAAGTTTAAGTTTTGATCTGATAAAACTGAGGAGCCTATCAGCTCATCGGAGGAGATGAACATTCGCTCGTCACAAATTCGATCCATCGTTAACTGCGAGTGCCCATCAACTGTGATGCAGTAACTTGGAAATGTTCTCATTCTACGGGACTCGGAGGAAGTTAAGTTAGCACGTTTAATCTTGTTGTGCTTACAATCCTCGTGATGCATATTTTCTCGCGAAGACGAACTCAGAATCAGACTTGGGATCTCCTCTAGATCATCAAGGAAAAATAAAATATTCCTAACCGGAGGTTTATCCGCGAAGTTTGTTAGCTCGCAGTAGTGAGTTGTCAGAACGGTTGGGATCGATGAAGTTTGTAAGGCTTGAATCAAAGCAGGCACTGACGAGTCGGAGCTGAAATCGGCTAGGTAGAATGAGCTCTGCCCGGATTTTTGGATTGTATTTTGACAAACTCTGAGGGCAAGCGAGATTGAACGTCCATTATCTTTGCCAGTCGTGCTAAATTTTCGAGATTTGCGGATTCTTGTATTGACCGCTACAAACAGGAATGAAAAAATAAAAATCCGTTGAAGTTTGTCACGCATGCTGTAATAAAATACAATTTTACTCACATGAGTCTTAATTTATTTTTGTCGAGTATGGTCAAATCATGTTTTTCACACGAGAGTCAAAAAAGCTCGGAGGGATGTGGAGTGAGAAACTACGATCGAAGAACTATACGTGACCGCTGCTCTCGGAAAAATAAACTGATAACAGGGAAAAGAGTTCAAACACAGAAATGTATGTCAAAAGTGTCCCTAACTTAAGAAAAAGTGTTTCCAGTGTATTTTTCAAGAGTCTGTCAACAAAAGCTGGAAATGTCATTCATTTTAAAGTAAAGTTGTTTCTAAAAGTCTCTGACGGGGAAATTTAAAAAAAAAAAAAAAAAAAAAATCATGGTCACAATATTTACAATAATTTGCGGAGAAAAAAGCCCCTTACAACCGCTAAGTGTTAATACTTTAGAGTTCTATCATTTACTACCTCTTTAACCTGGACGTATTCATGCTAAAAGCAACAAGAGACGGGTGAAAAGAATGAGTGTGCTCGTTAGTTGAGGGTCGTAAGAGTGAATGGGAATTAAAAGGCACCAGTGACGTCAGCGGCGACGATGTTCCGCGGATCTGAGTCTTAAACGCATGAGCCCTGTCTACAACACTCTTTTCATAAATCCATGGCTCATGAGTTAGCATAGTTTGGCACTTAGTTCCTTTTGATTTGATGTAAAATCCATTTTCCCATAAGAAATCACGCCCACTTGAGAATTGCTTATTATGCTTGCACGAGCATACCCCATATTTCACACACGTCTCTAGTTCCTTTTAGCATAAATACGTCCACCTGTCCTTTGGTGCCAGTCAGCAGAATATCATGAGAAAAATATATTTCAAGGTGAGATGTCACTGCGAGATTTTACCGTGAGTTACTTGAATCGGTTTAAAGTGCTAGTCCGAATGTAGAAGGAAAATAGCAAAACTTTTCCACTTGGAACACATCACTGTCTCAATAAAAAGAAAATATGGAAACTTTTTCAAATCTTTAGCTAAATATTGGAGGAAAAGAGTAGGGCGGAAAGTATAGCTCTAAATTTATTGCATAGGTCTCTTCACAACACGTGGTTTTTTCCTCTGATTGCTCAGCTGTTATGTTTACAGACTTATGTTAAGGTACTACGTTGTTATATTTTCTCATGTCGCCGCCACGCACAGTGGTTCAGAAGTCTATCGTAGAGGGACAAACTGATAAATCACGAAAACTAAACATTTCACATTAAAATTGAGTCTTTCAGGGCTGGCTGGTAATATGAGAGACGCATAATATTGGCAAAAACTATTTTATAGGGACCATAAGTTAAAATAAATGAAATTTTAAAGTTTTGGGCGTGCCCATTCGCACAATATTCGAAAAAAAAGAAAAATTCGAAAAGAAAAATTCGTTACATTAAGAATGGGTCCAAGCTGTTACGCTCAAAATTGTAAATTTTATTCAAAGGACGCAATTATACACTGTTGAAAATCGAGGATTGAAAAGCACCTCAACTCACCTATGAGGTTACTTTCACTATTTTATTAGTATGATAACTGGAGATATTTTACACTGTTAAAAATCTTGGAGTGAAATTCTGTGCCGGAGTCCACATAGCGCCAAAAAAATCCTGAGTGACATGAATGTGAAGCGAAAATTGGCATCGTAGAAGCGTAGGACATTACGCAAAAATAGAAAATTACGGTCCGTAATAGTGTGAATCATTCTGTACGTAACGAAAATAGATTTCACTCTGAATTCATATTACTCGGGGGTTTCGGGCCTAGGTTGGGTTAGATGAGTTGAAGTGATTACGTACATATACAAAAATTGTTAATATTGATATCCTTTGCAGCCGTACTATGGAAAAACGCCGTAGGAGCCTTTAGACGTCAGATTTCCTTTACTAAAACCGAATTTACTGGGAAAATTTTGAATATTTTTCTTTGACTTTTTTAGACGATTTTGTTAGCAATTTCATCTCAAATATTTGAAAATTTCAAAGAAAAATATGTTTCGATTCCCTCAAAAATACATATTTACCCAGGAAAATTTGGCAACTCTCGAATGTTTATACGGCGTTTTTCCTTAGCACGGCAGTACTGGTCAGGTATGTCTCTGGCACAATGTTTTTGGAAATCTCGCGCTTCCTTCAAATTTTGCAAGAATCGATCATATGGTTACTATGTTTGAGAAAAACGGCTTATACCTGCGGAGAAAATAAGCTAATAAGTATTTTTAAAAATATCGTTCTATTTGGTGCGAAGAATGCCATTTTTGTAAAGTAATGAGAAAGTGAAAATATGAAGTTTATTCTCAAGGGTAATAGAGTCTTCCTTCAAATCTAAAAAAAAAATTAAGAAGAAGAAAAAAAAAACGAGGATGAAAATGAGATTTTACAGAAGGAGCGTACATATACATATAGAATGATAAACTTCTAATTTGCACATCGATTTATTACTGTTTTTTATAGCCTCATTCCACATTGGGTAGTTGGAACTTAGCAACTACTCAGCTAAAACGCATAAAAGTCACAGCATATAACACGAAAAACAACGGATATGGAAAAAAAATGTCTAACTCCTACGGGCTATGGCTCCCTATTCCTCGTTATCAGCGTTAAAAGTTTTGTCCAACTTTCACAAACTCTCGACTCTGTGTGCGGCGACGCCGGTCCGATGATAACATATCAGCGATCTCTCCGAGCGCCAGTTCCAATATTGGAAGATTGTGCGTTAGTTCCCCCCGCCGTCACGAGGTAGCGTGGCCGAGCGGTCTAAGGCGCTGGTTTAAGGCACCAGTCTCTTCGGAGGCGTGGGTTCGAATCCCACCGCTGCCAATGATTTTGCAAAATAATGAAAGATGATTTTAAAGCGAAATATGCGCATAGGTATTGAATGCCAGGGTTAATTGTGCTAAAATTATACCACTATATTTTACAATGAACGAATAATTGAGGACTTCAATGCTTCTCTGAGGAAAAAACTACAAATAAAATTTCTAGATAAAGGGTATAAGCATGACAGTTGCTAATGGAAACATTTTAACCATTAATTGATGATTTCGGCAAAACAACAGTAATTTCACCGATACCATGGTACTTTTATTGAACTACGCACTTTGGTATGATTATCACGTATTGGAAAAAGTACCATTATTACTGGTTATGGAGACCATTAATTAAGAGGTCATGCGGAACATGGCAATAATATAGCAATTTTAAAAATAGGATCTTCTGAGTGCTAAAATAACACTCTACTGAACGTAATCCATTTATTCCCTGGAGCATGTTTAGGGTTTGTTAAAATGCTTGGGTTTACACTCGCTAGCGTCCGCTTATAACGGATTTAAATGGAGCTAATCTAGCGATCGCAACTTTCTAAACTCGTCACAAATCGTCGCTCTTCTGACGTGAGGGCGTATCTCAGTATGAGTATGAGCCCTATTCTCTTCATGAATCTATGCTCCCTTAAAGGCCTAAATACACACGGCGATTAATCGCCGCGATTGAATTGACAAAAACCAATGGAGAGCCCTGATTTCGATATATCAACGTCAATGGATCGAAATCAAGGCTCTCCATTGGCTTTCGTCTTTCAATCGCGGCGATTAATCGCCGTGTGTATCTAGGCCTTTGGGCTCATATGAATATATGTAGAGATACGCCCAAACGTCGAAGGAGCGACGAAATACCAAGGCAGTCGAATCGCTGTTTCCTCTCAATTTTCATTGATGTTTGTTGAAATAAAGCGTATTTCAATGTGGAATTGTTGCTTGTTTAGTGTGGATAACATAAATTAGATTCGATTCGTTGATTCTGGAAATGTACGGAGTTTCGACTATCCTATTGTTTATCATGTACGAGAAGTAGGAAGAAATTTGACGAAAATCGCATAAAAACTGTTCTCGCTTCTGATTGAGTCCCTTTAGCTTCTGACTGGTACCACATGGCATCATTCGGTTTGGCGCGAATCCGGAGCGATTTGAATTTGCGGGAAAGTTGCGCTTTTTGAACTGCGTATTTCTTGGTTTCTGAGTTACTTTTTTGCGTTTTTAATGTGCGCATCGGCATCGTGCTCTACGCTTAGTGGAAAAATGTATTCGCAAGTCAAAATTCGTTCATGGTATAAAGAGGCTCATTCACCCGGTATTTTTGAAACTCATTTGCCGTGATTTTGCTTTATTCTCAAGGCAAGCTCAGTTGTGTTGGACATGAAATCGACTTTCGATGGTTTAAGTTCATCGATTGGCAAAAACTCATGAGATCTGTTCATGCCGCAATCACACGCTGAATTTGGCAGCTGAGTGTGGTAGTCAACAGTCAGCGCACAACAGCGGAAATTTCACTAATTCGAGTTATTTTTATCCAGATGTGTATCAAATCTATTCGAATAGTTCAGACAAATCCGATATTGCCCGATGGTCGCTGAGAATCGTTGCTGAATTTTAAGCGTCACGCGCAAAAGTCAGTCATCGGGCCGATGACTTCCACATTCAAGCCACATTCAGCGTGTGATTCCAGCATGAAACGCAAAAGTGTGTCCAACATCGACAAAGACATTATCAACATAGAGTACAATAGAGTCGCAAAGTACTGGATCGCCGTTGAAGTCACTTTTCGAGGCTGTTTTGTCCAGTTCTCCGGAGACTAGTGTGCGGCGACTAGCGATGACGCATACGCAGAGACTCGCGCTCAGCGCTCCCCACTCCCGACAGTCCCGACTCGGCTCCGTTCGTCGGCTAGACACACACTGAACCAGCTAAAATAAGTAGGCCGGTAATAAGTCTGAAATTGAGTCCATATATGAATATTATCTCGGAGTAACATACATTAATGGATTCATTATGGCTTTGAATATCTATTTCAAGCAAAATTTGCACAAATTAATACCGATGGAATTAAAAAAAGTCGAAAAAACACAAGCAGTCGTTGATTTCTCCATAAGCCACCGTGTAAAAAAATGCCGGTTGGTTCACACTTGGTATAAGTCAGAAATTAAATTCCTATATGAATTTTATCCAGGAGTAATATACATCAATGGATTCATTATGACTTTGACTATCTAATTATAGCAAAATTTGCACAAATTAATATCGATGAAATTAAAAAATGTCGAAAAAACACGGGCAGTCGTTGCTTTTCCCGTAAGCCGCCGTGATAAGAAATGCCGGTTGGTTCACACTTGGTATAAGTCAGAAATTAAATCCCAATATGAATATTATCCAGGAGTAATATACATCAATGGATTCATTATGGCTTTGACTACCTTTAAATAGCAAAATTTGCAAAAATTAATGCTGATTGAATTATAAAATACCTAAAAAACACAAGCAATTCTTGATTTCTCCATAAGCCGCCGTGTTACAAAATGCCGTTGGGTTCGCAAATGGTTCACTATTTTCGGAGCACACGTGGCTCGGAAACGCCTGTTAATGGATTGGCTTCATCGGCGCTCCAGTACTTTGCGACTCTATTGTACTCTATGATTATCAATCATCGAAAAGCAATACGCGTGACGTCATCTATCGCGCTAATGCATACCATGCTGCCGTGCTAAGGAAACGACGTATGAACCTTCAGGTGTTGCCAAATTTCTTTTAGTACATCGCGAATTTTCGGGAAAATTTGTTAATATTTTTCTTCCAATTTTTCAGATGAATTTGCTCGTAATTTCACCTAAAGTTCCTGAAAATTTTGAGGAAATAAATTGATAACTTTCGCAAAAATAAACATTTCATTGAAGGAGATTTGGCAACTCTTGAATGTTCACACGGCGTTTTATTTTTTATAGGGAAATTGTTGATTGAATCTGTTTGAAAATTCCACTGAATTTCATCGACAGCTCAAAGAAAATTCAGTGAAACTATCGGACAGCTTCGGTGAACAATTTCTCTTAAAAAAGGAGGAGAGATGAGCAACAGGGTGGCCCACAAAAATGAATTTTGGAAATTTATAGCCGTAACCCCCTAAATCGGTTACAACATGTTCAAAAACACGGAACATGAAATTTGGGGTCAATCGGACAAAATTAACCCGCAGTTGCCATTTATCCCCGCAAAAATAGTGAATTTTTACTGTTTTTCAGTAATTTTTCGCTCCTAAAAAATGAAGTCGGAGGGGTCTGCAAATTAAACAGAAGGCAAAATTAGTTCATAAACTACACCCTAGTGAAGTTTTGGTCCCCCTCCATGCTTTTGACCCGACGCGCGGTTGCCATTTTCACGCATGAAAATAGCGAATTTTTGACTGCTTTTGATGATTTTTCCCTCTCGATAAATTAACTTTACAGATGCCTAAATTGTAATCAGAGTGTGAAATTAGTAGCTTAGATGCTCCCAATGTTCCCCTTCTGATAATTTCTGACACGCTACGACGTTGCCATTTTTCTGAGCAAAATCGTGAATGTCGACTTATTTCAATATCATCTCTCTAGACCTAAAAAAAAAAAAAAAAAACTCAGGAGCCATCGAAAAAGTGCGCTAAAACACGGCGATTACATCATGAGTATCGTTTTTGAAAATTTGGACCCTGTAAAATGTTTTAGTCGGCGTGAAGTTACCACTTGGCAAACAGTGGTTGACAGTAATAGTCAATTTTCATTCGTTAATGCGCCTTCAATTACATTTGATACTGTGCAATACTTTCGTGGTGGAATAGTTGCATTGGCACCAACAAACCTAACAGGGATACTTCACTCATTGCGCAATGCATGCAGTATCCTTGTTAGGTTTGTAGGCGCCAATGCAACTATTCCACCACGAAAGTATTGCACGGTATCAAATGTAATTGAAGGCGCACTAAGGTATGAAACTCGACTGTTACCGTCATGGTGTCAGGGGGTATTTTTTAACGAGGAACTTGAATCTCAACTCAAATTTTTAAAATTCAAAAATCCAAAATTGCAGAAATTGCCAAAAATGTTATCTTGAGACTTTCGAAATCTAAGACGGTTGACTGCTTGACCCAATTGAATGCTCTTTGTCACATACTTGGACATATTTATTTACTATTTATAACTATTTTAAAAGAAATCAGAGACAGGTGGGGAAGAACGAGTCTGCTCGTTAGTTAAGGGCCGTAAGAATGAATGCCAGTGACGTCAGCGGTGATGACTCAGATATGCAACGACGAGGAGATCGGTGCTGGTGCACTTTAGCTCATGAACCTTGTCCACGACGCTCTCGTGACATGCCCACTTCATGCGGACTTCATCGTTTTTCCAGTCATGATAAGAGAAATTCGACTTTTTCTTTCCGTAAAATTCTGAGGGAATTTATTTCAAGTGGGTGGTGCTGGAGCTGTTATTCTCCGGAAAAACATTCTTTAATATCCTTCAGACTAAAAGCCTGGGTGTTTTAATCCATCTCTGTCACCAGAACAAGAACCGGATGCTCCTTTTGCGAGATCAATCATCAATTTGAAAAAAAGGCCTTCTGGATATTTAATCGCTCTTGTTTCAGAACAAGCGGCTTCGAGCCTCGAGCTTTCAATTATTATTATGCCTCCGTAAGTTCTGAACTTTGTTTGCCATATTTCTCGTATTTAAAGTGGTTAATGGAGCGCATTTTTAAAACCTTTTAGCCTCGGCCACTTGATGGAGAATTCGCAGGAGATTTTTTTATTGCTTCATCTGAAAGTGCTTAAAGAGCCGATTTCACAGTAAATGTTATCATTTTTTTCTAAAATGTGAAATAGTATAAAAATAGATTTAAAAGTGAGAAATTCACCGCTTAGTGGCGTCATCTGGCGGCATTTCCCATTTAAACACACGTATTTTAGCAGATTAGATCATTTTGTCATATCTCCTCCAATTGTTCAGTTCATGAACTAAGGGTATCCTCGTGTTCAGTTCACTCGGTAGTTTCCACTTAAACACGATATTCATCAAATTTCAGGCACCTGCAAATTCTCTAATCCTCCTTTTCCCAAAAGTACTGGTTTGTCATTGGTTGGTGGTTTTATCAAAAAAGATTTGAAGAGTTTTCTCTGAATTTTGTACAAACGCTCTGAGGTGGATCCTCAAATTTTTGCTCCATTCTCTATTATTCCCTCAAATTGCAGAAAAATATAGACGTGTTCATGTGTCGAGAGTCTGCGTTCAATATTAAAGGGGATGCTTCTCCTTATCACCAAAAACCACTATGGAAGACGTAATTTACCGCGTCAGTGCACAGTGCACACCGTGGTCCCTTTCTTAGCGTGGCCTCTCAATCGTTGAGATTGAACGATGCAGTAACTGCAAGAGCGTTTAAATGTTGCTAAACTTCCTAATAATCATGAGAATTTTTGTGAACGAATTGACAGAAAATTGCACGATAGATTATAAGAGGAATTACATTCGCGGAAAAATTCAAGGAGAAAAATGCGCGGAATTACTAAAAAGGTCTCATTAGTGACTGTCTGCGAGAATCGAGGCTTTATTTTCCCCCAAATTTCAAAATTTAGGCATTGATGTCAGATCATAGCGGAGCGCCCTGTAAATACATTGGAACGGAAAACTACGCCCGTAAAATTCAAAACTATGGCCATTCCTTTTTCTCTTCCAAAATGCGATTTCGTTTTTCATTGATCTCGGTACAAATATTGTACTTATTTCCGCCAAACGGAACTGTGTGCATTATGAAGTGAGCCCTGTTAGGCATATATTATCATGGGTCTCAGAGCTCATACCTCAATTGACATAGTTCTGTTCGACAGAAATACGTCCAATGGACCACTAGACAAGATACGAATTTCAGCATTCTGATACATGTTTCTTCACCAAAATTTCACGTAAAACACGATGCGCGCATTGAAAATTACCGAAATCAACTCCTTCCAAAGATATTTAATGACTTTTAGTGCGTGAATTGATAGCACCCGCTCATGAAAACTCAATGCTCTACGTTATTCACATCGCGCGCTAAACGTTATCATGACAGTCTCTGCGATAAAAGAATCTAGCAACCTCAATCTTGACGCTTTGGCTCAGTAATAGCAAATTACTTATAGTTTGAAAAACACATGGTGGGAAATGAACATTGCTCGATTAAGAAGCTTGCTGAAACCGTTGTAGTGCGCGATTTGAGTCACGTAGAGCTTTGAGTTTCTTGTGAGCGGGCAATTCAAATTCCTCGTAACCAATATGAAATAAAAATGTTAATAACTCCGTTAGGAGTTGGTTTCAGTAATTCTCGTTGCGCGAATCGTTTTCTACGTGAAATTCTGGTTAAGAAACATGTATCAGAATGCTTAAATTCGTATCTTGTCTAGTGGTCCATAAGGCGAATTCGACTTCGTAGCAAAACTATGGCTACGCCTCGATTTTCTTACATCGTTCTTGCTTAGGGCGGCAACCATTGGCCCCCGTCACGAGAAATACGCTGCCCAGGGAAAAAAAATGCTACCATTTCCGTCGATTACCCGGCAGAATTTCCCGGTTTCCGTTGGAGTTCGACATCTGGGACGGGGTTGTTTTTCCGAGCCTGCACCGCCACCGCCACCGAGCGCTGGAGGTGACAAATTCACTTAGCTCAAAGTGGCAGCCGAAGTGGCGCTGCTTAGCACTCTCGGCGCCGGAAATGTTATATCGCTATCTCGATCGATTTATCTCTGTCGCAGCAATGCTATCTTTCGATATAGTTCATTCGATGAAGTTCCGACAATCGACCCGCAGCTGCCACGAGGGAAGATATTGAATTAACAACTTTTGACAAGGGCTCCCGCGGACCCCCGCGCCTGGGGTGTATGCAAACACGCGGAAATGACGAGTATATTAACGCCTTCTTGGGACTTTTCACCCTGTCGCGGTTTTTCGTCCTCCTCCTATTGGTCCTCCGTTATTCGCGCGATTTCGTCGGTTTTTGCGCGAGAAGTTGCTTCTGGTCGAGTAACATTTTATTGAGAGTAAACCGACATTGATTGATCCGGCGGAATTTTATGTCATAAGATTCTGCTTATGGAATATTGCTTACAAGACTGATAAGCAATATTTGAGAGTCAAAATGCATAAACTGCGAGAAAAAAGGTGAAATCAATTGCTCCCAGTCGAGAAAGCGCTATTTTTCAACAGCAATTTTTTAATGAATTTTTTTAATTATTGATTTACTCATTCTCGCGATTCTTGCATAGGAATTTGAAGAAAATGACTTTGTTGGATTGTTGAAAAATCTGTTCGATTTCTCGATACTTGCTATTGTGAACTTCAGCTAGAACAAAGACGAGAGTAGCTTCTCCCGGGGGGGGGGGGGGGGTTGTTGGTCGGTCTCCTGAGTAGCAGTCCCTGGGGGTTGGGTTTCTTGGATGCCAGGCGGGGCAGCCCCCGGAGACTGGGCTTATTGGATGCCAGGTGGGGCACCCGGGAGGTTTTGTCCCCTAGAAAACACGAATCATTGCTGAAATGTGTACCCTGTTGCCTGGGTCAATGATTTGCCTTCAATTGGCCGGGTATGCAAAATGACTGTCGTGATGCTCGAATAGTGGTATCAGAATTTTGCATTAAGATTACATACTGGGTTGAAGGCGCTCTTCTGTATCGTAGCTGAGTGGTCCTGTTCAACGGTGTTGACGAGGAATGTGCAGCATTTTGGAGTCTTCAATCGAGCCGTAATTTTGAAAAATGCCCGAAGAACATCATTGCACGTTCCAAGAATTTTTTTTTTTTTTTTGTAATTCCAATTTCAAAAGAGGGAGAAAGATTTTCAATCATACAATGCATGATCTGACCATATGAAATCAAACCAAAGTTTATCTGAAAAGGAATCGTAAGCATGAAACTCTTTTTTCAGTCTTTAAATGATCCAAATCCGCTAACAACTAAAAAACATGTATCGCATTGCTGAAATTTGTACCCTGTTGTCTGGATCAATGATTTGCCTTCAATTGGCCGGGTATGCAAAATGACTGTCGTGATGCTCGAATAGTGGTATCAGAATTTTGCATTAAGATTACATACTGGGTTGAAGGCGCTCTTCTGTATCATAGCTGAGTGGTCCTGTTCAACGGTGTTGACGAGGAATGTGCAGAATTTTGGAGTCTTCAATCGAGCCGTAATTTTGAAAACTGCCCGAAGAACATCATTGCACGTTCCAAGATATTTTTTTTTTTTTTTTTTTTTTTTTTTTTTTTTTTGTAAGTCTTGTTTCAAAAGGAAGAGAGAAAGATTTTCAATCATACATTGCTTGATCTGATCATATGAGATCAAACCAAAGTTTATCTGAAAAGGAATCGTAAGCATGAAACTCTTTTTTCAGTCTTTAAATGATCCGAATCCGCCAACAACAGGTTTAAAATATACTAATTGCAAAAATTCGTATCTCGTGATGAAGTGTCAATTCTTAGTGAAGGAAACTCGAATCTCCGCATTTCTGCCGTATTTCCTAACAGTTCGAGAAATTATTCAAAATGCTGACGGAGTCTGACTCTAGCGATTCTCGCATAGGAATTTGAAGAGAAATAACTTTGTCCGATTGTTGGAAAATCTGTTCGATTTCTCGATTTTTGCTCACTCCCGCCATAAATTCACCTTAACGCCTTACTGAACGTTGTTTACCCCTTAAGCTAAACGCGTGGGAGGAGAGGGTGCAGGGAAGGGGAGGGGCAGATGAAGGGGATGGTGGGGGGGGGGGGGGGGCACATCGGACTCCGGATGAAGGAGCAAAGGACGACTCGATTTCCGATTCCGGGCGCGTTCCGGTAGTTTACCCTCGGCGTTGCTAAGCCAAAACCGCGCTTAGACATAGGAATTTCATTTCAGATAGGCGGTTTTCGCCTCAGGTGCTTTTGCAGGGCATTTTCACGGTAATGCAACTTGTATGTTTCTCGCTCTGCCGAGGTCTGTGCTTCCTTCCGCGGTCGCTCGGCGAGAAAATGCCCGGAGTCAGAACCACCCAACTGAAATGGAAATCCTATATCCGTACGCGGATTCTACTTAGGAAGAGAGTTTAGGTGCCGTATGACTTCACACTGTGCAAGGAGGGAGACGCGCAAACAGAGGCTTTACAAGTCATTATTCGTGGTTTGGAATGGATGACAAACACTGTTACGTCCTGAAATTGCGCCTCAAGCGAAATGTAGAGAAAATTGTTACCTACCGTCGAAAATTGTGTCACGTGATGTTTGCGAAAATCTTGGAAACATTTTCCATGATATGTGTGAATGATGCACTGTTAGGTCTAGTTGTGGTACACTTCGGATTTCTTTCCGGTATATTTCCAACAGTGAAGAAACTATGATCCCTCAGGCGAATCTTATGTACTTCATAAATGGAGGCGAGAGATTGTCTTACGGGTGCCTTACAATAGGAGGGGTGCCAAAAAGTCGGCCGAAGTGGCTTACGTTATACTTGAACAGCCCCTTTGAAAAATCCTTACATCGATGTGATTTTCTCGCAAATCATCGATGAATAGGACTGCATTTTGCAATTAGGAACTACAATTTCTGGGTTAATTTAGAAAAAAAAGTATGTATTATTTGTTTCCCTTGGTACATACGTGTTGTTACAGTTGAGCATGAACTTGTAGTTCCTACTTACATAACGATATATAGTGAATGTCCATTGTGAGTATCTGTACCTCAATAGTTGCTGACCAGCCCTGGTAAAAATGATAATTTGACCGAAGCCAAAACATAATTGATATGAATAAATGGATTTTTCATGGAGCTTTACTGGTGTCAGTTGTTATAAACTAGCTTGGAATTTGCCGACTAATACTTTTTATGAGGGACTTCATACTTACATTGCCTATTCCAGCCCCGGTGAACAAGATACAGCCAACACTCACCTGCGAATACATTTGCCTGCAAAACCTATTGAAGGCGCATCCAACGCTCACTAGCTATTAGATAAACCACGGCACATTTCCCAACGACAAACATGGTCAAGGTCATGTGCACGACAAGGATAGGGTCCAAATAGCGCTTTTAATTTATGTTGTTTGCAATTCGAAAGTAACATTTAAGGCTCATTGGTAAAACCACTTATAAGCATAGAGAAACTAACGGGACATACGTTGTTTCAAACCTCAGACAGAAATTGTAGTTCTTAATTGCAAAATGAAGTCAAATTGAAGTACGCCCTCATTACGTCAGAAGTTCAACGTAAGAATGTTCACGAGGTCAAGCATGTTAAGATATAACAACGTCCAATCTATACTCCGAGAGGAAAATATGTGATGTTTTTCAACAAATTTGTCAATAATTGAACTGTGTTTAACAGAAACACACTAAGAAGAATTTTGGGGGAAATAAATTTAGAGTGGTTTTGAATTCAACTAGTCTCAACTTCTCTCCTGACAAAAATTCGAAGTGAAGAAAAATATTTTGAGCTTGAAAGTGATCATTCACCTATATCCTTAACATCGAGTCTTCTGGAGGGATTAAACTTCACACTTTTTCTCCCGCCTATAACTTGATGCGACCTCCTTCCATCGTATATTAATTTCCGTTGAATTTACATACTCACACGCAAATTGAGAATGATGTTCGGACAATTTGGAGTTTCTAAAATTATTGGAATCTCCCCCCAAAAAAATCTTGCTTAATACTCCCTTGTAATCTCTTTTTAGTCCCCAAAAGGCCTATTGATCTTTTACCTCGACGAACTTACTGTATTACAGCAAGAAAAGAACCACTTTCCAAAGCAGGAAGCAGGGTTACAAAAATCATATCTCTTGAATATTCAACCCATCAGAAGATCCGACGGTCAAATGCTTTCTTTGCTTATTATTGGTAAGAGTGAGAGTCTTCGTCTTCGTATAGCTTTTGCTCTTGCAAGTCCAGATTTTTTTTTCATACCCTTTATACATATAATGTTCGCACGGGCGCTCAGAAAACTCATTTGCGAACATGGAAAAAGGAAAAATATCTCCCATGATTTGGTACCACCGCAATCAATGCGTCTTGCTTAATGTCTTTAGCCGATGCTAGTGGCGTGGCGTGCTTTGTGATGCATAGATTGATCTGCCATTTAAACCTATGGAAAAGGATCGAGAAACGGGTGTTCGCGACGGATACTTCAATAATAATCGATTCTTTGTCGCAGCTTCAAATGGGAAAATATCGATAATCGATCATTAACACCTCGCCACTGGCCGATGCGTTACAAGTTTATGGACTCTAGCAAGAAACTGATAATAAATTCAGCCCGGTTCACAAAAGGAAAATAATCGCAACTATCGACGTCGCTAATGATGCGTATTTTTCCCGGTTTGCGAGTGGTTTCTCCTTAACTATGTCTTGTGGTTGTTAATTCATTAAGAATTCCATAGCAATCCTCCCCATGCGCTCGGACAATCGATTAAATTCGATTGATTTCGATTGTTTCTACGCGGAAAGCCGTAGGATAAATCGAAACGCGGTATCTCGTTGCATCGAGTCAAATTAAATTAAGTGCGCAACGCCTGTCTCCACTCGCGGGCTGCGATCAATTATTAATTTCTATGGTGGATACACCGCCAACCATGTCAATCTGAATGATGTTATGTTATCAACCTCTGTATCATTGTATCACTTCAAACGTAAAAATACTATTTTCAGTGATCCATTTTTCCTTTTACAACTCCAATCGCTCAATAAGATCGTTCAAAATCGGTAAAATTCAACAATGTCTGTGCCTTATTCACGGAGAAAAAAACTTCGTGCGTGGGACCCAAAGTTTCGGTCATATGGATCTCTGAGTCAGTCAGATCTCTGGTCAGTGTTCGGATGGAGCATCCGAACACTTCAGGTCCAGCTGCTGAGGTTTGGATCACACATTTGAAACTTCGGTTCTCACATCTGAAGTACTTCAGATGTAAGAACTGAAGTTTCAGATGTGCGATCCCAACCTCGACAGCTAGACCTTAAATGTTCAGATGCTCAATCTGAAAACTTCAGAGACCCATATGACCTAAACTTCGGGTCCCACGCACAAGGTTTTTTTCCCATGTTGATGACTCAAAAACCACTTATTAAATCAACTTTATTCCTTAAAAGGGGAAAAAGCAAACCTAAATGCTCGAAATTTTCATCAGGAAGAAACTTTGGAGGAAACGGAGATAGAAGATAGGAACTAGAAACACTAAAAACACCAGAGGAGACAGACAAAAGACACAAAAGAAAATATATTGTAATAAGTTTTGTAAATTTTAAGGCATGGTTGGCCTGGCTTACAGTTTATCAAAAACACATTTGTAGAATTTTTTTCTCAGTACCTTGTAGTTTTTGCAGTCGCAAATCATTGTAATCCTTTGCTGCAAGGATCCTTTCCTTGAGGTTTGCGAAAATTGTCCTTTTTATGATGCTATTTTGAGGGCTACATATCTTGACCAGGATGATATGAAACGTAGGAAAGAAATGAAATATTGGATATTTCCTTGGAATATTTTATGAAATTTCTCGATGCTGCGAATTATTTCATATGTTTAAGGGATAGAGTATGCAAACGGCACTCAAACACACAAAAATAGAAGAAAGTCACAATTTTCAAATTTTGCGAAACTTGAAAAGAAACCGGTATTTTTTCGTACATTTCCTAAATTTCTGAAATTTCATGAGATATTCCACGTGAAGTTTCAAGATTTTATTTTTCATGAAATTTTGCCACCCTATTCTTGACCTTACTCAATCACAATGTAAACCATTTAGAGCCTAATAAGGAATTTAGGAGCTGTTTAAGGTTAATCTTCAGCAAAGCGTAATGAGAAACTTTTCCTAACAGTGGGCGCCACCGCTGCGTTTTGATTTTTTGGTTCACGCCACTGGAGTCCGCACAGCTGCACGTGGGCCCTTGAGCTACTATGAAAACCAAAGGAATTTCTGTTAAAATCGAAGAGTCAAAAGTTCTGGCTATGAAATTCTTCAGTGTTGAATGATTTACCACGACTAAAAATGTAAAATAAAAAAGAAATATATTGCAAAATTTGTAAATTTTATTATAGGTTTTATTATTATATGAAAGGAGCTATTCAGGGAACAGCTATGAAAACGATCTCTATACCTCATCATATACTGCTCTGCTGCAGGAAAATGCTGTATGAACCTTCCAAGGTTGCCGTATTTCCTCTAAGAAAAACTTAATTCACTCGAAAAATCTTGAATCTTTCCTTTCAAAGTTTTCAGACGATTTGCCTCGAAATATAATATAAATATTAAATATCTGAAAATTTCAAGGAAATATATGCAAAACTACCTTCAAAAGCACGTGTTCAATTCGGAAAAAGTTGGCAACTCTCGGATATTCATACAGCATTTTTTCTCAGCAAGGCAGTATAATTGGACTGTTTCAATTAAGCGGAGCTATAGACAAAAGGGAAAAATGGGGTGTGCTCTAGAAAAGTGGATAAGAAACAATATAAAAATGGGCGTGTTTCCTTTTGAGGAAATGGAAAAGCAGCGTTTTACATTAAATCAAACGAAAATATACAAGTACTAACTGTATGCGGCACTCATGAGCCGTGGGAATGGGCAAAGAGCGTTGTAGACAAGGCTCATTAGTTAAAGCGGACAACGAACGAGCGCGGCGGGAGGCTTCGTGGCCGCTGACGTCACTGGCGCCTCATAATTCCCCTTTATTATTCTAATGACCCTCAACTAAGGAGCGCACCCCTTCTTTCACAGCAATCTCTGGTTCTGTTTGACAGAAATGCGTCCAAAGACAAAGCAATTTAATTTTTTACAAGAGAACGTTGGTGCGGATTTTGGCGCAAATTTCAGTGAATTTTCTGGACAGTACGAAGCAAATTCCTTAAAATTTTCAAAGGAATCGTCACCAACGCTCTCTCGTAAAAATTCAGATTGCCTAGATAGATATGGCCGTAGCCGATGATGGTTTCTTTCTGCTAAACGCGTTACACTTCTTTCCCCGGAAAGATGCTAGTACTGCCAGGTGCTCAAATGCCAGGTTTTTTGTTCGTCGTCCCGTAGCCATGTTGGCATGGGTACGAAACGGAGTCGTCGCCCGATGCAACAGAAATTGACCGTTCCTTCTGCTTCCATATCCCAATGAGGAAAATCGGCGAGTTCTCTACTCCGCCCATCCAAAAATGTGAAGCGTCCATCAGTGACGGCATCCGCCGTGTAGCCGACCCAAGACCGATTCAAAGGACATGAGGACATCATCCACGAAGTGTGGCGCTTCCCGTGAAGAATGAAGTCCCACCAGTGCGTCTTGTTGCAGTAAACCGGGTGGTATGGCAAGTGACGTCTTGACATAGAAGAACAAAGAAAAATGAATACTAAATTAAAGCCCAAAGACTGTACATAACAAGATCTTAGAAGACTGTACATAACAAGATCTTAGAAGACTGTACATAACAAGATCTTAGAAGACTGTACATAACAAGATCTTAGATGCATGTGCAGATACACTGAAAAAAAGTATGGTAACATCTACTATGAGTGTACTCCATTTTTTACACAGTGATACTATTTAGTCCCGTATGGGGGACTGTTGTCACAGGTTTAGCAATCCTGCGGACCCCAGCTGGTAGCCCCTGCCTCAAAGGGGGCAGTGGAGATGGTCACCGGCCTCTGGGCGTATGAACCACCTGCTAGAAGGGCAGACAGGGCTCTGAGCTGAAGTGAAAGCAACCTGTCTAGGAGAGGCAACTCCGAAATCAAACCCTGGTCCTCCAGGTTGGGGGTTGAGTCATCGGGCTAACTCCCCGGTACTTGTAAAAAGTTTTACTGTTAAACGACCTAACAATACAAGCCTCGGTACCACTAGAACTAAACGGACACGTCGACAAAAATTGAGAAAACGGACAATGGTATTTGGGACGTGGAATGTCCAAGGCATTTCAAATAAGTTACCGGAAGTGATATCGGAGATTCAGAAACTTGGAGTGGATGTCGCTGTTCTTACTGAGACCAAGAAAAAAGGGCACGGGTCAGAGAATTGCGGTGACTATGATCTATTCTACAGCGGCGTAGCCAAAGATCAGCGTGCTCAGCAAGGAGTAGCAATACTTTTGCGGAGAAGCCTACGTAAGTTCGTGGGCACTTGGGAGGCCGTCAACCAGCGCATTATCAAAATGAGCCTTAACCTGTACGGACATAAGATCACGCTGCTCGGAGTATACGGTGTAAATGATGATGCCACCGTCGCATGTAAGGACCAATTCTTCGAAGATCTGAATGATGAAATACTGAACGTTGGTGCTGGCAGGGAAGCCATTCTTATGGGTGATTTGAACAGCAGAACGGGACGACGAGTAAACTGTAAAGTTGTTGGACCGTTTGGGGAGGATGCTGTTAATGATAACGGTGATCGGCTCATCTCAATTTGTTCTCAAACTGAGATGAAAATTTTGAATGGCTTTTTTCAACACAAAGACATCCATAAGTATACCTGGGTCCAGCCAACGCGAGTATTGAAATCCATCATCGATTATGTAATTGTAAAGCACACTACTAAGTTGAAATTGCAGCAAGTTAGAGTGTGCAGGGGACTCTCTTGCGGCAGTGATCATCATTTCCTCCGAGCAGATATAGCGTTTCCCGTTAAAGGGATTAAAGATAAAGAGCCAATGCCTGAGCAACAGCAGAGTCAGGGAACGCAAAATCATGAAGTATGGTATAACATCGAAAGTTTGGAGCACCCTAGTGTCAAGGCTCTGTATCGGAAACGCTTAGATGAGAAGCTGGGGGATGGACTCTCGGGTACCACGGAAGAGCAATATCAGTTCATCAAAGATTGTATCCACTCTGCAGCGAAAGAAGCCCTAGGTGTTCACAAAACCAGTAATAAATACCAGCATCCTTACTGGTGGGATGAAGAAATTGAAGACGAGATAAATCTTAAGAGGCAAAAACACCTTATATTTCTGTCGTCTAAAAAGACTGAAGATAAAGTTGCTTACAGGAAAGCTCAGTCTAAAGTTAGGAGCCTCATAACACGGAAGAAGAATGAAGCTTGGGAAAGCAACTGTTCTAGAATTAACACCTACCTAGGGGGGAGAAAAAGTGCTGAGAGCTGGAAGTTAATTAAAGGTTTACGTAGAGACATGAAGCGCGACATCGTTTCTCCGATATCACTTAAAAAACTGGAGGATCATTTTAAAGATCTTTTGACGGAAAGGCGCCCAGAGTTTCGAGACAACAGCACGGACAACGGAAGAATGAACAACTTGGAGATCCACACTTGTGACATAATTAAAGCGGTTAAAGAGCTAATTAATGACAAAGCACCGGGTCCTGGTGGGATTCCTGTCGAGTTGGTCAAGTACGGGACTGCCAAGCTCTTTGAGTGCCTCAGAAAACTGATGCAACAATGCATCAGGGGTGACGAGGTACCAAGGGAGTGGAAGGAGTCTTGGATCAAGGCCATCTACAAAAAGAAGGGAAGGAAGGACGACTGTAACAACTACCGGGGGCTCTCAGTGACCGGGACAATAAGCAAAGTGTACGGGAAGATACTGAAAGCGAAGATCGAGGACGAATGGCAGGATCACGAAGCAGAGGAGCAGGCTGGTTTTAGAGCTGGCAGGTCTACGATAGATCACCTCTTTGTTATTGTCCAGGTCATTGAGAAGAAAATGGCCGTAGCTCAGGAACTGCATTTAATTTTTGTGGATCTCCAGAAGGCGTATGACAGCGTGCCGTTGGTGAAACTTTGGGAGGCCTTGGAAAAATCGAATTTTAACGGGGGGTTGATTGACGCTGTTAAGCGATTTTATAAAGGGAGTTTTACCAAAGTTAAGTGCCATGGGGGGTTGTCAGCGGGATTTTATGTGACTAAGGGTTTAAAA
The DNA here is from genome assembly GCF_918797505.1 of Bemisia tabaci. NCBI lineage: Eukaryota > Metazoa > Arthropoda > Insecta > Hemiptera > Aleyrodidae > Bemisia > Bemisia tabaci. Next base: position 6,465,576 of record NC_092798.1, read on the forward strand.
CAGGGATGTTGTTTGTCGCCAACATTATTTAAAATTTATCTCGAGTGCGTGCTAAAAGAATGGAAAAAGAAATGCTCTGGTATGGGTGTCCCCTTGGGTGATCTCGAAACTCTGTTTACTCTGTGCTTTGCTGATGACCAGGTGGTGGTTGCTCAAGATCAAGATGACGCGGAATACATGATGCGCAAGCTAGTAGAAGAGTATCGGAAGTGGGGTCTGGAAGTCAGCATATCCAAATCTGAGAAGATGACTTTTGGCGGTGATCAGCAAAGCATTGAGTTGGAGGATGGGCAGCAGATCAAAGGCTGCGAGCACTTTAAGTACTTGGGAGTGCGGTTGACCCAGGATGGAAGGACGGATCAAGCTATCAGGGAAAGGAACACCTTAGCAAGGAAGGCTATAGCGATGTTAAATGGAATCCTCTGGGATCAGCGGATTTCCAAAGATAACAAGAGGAGGATATACAACGCTGTAGTCAAAAGTATATTAACATACGGATGTGAAGTTTGGCAGCTGAAGAAACGGACACAGGATATGCTAAGAGCAACGGAGATGGATTTCTGGAGAAGGTCAGCAGGAATTTCTAGGAGAGATCGGGTCCGTAATGATAGAGTGCGTCAGATAATGGAAGTCGAAAATGACATCGTGTTCGACGTCATGACCAAACAACTTGTTTGGTATGGTCATGTCAATAGGATGACGGAAGAGAGGCTGCCAAAAAAGATGCTTGATTGGGTTCCTCCTGGGAGGAGACGTAGGGGACGCCCAGTGAGAGGTTGGCGACAGGGGGTGTTAAATGAGATAAGAGATTGTCAACTCCCTGATGATCTGTGGGAAGACCGAGCTTTGTGGCGATTAGGCGTCGCACAGCGCCAAAGAGCGCTATAAAAGCGACTCATATATATATACTATTTAGTAAAAATAACCAGAATTATACAGTGGACTCTCGATAATTCGAACCTCGATAATTCGAAAACCTCGTTAATTCGAAGGAAAGTCCGTTTCCCTTGAAAATCTCTCGATAGTTCGAAGAAAATCAATGTATTTTTCTCCCCTCGTTATTTCGAAATTTTTAAGCTGGCGCGGCCCTCTATAATTCGAAATAAGACGGTACATTCCCTCTACAATTCGAAATCAACTGTTTCTGTATCTGGGTGTCTGAAAGAGCTTGACCTTTGACCTAAAGACCTTTTGGCGTAAATCCGTCCATTTGCCCCTCTATAATTCGAATTCAGATGGCGCCTTCCCTCTATACTTCGAACCTTTCTAATTCGAAATTTTTCCACTTAAAATCTCTTTAATTTGAACTCTCTTTATTTCGAAACCTCGCTAATTCGAATAAAAAGCCGATTCCCTTCAATTTCGAATTATCGAGAGTCCACTGTAGTAGTATTCGCCAGAACTCAGGTGATACTTACCATAATATGGTACATGCTACCATAAGAGTCTAGAGTTTCTTACCATACTCATATCACTGCGTCACAGCATGGTAAAATCTACCCATATTTTTATCACAGTGTGGTTACATTTGGACGTATTTATGCTAAAAGTAACTATGTTACATGCAAATCATATGCACATATAGTTCTTTATAGTTCCTTTTAGCATAAATACGTCCATAGTAAGACCCTTAAAATGGAACGGGGCGTGCGTATGGGCGGCAATACGAAGGCCGGGGCCTCCGAAATCTACTCGGTTTCCAAAGAAATGTGAAGGATTTTCTTAAGTAAACGCATGACATATCTCTCATGTTGTAAATTGGAATTTGAGCAATTTTTCGGTGCAATAGCTCAAAATTTGACGCACATATGCTAAAAGGAACTAGAGACGTGTGGAAAAGATGAAGTGTGCTCGTTTGGGCTGCAAAAGAAACAATGTAAAAGTAGGCGTGATTCCCTTGAGATACCAGGAAAGAGGGATTGGACATTGAATTAGAAGGAACTAAGCGGCAAAATATGCTATCTCATGAGCCGTGGACTTGTGACAGGAGCGTTGTGAACAGGGCTCATGAGTTTAAGAGTCCCACAATTTTTCTCGAGTCTAAAAGTCAGGGAATTTTTTATGAGAGGTCAGGGAAAAATCGGGGAATTTAAGATTCTCAACTTTCGGCAATCCTGTATGTCTATAGCTTCGTCTACCAATTTGATAACCATCCTGCTCTTACCCTACGACTTTCAGGGCGATGACCACTCGTTTTGGCCACCCTGTATGTCTATCGCTTTGTCTATAAATTTTGATAACCATCCCGCTCTTACGTCACGACTTTCAGGGCGATGGCCACTCGTTTTGGCCACCCTGTATGTCTATCGCTTTGTCTAACCATAATTTTGATAACCATCCCGCTCTTACCTCACGACTCTCAGGACGATGGCCACTCGCATATTCAATGTCTCTTGCGAAGCATCACGGAGAATTTGCTTGACTTGCGGGTTCTTGCTTGCGATGATTTGGGATATGAGGACGCTGTATATCTCGACCCTGGTCTGAAACGGGCACACATCCGCCTCCATGACAGCCACGCGCTGGTCGGGCAAGATGAGGAGCTTCCCGTAGTGTCGGTGGGAGAACACGAAGCCGGGCTGGAGACGGCCGTTAGTTGCAAGGGTGTCCAGGTATTCGTAGCCGCTCTCCGGTGGTGGACGCCGAGTCGGTCGAGTCCGGCTGCCACTGATAGTCAGACTTCTCTCAGGAGAGCCAGAGGTTACTCGCAAGTACAGGAGTAGTATCAGGATGCAGCGAGCTGGAAAGGAAATTCAAGTGAGAATGGGCCACCAGACGAGGTGCGAAGTTAGGCCATAGAGTACATTGAGTCGTAATGTAAATGGGAGAGCTGGCGCCATGTCCTGCTCGACGAGTTCCGAGCCCGGTGTGCGCCGAGATTCGGTCACTTTTTCGATACATGTTCGATCCAAAATGGGGGTGTGGAATACGTATTGATTCTTATCCCCTTTGTTTACATCGGATGGCCGGGTCCCCGTGTATCGAAGTCAATCGATTGTGTATCGAAAAAGTGACCCGGCGTCACACAGGTCATCACACACCCGACGTCCCACGAAATTCGGGACCTGGAAAATGCTTAAAAGTGGCCCCAGCTCTCCCACTTACATTACGACCAAAGACATTGAATCACGTAGACCGTGCGTCCGGCTCGGTTTGGTACAGGCGGAGCGACTAGGCAAGTCTCTCGGAGCCCCATGATGGGCGGGCGGGGAAGGGGAGAAAGCGTGTGTTCCAAGCACTCGAAGAGACTGCGGAGAGGCAATGGAGAATTCATTCCCACTATTAATTCCCAAATATCTCGTTTAGAGTCCATTTTTAAAGAAAATTTCCTAAAAAAAAGTTTTAGAATTTATAACTTTACAACCGAAGGAATGTTTCATTTTTCCGAACTAATCACTAACCGGGAAAAAAAGCTTCACAATTCGACAAAAATTCACTGGAATCCCTACTGCGCATGCGCAGATGTGCGCAGCTGGGACACACGAACTCATCTATGCGGGTCGGTGCCATCTGCATTCGAATTTTTAAAAGTTGTCTCGCCTTCCGTAACACAGAATGCACGGTCCACGTGATTCAATGTTTTTGATTACGACTATGTACTTTATGAGCTAAGCATTCTGATCCATCACTGAAAAAAACGTTTCCTAAATTCAAGGCGACGCCGTGTTGACCTAAGAAAATTGGATACTTGAAAAAAGTGGACAAGAAACGAAGTCTTGAATGAAGAAAACGGTATTGCCTTGGTCGACGAAAACGCGATTTCTTGAACCAAAACTCCTGTTACATTGAAGCACGAAAACGTTTCCTTCAAATTAGGAAACACCGCCGCGCGAAGAGTTTCCTAAAAGTAAGTAAGTGTTGCGTTGTTTTCAGGAAACGTTTCCTCAAAAAAAAAAAGGAAACAGTACCTGCAAGCGTTTCCTTAAAATTAGGAAACGGCCGGTCCCGCCGCGTCGCTGCCTTGAGAATCGGCTCCCCGCCTAGTGTCCCTATCCATACCCGTTGAAGCGCATACCTCTATCGTTGGTACTGCCGGGGGTGATTCCTTCACGTAGTTGACGCGCTTCGCGCTCCCTCTGGTATCCTGATGAAGAACTCCGTTTCGCCCTGGCTGAGATTTGATCCTGTAACCTTCGACATTGTCCCGGGAAGAGTGAAATTCCGACACCGTAGTCCACTCGGCCATCCTACCCTCGCGAGCGATGAGGAGTTATTTTCCTATGTTAAACCTATTCGCATCTATCTCTTTGGCTACACAGATGCCCACCTGCTACCGTTCAATAGCACTTGGGTTTATCTAGCAAATACTACCTCAATTATCATTTAAATATATTAAATATCCACATATTTCCCTTTTCTTTCTGTTTATCAGCCGGTTCTCAGATATTATTTAAAGACCGTGGGCCATCGCCGCCATAACTTAACCAACGTATTCCCCTTTCTTTTTCATTCGGAGATAGTATGATCATGGAGTAAATTATTTTTTTATTTAAGTCTGGTTAAAGGACAGATTTTCATACGTGCCTCTCAAAGGTAAATTATCACTCATTCGATTATCCAATCTGACGCCCATATCATTAAGGTTAATGCGTAAATCAAAGAGGCTCATGTGAGAACCGCTTCTGCTCATACTGAAAGTAAATATGATTTAAAATTCCAATAAAGTATAGACAAAATAATCTAAGATTATTTAATGCTGGCTATAAAATTGGCACATAAAAGATAAATGATCTTTATGGAGTTTTCAAAATGTACTCGGAATAGCGGTAAAGATGTGGTGATAAAGGCATGTATAGGTAATACTTTAATGAGTACATATCGGGCCGAGTCAAGCTTTCTGGGATTTGAAGACACTTAAAAATGTTCGAAGCTACGACCAGATTCAAAGAGTGTACTTGCAGTAAAATGTTGAAAAGCTTCACATTATTTATTTTTACCTACATTAACGGACGCACGCTTTTGTTTAGAAAATTTAAAGAAATTTTCGTCGAATCAGAAAATTCACCGAAAAATATTAAAGGAACTTTGGCTCTGATCCGTGCATTTCTAGAAAGCATTCTGACATTTTGGACTGAAAACAATATTTTTGATAAGGCACAAAAATTGCGTTTTTTCAAAACCTCCACCTTTCCGACGCGTAAATCCCTTACGAACAAGAGATAAATTGATTAAATTTAAACATACTGAATTTGTTTGGAGTGGAGTGGATCTTACGAATAACGCCATCCAAGCGCTTCGGTCGGATTTCTGTAAAGGACCGTTCAAATAATATGCAACGCTCTAACGGAGAGAAATGGTCAAGGAGAGAGTTACGCCGTTTTGTTTTTACGTGTGAAAGAATAGGGACCTACGTCGCAAAAGTGTTACGAGGGAAGAAGTGAGTGGGGTTCCAAAAATTGGAAATTTAGCGTTACGTTTTTTATGAGCGTGATGTCACTCATGGGCGTAAGGGTGCATCGAAATTTTCACGTAGGTAAGCCGTAGAGAGCATGGTGGTATACGGACGGAAGGGCTCATCATCTCAAAGTGTAGATGCGCCCTTCCGCCAAAGGAGCGACGGTATATTTGGAAGGCCCCTCTTGAGCAACTCGCCGAATACATGGTGGTGTACGGCACGTTGCATCCACCTCCTCAGTAGGCGTTTGGTAATTTTTTTGTTTCCTAATTTTAAGGAAATGGGTTTCTTCGATCAACATCACATAGATCCTTAAATTGAGGAAACAGGAAATGCTATGCCCGTTTCCTAATTTTAAGGAAACTGATCTCTTCAAACGACACTCCATGGATTCTTCAATTCAGGAAACGGCTTTGCTTCTCTCCGTTTCCTAATTCTAAGGAAACAGGGTTCTTCGATCAACACCACATGGATCCTTAAATTTAGGACACAGAAGCGATTCCCTCGTTTCCTAATTTTAAGGAAACAGTTTTCCCGTTTCAAGTATCCGTTAGTCTGTTTCAAGAAAACGTATACGTGGTTCAAGAAAGCATGGTTTTCTTAACTCAACACAATTTTGTTACCTTGGATCGAGATAACTGTTGGCTTGTTCCAAGCTAACACCGTGTTGAAATTAGGAAACTTTTTAAGGATACATGTTTCCTTAAATTTAGGATTTTTTTAAAAAATACTTAAAATTTACGTACAGTATTGAAATTTACTGAGTTATTTTTCTTTAAAGTTCACAATTTTTTTGTGGGAGGCAAAAAATATTTGCTATTCCGAGAGATTTTTTAAATAAATATAAAGAAGCAACATTTTTACATCACTGTTACCGATTGCGCAGGTTCCTATTTGCTAAATGCGATCCACATGTTTCTCAACCAAAATTTGCCATAAAATACGATTCGCGCAACGAACATTACTGAAATTGACCCCTAATCAAGATATTTAATGTTCCTACGTAGAGACAAATTTCAACACAAGAGTTAGGTTAATAGGGGAAATAAAACACAAAATAAACGTAGCCTTTGGTTGACAATTTCAAGAGAAAACTCCGGCTAGTTTTCTGAAAGAAATTCAATAAAAAACGAGTGGTGAATACCAAAGTCGCAATCTAAGGAATGCATTATCCTGGTCTCTCCATTGGTTTCTGCGCTAAATTCACCACAAATTGTAATAAAATCAACAAAAATTTGTGTTAGTTTGTGTTGCATCTCTTAAGAACACAAATATTTTTTATCAGTGCGCCCTAGTAAAAATTGGCGATAGGAGCTGCGTTTCAAAATACCATAGGAGTTTTTATAGCCGACTAAAGGAGGTTATTGAAAATCATATAGCTGGCTGTAGAAAGCGGAGCAAATCATATAGCCGGGCTATACGAAGCTATAAAAAAGTAAACGATCGGGCTATAGTTCCTATCGCCGGGCTTTACACTTTATCGCCATTGGCTATAAAAGGCTATAAGAAATTGTGTAGAAATTCGTGTGCTTTGGAAATCATTAAGTTTGATACGGAACTACCTTAATATTTACAAAACACACATTATATTTTCCTTTATTACATATTTTTTTTCATCATTTAAAATGAGAATTATCCGTACAGAGTGTGCAAACATTTCAAAATCATGAGTTGGAAAACGCTGACTCCGCAAGATTAAATATTAGAGCCTAACACAAAGCGGAGCGGCGACGCACTGGCGCCTACAAACCTAACAGGGATACTTCACGCATTGCGCAATGCGTGAAGTATCCCTGTTAGGTTTGTAGGCGCTAATGCGCGTTTCGCGCTCTCTGCCCGCCCGCCGCGCCGCAGCGTGCCACGGCGTCTGAAGCAACTATTTCGCACCAGAGGTATTGCACAGTATCATAAGAAATTGAAGGCGCTCCAACATATTAAGAATGACAGGCATCCTTCAAAAGTACGGAGCTTTCCTCGCAAAATAAATCAAGATACTAGGGCACAAAAAGAGAGCGGTAGTCCAAAAACTAACTAAGTCCTAGTATCCGTATTTAGTAACGTTTAGCATTAAATTTATCGTCTGGCTGTTGCTTAATCGCAATCGGCTATAAAATGCTATAAGAAATTGTGTAGCCGGCTATAGAAGCTATTGGAAATCTTACAGCCGGCTGTAGGTCTATAGTATTTTGGAACACAGATTCTACTGCCAATTTTTACCAGGGTGTAGACGTGCGCTTTCAAACCTCTCGCTCTGGAAAACGAAATGTTCCACGTGAGTCTGGGTCAAATCGCTACCATGACAGTCTCTGCGGTATGAAAAGTTTGCAGCCTCAATTTTGACGCTGTGACTCAGGGAAAATTGTTCACACTTTGAAGAATAAAGGGTAGGAAAGGAACACTTCGCTATGTAAAATCGTTAATATCTCAGACTAAGATTCTTGGTCAGGAGTTGATTTCATTTATATCTGATGCGGAAATCATGTTCTAAGTGAAAATCTGGCTAAGAATGTAAATGCTTAAATTCGTACCTTGTTAATGGTCCATTTGCACTGAAGAGTGGCGGTTTGCGGGCTGCGAATCGGTTCTCTAGATCACCCTGAATCGACCGGAGAGTATCGATTCGATTCAATGATCGGTTCCGAAGAAAATATTTTTTGGAAGGTCGATTTAACAGATTCGATAAACACAGCAGTTAAAGATCTGTCGAAAAAAATGTTGGTTTGCCATTTCTTATAGTTAAAACACACGTACTTTCGTTACTAAGGTATTCTCCCCCTTTCTCTGTGCTTTTAGAATTTCATAATTTTAAGGTTATTGCGCGAAAGTGTCATTTCTGTAATTTGGAAGAAAACAGATATAATTTGGAAAATCGCACGGAGAAACATGATAGAAACGATTCTTAAATTTTTCTTTTGAGATACCAAACAAAGTTTTCCGTCAAAAAATAAAATTAAAATTTTTTCGACGCAATTCGATTTGTATGAAACCTCCTAAAAAAGTTTCCACCCTAGGGCCGTTTTTTCGTGATTAGTCACATTCCAATATTGCACTGCACTCCACCGTAAGGATGAACAATTATTTTGTTTTTTTATCAACTGACGAAGGCTGAGTTTTCAGCCGAAACATTTTGGTGCCATTTGCGTGAAAAAAGCCGTGTTACGCGCTCTTTCGAATTCTGTATTATTGTACATCTTGTTACTGACTGCGAAGCATCCAACATATCTCACGGAAGAACAAATGATAAAAAAAAAATCTTAAACAATATCGCATAGTATGAATAACATACTTCCAGCTAAAATAATATTTATAATTTTATGTTCCGAATGCCTTTCTAGTCAACAAATCAAATCAACTTAAAACACAACACATAGGCTCCGTCTTCCACCGCAAAGCCCTCCCAAAACACCCAAAATTAACGTCATGGTTCAGGTCAATCTTCGGGAAATCCTTAAATTTACCCCCGCGCCCATTCGTAAACACGAATTGGCCAGACGACACCTCCTCTGGTGTAACCGTCTCCAGCGACGTGGCCATCGGACAGGCACTCAAGAACCACAATCTCGGTCGTCGCGCGTGGAGGATGTAACCCCACCAATGGGACACGCTGCAGGAGCAAGAATGATAAGGGATGCATCGGTCGACGAGCCTTTCCGCTAGGGCCACGCGCATTCGCCGGGTACGCTCATCCGGGTTATCCCCCCGGAGCTTCCGTAGCTGCCACCCGGAGGAAATTTCTGACGCGGTGTTGAAGCGGGTCAGTGTGATGGTCGCCTGGAAAGGACAGATGAATTTCTCCATTGCGGATAAATCGCCGTTGTCCAAGATGAGGACTTTGTCCAACCACGGGTGGAGGAACACGAAACCAGGTTGAAGTTCACCGGTTTCTTGAAGCTGTTCGATCCATCGGTATCCTGTTTTTAGTGAGGGTTTGACTTTGTTAATCGGTGATGCATCCCTGATTGCTACGTTCTGTGTTGCTGCGCTGAACACTCCTGTGGTTTGGTCTAGGAGCAGAGGACAGCAAATGAATAGGAAGTAAACAATGAGTGAAAATTGGCATGGATCGATGGCTGAACTTGGAGGGCGAATATTTCGATTACGGTGATTTAGGGTGTCTACTCTCATTTTATTTTTTCGATAGAAATCGACTGTTTAGGGGTTGACTCATAAAAAAAACGCGGACGCTGAGGGGTGTGTGGGGATTTCTGAGAGGCAAATTGCTCTCAATAAGCACGATGGCTTAAGTTGAATTTACGAAAGTCTCAAATTCTTTCTTGGAACACCGGAAAAATTGCTGCACTCAAATACACTACACAGTTCAGCTATCTTAATACATCGATTTTTTTATATATTTGATTTCGATTTCAGTTTTGTCTGATAAGCTAAGAGAATGAAGATGAAAGCGCAAACTTGTAAGTTGGTTTCAGGAAATTCGCATGGCCTTCTTCAGACCGTTGCGAAAATCCTTTCACATAAATGCACTGAAAAATTATGTCGTTTGTATAAGTCGATTTTAATAAACTTCATTTCAACTGTTCTAATCTAAACCACGAAGATACACCGACACGAATGCTTGTTCGTCAAAATCTAAAGCGCCGCACTTATACCGATGGACCATTTTTAGGATCCACACTCAAGAGCGCACGGTGGTTTTACATGAAATGTAAAAGTGGGTGCACTTTTTTCCTATGTCCTGAAGGACTAATGTATGTGACGATTTTCAGAATAAAAGGACTTTCCGCGTTGTTAAGTAAGGTAAAAAAAAATTTTAAAGCGTCATCGTCATTAGACTTTCATTAATTTCATTTCTCCTGAGAAGAAAAATGCTGCGACCCTGCTTGAAGTACTTGCTTTTAACGCATTTATGCAAAAAAGACTTATGTATCATTGAATTAAATCCAAAGGAATCGTATCCATAGGATTTGCGTGGTTAAATAATGTCTTTCAATTTAAAACGTATCAGTGGAGAGGCGGGAATGATCGATTATCGATACATCTCATTTGAAGCTGTGGTAAAGAATCGATTACTAAGAAGTTCGTCCCGAACATCCTGTTAATCGATCCTTTTCCATAGGTTTAAATGGCAGATAAATCGATATACCGCAATGCACGCGCGTACTGATACGTATGGGCATAGTGCATTTGAGCATAAGTACCACCATTTTTATTCGGTGCTACGATTTTTTCTGGTTTTTAAAAAAAATCACGTAGACCGCCTGTATGATAGTCCCTTTTTTTACGTGTGAATCTCGTTTTTAATGAGACATGACGTGCACTTCCATAAAGAGCGTCACAAGCAAAAGTGGTGCATTGTCATTGGCCTCGGTTTTCAATTTTTTCCTCCCAGGAAACTGTTTCATTCCAAAAAAAACATGTCACCTAAGCGCTGTATGTTACATTACCAATGGTATGACGCAGATATTCCAAAAATAGGGAAAGATGAATGTTCAATAGAACGCGCACGATAGACCGTTTCACCGGATGATTAAGTAATGGATTTACGATGTTCTTGCATCGCACGGTGCCAAATACAAGTTGGTTGGTTTTTGAGGAATGGGCCTGTTGCAAACCTCAGCTACCAACCGCACCAGCGCGGCGCTCCACCCATATAACTCTATAAGGACATTCGCTTACTTCAGAGAGATTCCTCGAAAATATAAGATAACAAAAGTGGTTTTCTTTCATCTAGAGACATTCACAAAATGTCTAGTCAAAATTTCTCTCTCGATTTGTTCAAAGTTACAAGGCTAGTGCCGGCAGACTGATTGTTCAAATTGATAGACAAATATACATAGACCAAGGAGACCAACCGAGAATGGAGCACTTTCATTGGTGGAAGCGGGTGGTTGCAATGGACAGAGGAGGTAAGTATTAGACAAACTAACAACGACAACCCGAGAGGGATCTTATTGTCAGTCCAGTATTTTCCTTTTAATCTGAAACAACCGCACCGATTCAACCAATAGGATCGTTGCTTCTCCTCCTTGTCTTCCTTATCTGTCACTTTGTCTATCGAGTTCAATAATCAGCTCGCAGTTGCTGGTAGTGCGGGGCTTAAGAATCTCGCTGTATATGATTAAAATGCCCATTTTTTTTCCAAAAGTGAGATTTTATCACCACTAAATTTTCATTTGTAAGCCGTACAGAACTATAAAAAAAAAAATCACAAAAATTAAAATTGTTGGGGATCCAGTGGCAGGAGTTTATCCCTCTTGCCCCGCTATGTAAAAAAATTACGTAGTATATCATAATTTTTTAAAAAAAAAACGAATCCACTCATAACTCTTTATTGAGATTTCAGAATTCGTCGCCTCCTAATAAGGAACGTTTTAGGGTAGACCATTAATGCATGCGTTACAATCAAATGAGGATAATCGAAATGGAATCAAGACCTTGTCTACACGGTACGTTTTTATGGGATTTATCCCTCGGTAGAATTGCGGATTTTTTGGAGTAACCGTCTTTAACTCTCACGCTCTCGCGACAGGTATGCGCGGAAAGACAGGGCCGGATTAAGGGGGTGGCCACATGGGCCGCGGCCCATGGCGGCAAATCTATAGGGGGCGACAAATTTTGCAATTTTTTTAAATGTAGGTATAAAAAAAATTCGGATTTAGAAAAAAAATTACAAACGAGAAAAGGCAACAAAATCTCTAATTTTCTGAGAGTATAGTAATTTCTACTTTTGTCGTCTTTCAGTGATACAAGAGACAGCACCTTTAATTAGTCGAGTTAAGAGAGAAACCAAACACGCAATTTGGCCTGGAACAGCGCGACTTACCTAGAGAGAAATGATGACGAGGACTTGAGATGAAAAGGAGAAGCCCTCGGCGCGGCGATCGGCATGCAAAACATATTAGCGCCTACAAGACTGCACAAATACTTCACGCATTGCATCAAACACAGTGCGGCAGTGCGGACAGCGTGAAACGGATAGCGCCTACAAGAATGCATGAATACCTCACGCATTGCGGCAAACACAGTGTGATCAGCGTGAGACGCATAGCGCCTACAAGACTGCGTGAATACTTCACGCATTGCGTCAAACACAGTGCGGTCTGCGAGGCGCGGCGGCGGAAGTTAAAATCATTAATCCACATTTATGTTTGTTCTTTCATAATTTTTTCGTTCATTTCTTATGAATGGAAGGCCTTGTCCACACAGAGATAGGTACACGAAAATTAACTTTCGCGCAAATTTCCGTAAACTTTTGCTAGTAGTGTTGACAGGGCTTTCCCAAAAGTGTGTTCAACACCAGTAAACGCGTCTTGTGCACCCCCCCCCGCTGGCACGTTCATTTGATAATTCTCATTGATGTTTCAAAACGAATGAGAAGGGGGCGGCAAATTATACTAGCGGCCGTGGGCGGCAAGTAGGTAATTCCGGCCCTGCGGAAAGAGAAATTATAAAAATTGAGTATTTAACCGGAATTGAGATAATAATTGAACACGGTTAATGACACTGGTCAACAAATTTCAACTATTTTAAATTTGCGATTTTCTCTGAAAAATGCAAATTTTCCCTAAAAATGGAACTTTTTTCAAAGAAGAAACAATTTTCCGATAAACCTTGCTCGATGGAAAAAAGTAAGGCGATTTTCAGATTCAACAGTCAAAATTACATGAGATAAGATGATATCATGGTTTTGTATGCCTATTAAAGCTTCCTATCTGTTCCTAATATCGAGGTTTTCCGGACAAGTGCTCCTTTTTTCGCCCATGTTACACCGTGTAAAAAAACTCATCCGATCGTTCCGTCACAAAGGTTGGGAAAAATTGTTTTCTCAGGTGCGAGTGAAGTCAATTCCACTTTACTTTTTGCGGCTGAAGCCGAAAAAGATCTTCGAAAAGATCATCGTATACAGAGAATCCGGAAAAAGGATTTTTCTCTCGGAAAACCTCGATTGTTATGGAAACTTCCAATTTTTGCGAGGAAAATCGATCTGGACTAGCAAAACGGATGTCATTTTCGAAATAAGCCCTAAAAATATGGCTGGAATCAGATAATACATTGCAGGGAAATCGCAGAACAGTGATGAAAAAGAGCCACGATCAAAGAAGTTTTTGTCGGCACAGGCTGGTGACGACTTAGGCTTTTTGAAATTTTGAGGTTTCATCACACTATTCTGAATTCAGCTCCAAAAAAAATTATCACTCCAAAGAATTGTCGCGGTTTTCTTCCACTCCTCTGAGCGTGAAAAAAGACAATACATTTGTGCATGTGCTTCTGATTCCAATGGTGTTTCGTGATTTGCGTCGAATCGATGAATAGGTCATTTAAACCAAGAGAAAAGTATCGATTGTCAGAGTATACCTTGAGAATCGATTCTGTAGAATGGCTTCAAATGAGAAAATACCGATAGTCGAACGATTTTCACTTTTCCACTGATTGTCATGCTTTGCGATGAATCGATTGATCTGCCATTTAAACCCATGAAAAAACTCGACTGTCGAATTAAAGATTAATCTGAAAGGAACACCTTAATGATCGATTCTTCATCATTCTTCCGCGCACGCATACAATTGTAAGCAAAGAAAAAACGAGATGAATTTGATCTCACGTAATTTGTGTGAGAAACACAGAGAAAAGTCTGGGGGTGACCGAATTGTGAATTTTTATAAATCCCCCTCCCCCTCACAAAAGATGAAAAGCGATTCAGCGTTCAACTGTCTTAAAATCCAGTGGAGTAGGGGATTGTATGAAACCAGGTGATCTCCTCCATGAGTAGGACTTGAAAACTGGGTTTTAAGATGTGTCAAATCGATCAGAAAAAAATAGAGCAAATTTTTGATGAAATTAAGTAGATTTGTGGAATACATAACAGCCAATGTCATCTCTGGAAAGACTAGCAACCTGTGGGCCGCTTTTAAAATTGATAGACACAGCGATAGACATAAAACACAGAGGCATAATAGGGCGATCATATTGGTTGAAGCAGGTGGCTACGATAGATAAAGGAGGTAGGTAATGGACCCACGGGAGGAGGGGAGACCCGATAGGACCGGAGGACCCGTCCTTAGTCTATAGGAACCACCAATTTCAACCAATCGGATCGCTCGATACCTATACTCCCTATGTCTTCTTTGTCTATAGCTTCATCTATCAATTTAAAAAATCAGCCCGCAAAGGACAGTTCTTACACGATGGATCAGAACGGTCTCCTTGATCAAAAGTGGAGGAACTAGACTACACTCAAAATACATAGAATTTTTCATAGTAAAGGTCAGGACAAAAAAAAATCACTTTAAATTTGGACTCACCAGTTTTAAACAAGACAACTTTCGCGATCAACTTTCATCTCAAATCAAAATTTTACACTGAATCCCACTAAGTGTCACGCAGATTTTATTGGTATGGATGTCTAGGGGTTACCACGAGTCACCGGACTATTCGCGGAACAGTCACATCCATCATCTCGTAGGATAGACGCACGTACATTAAAAAAAAAATTGAAAAAAGGAAAAACTTGAGCTGAAAATAGCACAACGTCATGAAACTTGACGAAGACTGTGATTGAAAGCGTCCGTAAAAATTGATCGGGGATGGAAATCGTCCTTCAAAATTTGAGGTTTTGACTGTTTTTGCCGTGAGTGCTTGTCGATATTTGCGTTTCAGTAGGTCAGCTCTCCGGAAATGCGTAGTTTAATGATGTTTGAGGTGAGTTGTGTTTCTGTTCTCGTACGTGGTTATCACAAAAAACGAATTAACTGAACGCGCAGCACAAAATACCAATATATTAAGCGCTCAGCGCCGATAGGCGGCGCTTTTTGATTTCGACCTGCCACTAGAGCTCTAGTATACTAGTGCGCTCAAGCGATCAAATGGCGCACCAACTCATCGATGCACGAAACGCCATTTTTACTTTTTTTTTTTTTGATTACCTCATTATGCCTCTGTGAATACGATTAAATGCAAATTAGCGTGAAAATAAATAACAGTCCTAAAACTCTCTTTGCTATGCGGTTATAGTTATCCTATAATTACTTCTGAAAGTTCAAGATTCGCGTTCTGTTTTCCGAAAACTTTTCCACCGGTGATAACCTTATTCGGAGACCTTAGTAGAATTCGCCTACATCTAGGTTATGTGTCTTTGACCTAGGTACTGGAGAGTATTGCCATCCTTTTGCCCTTCTCTGATTGGTTCATGAGTTTTGGCGTCTTTGGCCCTCTTCTGGCTTAATAAGATCAATGTTCATTTTCTGTAGGTACATAGCCGCGATTCAGATTCAGATGACACTACTCTCCCGTATTTGCTTCTCTCTCGCGTCTCGCTTACTCCTTTGTGTTTTCATATTTCGTCCATCTCCCTCCATCCATAATTAATTCCATAATCCATCCGCCTCGTTTAAGATTGTGTTGTGAAATTTAAGATTGTGAAATTGTCTGAAATTTGAAGCATAATATTTGGAATTATTCAACGTATGTCGTGTCTTGTCTTCAGACTCGTTCTGCCCACCTCGTGAAGTTTGTGAAAGTTTCTGAAGTATAATGCTGTGAAATTATTTGACCAATTATCATGCTACCTCAGAGACTGTTTTAGTGTTTTTGGGTTAATTAAAGTATGTCAGGTAGGAGATCTGCCATTTGCGATACATGCAAAATGCTTCATTATACTAGTGTACTACAGTTGTTCTCAAGCACCAATTACAACACGGTTTGCATTTTTATGCTGAATAGCATAGATAAACGACTGGAGCATTTTGCGCAGCTCAAGCGCAGGGATTTGTACCTTCGTAATTGTCACCACCTCATCGCTGCAAATTATGAAAAGGACCGCTCGAGTGTATCCTTGATCATAGAATATCTGTTATTCTCAAAGCGATGTCGTCATCACATCCCTGTCAGTTCACAACTTCTAATTATTGAGTTTAACTAGGTGTCAAAAAATCTGAGATATCTGAAGTAGCAGAAAATTGTGTACTTTCAAAGTCTAAGATTTTTTGCGGCACCGACAGTTTCATAAATCTTCCTTATAACACTCTACTCTGAAACCGCTACATTCTACCTCTCACATTGCTCCATAACAAAGGTATGTGTTAGCCTCTTATTTGTACTAAAAATTCTAGGTTTCATGACTCATTTACTCATTCACTCTCTGGTGAATTTGGTTCCGTCAGATTCATTGCAAGACACCTTATGTGTTATCTCCGCAGACCTAACACAGGCATTTGAACGCTCAATGAGAGCAAAATTTCAACTGGCCTGTTGTCTACTTTTCAGTAAAGAAGGTAAATAACCTTCCTTAAGGACTCGCTTTGAGACGATAAAACAAGGTTTCTCCATTACTTACCGTAAGACGATAATAAGTGTTCCACCAGACTGTGTAGGAGATGAGGTTGAAAGTTACATCACCTCCATGTGTGAGGAAGTTTTCTTTCCTACAACCTGATTTTATGACTTACAATAACAAAAGATACTGCTTTCGCCTGGCATTTTTTCATGCGTCGCATCGTCTAATAAACGGGGACCTACATTTACTTGATTCCATGAATAGGTAAAATGGCTCAGAGAGAATTTCGTCGAATGATCACTACGGCCATCTCTCATCCAGTTGGAGAACTTTTACTTACCTTTGATTAAAAAATTCATGAACCATAGAGTTTTTGGAAATTGAGTACACAATATTATTGTGAAAGATTTTTGAGGTTGAGTCTTTGTTTACATTCTCAAAGTATCAAAAGTTCTACAGTTTCATCGTGTTTCCTCCTAACTTTATCAGCTTATGAGCAATGGCTCCTAATTTACTCAACTCCTCAGCAGGCCAAAACTCTATACCTCTACAGATACATATGAGAATCATGCGTTTCAACGAAACCTACGAGTCCTGCTTATCATCACTCAGGAACCACCGATCTTTTCTGCAGGTGTCATGGACCATTCATGACAAATACTGTTGCAACAACCGTTATCCTAGGTACATATCTATGCATAGTAATTCTAGTGATCAGCTCCATACTCACAATGTAATTTCTGTAAAATACAGTTGGACGGTGGAATTACCAGACCCCGTATCTCGGTTTGCGACGTTGTAGACTTCCTTTCATACTTTCTTCTTTACACGGAAAACCAACCAACATCAATTTATAAAAACTTCTGCAATTTTTCTTCTCTGTGCAAAGAAAACTCTGTGAAAACCAAGGAGGAAAAATGATTTGTTCTCTGTCAAAAGAATAAAATGGGAGCGGAGATTTTTAAGCACCGCAAACGAGATACATGGTCTGCTAGTTTCACTGTTGACTTGTTACGATATACCTATACCTACAATATCCCTACAGATTACATTGAAGATATTACTGTCCCTGTAACAGTGACTGATTCGAATGTTATCACAGTAGAGGGTTTCAGATATTTGGGCCAGTATGGTTTATTAATTACACAGAACGTAAGTTACCTTTATAAATTAAGGCGTAGAGGCAACTTCTGCCTTTGGTTGGCCAGAAATTTCTGTAAACGCATTTAAATTCCTAAAATTTATGAGAAATTCCGAATCTACTAAATGAAAGCAAGGATTTTCAGGAGAACATGATTAACAATTTGCCGTCAGAAGGAAAACTGCGGAAGGAAAGTGGGAAAGATTTTTCACTAAGGCTCAACATAATATGAGGAGGAAAAAATGAATGTAATTTCCGTTTACCCTGGTTATAATTCTGGTATTGTAAGAATTCTCTTTCTCTATTTACGTAATTACGTAGTAGATTATTGTATTGTATGAAATCCTGTTATCACGAAGACAGCAAGGTACACTCTACTACAGGTATGGACAAATGGAATTTTAGAAAGTCGTCAAAACGCGTAGATTTGACAGCATCGAGAGTACGACTGCGAATGGCATGTGCGGCAAATGGACGGTACGACTTCATACGTCACTCGATCGCCGATTTTCTCAGCGCTGCCACTTCGGCATCCCGTTTGTCCATACCTGTAGTAGAGTGTACCTTGCGAAGACAGAGTATCATAGAGCATAAACAATAAACATAGGAAAGGTTGTGTCTGATCATGAGTCATTAGAAGGTTTTAGCGTAGTGTGCTGCAACCTAGCGGACACATGGTGCCTTCGATTCGCGAAAAGTTACCTTCAGTACTCACAATCAGTTGCAGTTGATTGATTTCGTTTATTGTCTCATCATTTACCTATTAATATTTATATTTCGTTCATTTATTTACCTATAATATTTTTTACGTGTCCAATTAGGGCATCATTTAAAACAATTAATTTGGCCTCGTTAAGTGATACGTTCATATTTGATACATTTTCTTCAAATGATCTAGAAAAGTTATTTTTTTGGAGCCGTAATAGTTTTCTCTGTTTTTATGAGAAATCGAGGATTTTTTTATGTATTAATATTTCGGTACTTAAGTAATGGATCATTATTTTTCTTATGGATCTTGGATTTTTTTTCGGGGGGGGGGGGGGAGGAAGCACAATTTTAGATGTTTTAATTATTGAAAATTTTAACATACTCAGTTAATAGGTAGTAAATTAAATCTGGGACTCATTAAAATTGCGCTCACCGCTGAGCGCTTCTCTAATACTCACGTATTAGAGCTTTCCCGCTTGTTTTTTACTTTATCTCACACTTTGAGAATTTCGAAACAGTAACTTCGGAATGGAGGATTTGCAGGTATCTGAAATTGGATGAATTTCGCGTTCAAGTTGAAACTACTGAGCGAACTGCATGCGATGGCACCCTTGGTTCAAGAATCGAACAATTATTGGAAGAGAAATGACAAAACGATCTAATGTACTAAAACACGTGTGCCTAGACGGGCAATGCTGCCAGATAACGTTACTAGGTGGTGCACTTTCTCATTTTTAATTATTTTTTTTTTTTTTTATACTATTCCCTACATCAGAAAAAAATAATGGAAAGCATTGCGAAATCCAATTTTTGGGCACTCTCAAGAGCACGTGTTTTGAGGCTTTTAGTGTCTACCTTCACGAGCTCTCTCCAAATTCAGATACTTATTTTTTGTAGGTTACATAAAGCAATAGGTTTGTTGTACGCAAGAGGTACACCCAAATAAATATACTTTTCATGGGTTGAATCACACGAAAAACAATTTGGGCACGTTGAGTCTGAAATTCAGTTTGCAACACGCTTTTCCAAGTTTTCCGCGTCTGCGGGCAGTTTTTTTCAGTCATCATCGACCAGATTTGCACGCGTAGAGGAGTAAGAAAAATTAATATGAGTAAACAGACGATTTCACTAGCTTTATCTATTGTGTGATTTCAATAAATTTCAAGCGTTTGTTTCCTTTTCTTCTTCATTTTGCAGAAATAAGAGCTTCGAATCAACTGAAATCTTACGGAAGGAGAGATTATAACAGTTTGCGAGGTTGGTTGTTTACTCAGGTTGTCTCCCTCCGGACAAACCTGACTGCCGGCCACCAAGAAAAACTGCCCGCTTAGCGGTAAACTAGAAAAAGCGTGTTACAAACTACGCAGATTGCGCGCTAGGGAATGGATTTCAGACTTTTTTATGTGCCCAACATGATTTTAGGGCAAATTTACTGTGAGAAAGTGTGTTAAGTTGGCTGTATCTCTTGCATGCAAGAGCCCCTTATACATTTGGAGATGACTGAAATTCGTTTCTTTTTGTCAAGTTTTTAGGCAAAATGCTTAAAAATGAAAAGGGCAAGAGGTTTCGACTTTTTTGGCAATATTTTCATAGATTTACATCTTTAGCCATGTGATATTCCTGGTCATTTTTAAATTTCTTCATCTTTGACTGTTGATGTAAAATTTAAGTAAACCAATTTAAAGAACCGTAAATGCAACCACGACTGTAAGCCGTAAATTAGCTGGTAGTAAGTGAGTTATTTGAAATTACACTAAATATAAAATACTATATGTTTATTTTGAAAATCTTGTTAATCTTTTTTAATGTTTATATGGCCAAAAAAATCCAAATTTTTCCGTATGAAAAAAATACTCCAAAATATTTAGAATTTTTTTTTGTATTTAAATATTCCTTTTACTTATAAAAGATCCAGGTGCACTTCAGAATAGCACATTCGCAAGTACTCACTGTGGAAATATCATAAAAGAAAGTTCTATAAAGTTATATGGACATAGCTCTGAATTAGAGACGTGCTGGAAATATGGGGTGTGCTGTGTGCTCTAGAGAGCTGCATAAGAAACAATGTAAAAGTAGATTGGATTCCTTTCGCGGAAATGAAAAAGTGGGATTTTACATTAAATCAACCCGAACTGACGCCAGAATATGCGGCACTCAAGAACCGTGGGCATATGCTAATTAATAGCGTTGTAAACAGGGCTCTTGAGTTTAAAAGCCACGACGTCGATCTCCCCGTGCCGATCGTCGCCGCTGACGTCACTGGCGCTTCATAATTCCCATCCATTCTTACGGCCCTCAACTAACGAGCATACACTCCTTCATTCCAACCCGTCTCTGGTTCCTTTTAGCAGAAACACGTCCATGTAAAAGCTCTTCAGTTCCCGTTGGCGCTTACTGATCGCTCCTTCATCTGCAGAGAGGGACCGACAGCATCGGCTAGGGTCTTTGACAAGGACCTTGCTCGGTCGACGGTCCTCGAAAGCGACCTCGATGAGGACTTCGATGACGACCTTAAGTTCGACCTTGACGAGACTCTGGACAGTCGCTTCGGGAGGGTAGCTCGGCGGGCCATGCTGGGTCCGAAACACTCGAAATAAACTCCGTCGGATTCGAGTTGGACCGGGAAATCGTGGTGGAGTCCGTAGCCATCGGAGAGCTCGAATTCCCCGGACTTGATTTGCTCGACGGTGAAGTCGTCCCAACTCTTTGCGAGAGGGCAGTGCCTCGGCCACCAGGGGAGGGGTCGCTTTCCGTAGAGGATGTAGTTCCACCAGTGCCCCAGGTTGCAGAGGAAGGGTTCGTAGGGCAGGTCGCGATCCACCAGCATCGTCGCCAGCGCGATCCGCTTCTGACGGACTTCCTCGGTGATCGACTCCTTGACCGCCTTCAGTTGCCAGCCCTTCTCCATGGTGTCGGAGACGCAGTAGCGGGTCAGCCGGAGAGCCTAAGCAAAAACGTGGATGTTGACCGGAGCAGTGGCGTGGCGTGAATTGCGATGTATCGATTGTTATGCTATTTAATCTTATGGTAAAGAATCGATTATTGAGGTGTTCGCTGCGAACACCCTGTTTATCAATCCTTTTCCATAGGTTAAAATGGCATAACAATCGATATATCGCAAAGCACGCCACGCCACTGGACCGGAGACAAAGAGAGACCCTCTACTCTGCCGTGCTAAGGGAGAACGCCGTATGAGCCTTCAGACGTTGCCAAATTTCCTTTGACAAATCCAAATTTTCGGGAAAATTTGTGGATCTTTTTCTTCCGACTATTCACAGAATTTTGTCTGGAATATGATTTAATATTTGTGAAAATTTTAAAGGAAAAATTCGTTAATTTCCTCTAGTATAGATATTTTCTGGGACGAAATTTGCCGATGTCTGGAGGCTCATACGGCATCCTTCCTTAGCACGGCATCACTGACCTCTTGGCGACAGATGGACGTTTTAACTTTCGGAGATTTTCATAAGAAACTTTCATAAGACAAATTATAAGGGAGCAACAATCATCACCCTTTTTTTTGGATATTAACCTGACCTGCTACTAGGTGGATGATAAGCTCCGGGTGATATCATGAACCGCACACGTCTACCAAACTTCGGTTTGTTAGCAAAACGTAATACTCAACACGTTGTTGAACATCCATCAAGTAGGCAGGTCAACAATTGAGTGTTAAAGTTCTGAAAGTGAGAGTGTCCACCATTGCCAAGATTGCCAAGAAGGTCTTTATTGGTCCATGATGTCGACAATGGACTGTATTCACATTCGTTCCTTAGACAGCTCCTTTCCTCAAGAGGCTCTAATTGGTTTATATTGCGACTGAGAGAGGTGTAAGGGAGCCTTCAAAATATGCGTAAGGAAAAGGGCAATTTTCGCCGATCTCGGTAAAATTCAGAAGTACAACTTTGTAATTGGATACTTACAAGGGATTACAATGATTTTCCACTGCTAAAAGTACAAAATACGGAGGGTAAATTTCTATATTTTTGACAAACTGTAGGGTAGGCGAATCTATTCATTAAATTCACAAAACTTACATTATATTTTCTTTCATGTCTCGTATTTTTGTGGTGGTAAATCAATAATTTAATCCCCTCCAGGACCCATTTTTAAAATACTGCTGAATTGTACTCTAGGTTTGCGAAAATGGACGTATTTCTGTCAAACGGAATTATGTGCATTAAGACATGAGCCCTGAAACCCATAAAAATATATTCATTACAGGGCTCACGTCATAATGCACATAGTTCCGTTTGGAAGAAAAACGTCCAAATTTTGCTTTTTATGATGCTACGGTAAGGATCTTCTTGAACCACAATGTAAACTTTGTAAGCCTCTCAACCACCCCCGATGTAATACCCTCCCGGGGGTTTTATTAAGTTAAGTTTCTCTATAAGCACTGTTACCTATATGTATCTTTTATACAATGGAGAATTTTATGTTTGAAATTTAACTGCTAGGAAAACTGAGCACGAGGATATCCTTAGTTTCTCAATTGAAAAATTATTGGAGGGAATATGACGAAATAACCGAATCTGGCAAATTACATGTATTCAAAAGGAGATGCCACGAGCCGGCACATTTTCTCCCTTTTAAATCCATTTGCCTCCAATTACCCATATCAGGAAAAAAAAAATTGAAAAATACTGCGAACTCAGCTCATTAAGCACTCTCAGATGAGGTGATAAAATTTGTGTGTGCAAATTTTCCATCATGTCAAAATGTAAACCTTAATTACTGAATAAACAAATATAAAAAACCTCTCAAGTAAGAATCTCTGTTCATCAAATTTGGAATGAAATTCTGTGCCTGAGTCTATAAGTGGCCTAAAAACCCGGAGTGCTATATATGAATGCGGAGCGGAATATTTTCTCCTCGCCGGGTAACTTAATATAACAGGGCGGAATCTACTTTTTCTGGGCAGTACCATACGCTTTTATGGTGCTATTTCACCTCGCATTCATATCACTCAGGGTTCTTGAGCGATATACAGCTTTTATGGTGCTATTTCACCTCGCATTCATATCACTCGGGGGTTTTAAGCGATATATAGCTTTTATGGTGCTATTTCACCTCGCATTCATATCACTCGGGGTTTTGGGCGGTATAAAGAATCCGGCACCGAATTTCACTACGAACATCGTTACAGGATGAACACCAAGTCCTGGCTATGAGGATGGGATCGAATGTCCCGAAACGCGTCCCACCTCTTAAAAAAAATTCCGCAAGTGAGTCAGTTTTTCTCCAAAAAATTGTATTGGTTTAAAAAAAAACTTCACTCTTCAATTTTTAACAATGAAGCTGTTTCAGGAACGACTGAAAATACGGAGTCGCCGTACTAAAAATCGATACTAGCAATGTGCAAAATGCGTATACAGCATTCCTAAGAAAGGGAAAGCGATTCCTAAAGAATAAAAACACACCTGATGACACTGAATGTACCATATTATTTGTCGCACACAGCTACACCTGATGCAGGTGCATGATGCAGGTGATGACAGCACACTGCACACCCTGATGAGCAGATTGTGAGCGAAATAGCCTACGTCACGGTACATCGTATTCTCGGAATTCCGCATTGAATAAAAAAAAAGTAACATAATCTCATTTTTATTTATAGATTCTCCGCGCAATTGTGTTAACGTTTCAGAATGCCTGCCGTGTTACCGAGGAGAACCGTAAAGTGGAAAAATGTAGTTTTTAACAAAAGGGCCCAGTTGCGTCAGAGCGGAAAATTTCATTCGAAGAAACCTCCGCTCTTTTTCAAATTACCACAAATCATCTGAAAGTCACAGAAATCGTTTGGATGATTAAGAATCGCCGAGTTTTATTTTCACAGGACCTTTTTCATTTTTATGTTAGGCTATGTTCAGACAAGACAACTAGCAATAAGTGATATCTCTCGCATGCTTTCATGCTTGCATTCTGGACACAACCGTTCAATTTCAAGGCTAGAAATGAGCAGAAAAGGGCGCCATTTTATTCAGTAAGCAAACTTCTCTGGCCGAATAATACCCTTTACAACTGCTTAGTCTGGAACAACGTCAATTTTTGCACACGTGCGGCTTTTACAACACATATCGACGGTGAAACTATCAAACCACGTATCTCGGTTTGCGACGTTGCAGACTTCCTGTCATACTTTATTTTTTAAATGAAAAACTACTCAACATCCAGTCTTGAAAATTTCTGTGATTTTTCCTCTTTGTGCGGAGAAAATTCCGTGAAAATTTCAAGGAATGATATTGATTTGGTCTGCTTCAAAAAAAATAAAATGTGAGCGTAGATTTTTAAACACCGCAAACGAGATACGTGGTTTGGTAGTTTCACCGTCGATATGTGTCGTTTTATACAAATAAGACGAAGTTTGCACTTTTAGCTGCATTGGTGGTTTCATCTAAATTAGATCGAAGCGAAGCGATCCATAGCGAATTTTGAAGGAATATCAATTTCGAGGATTTGAGCCTCACGGCTCTTTTCGACAACACGGTAGGTTCCACTATAAAAAATCGTCGAACGCACCTGTGAGCTCATATTTTGATTATGAGCTCTGAGGAATATGCAGCTCAGTATCACTAAAAAAAGAACAAAAAAAAAAAAAAAAAAAAAAAAAAAAAAAAAAAAAAAAAAAATGTCAGGTGTACCCGCTGGTGAAAAAACCGAGAACACAACATTGAATTCCAATAACACAGTATTTACTAGAAGTGTGTCTATTCCCCGTCGGAGGGAGTCTAATTGAAGCCAGCATGTTTTTCAGTGAACACACAGTGTTAAAGGAATGCAAGATTGTGTTCCGTTAATCCACTAGCAACTAGTAGCGTGCTTTGCGATATATCGATTGACCTGCCATTTGAAATTATGGAAAAGGATCGATAAATAGAGTGTTTGAAACGAACACCTTCATAATCGATCTTTCACCATAGCTGCAAACGGGGAAATATCGATATATCGTAAAACACGCAACGCCACTGCTGGCAACTGCCAGGAACACTGAGCTTCATGTTCCTTTAGACTATAGACCGAAACGAACACACCAGTGCGCTGAGGTATGTGCTTTGCAGTGAAACGTGGAAACATTAAAACCGTTGCGCTGCAAGCTCCTGCCAAAAAATTAAGAATTTATGTTTTTTAACCAATCCGAATTCCAAAAATTCAGCACTTTTATGACGTAGACTCATGAATGTGTGGCTTTTCTCGGCGAAAAAGATTAATTCAGTGCCAGTTGTGGATTTTTTAGGAGTGCAGTTTTTTAAAAGTTAGGTTTAATTTAGGTCGAGGAATGGAAATTCGAATTTTTGGCGTAAAACACCTGCTAGTATTTTGAGTGAAAAATTGCGCGCATTTTATAACAGACATTTTTGGTGTCGGGGGATCGTCCATTCATGGCGTTCGTCATAGATAGTACTACTTCGTTCGTCTACTATCTCGGAATACACTAGAAATACAGCTTTACACCGGGCGGTAAGAGGGGACTTTAACGTCATGTCAGTTCGCCTTCAATTTTTAGTGTAGGCAGAGTGAGTTCTCATAAGGTCGAATAGTGGTATGACTACAAATGTAGCGTTCATTCAGAAGACAAAAGAAGTATCTACGGTGAGAGCATACTATCCCTGCCATCCTCAAGGATTATTTCCCCACTACCTTCAAAGATGAGGAATGTAGACAGTTTTTCCGCTTTCCTGAAAAATCGCGTTTTCCGAGTTACATGGTTGCGGATTTCCACCATTGATATCCTATCACCCAATGCGATGTGGAGAGGTGATTCTAACGCATCGGCAGTTCGCCTTCAATTTTTGATGCAAGCAACACGAGCCCTCACGTGGTCAATTAGTGGTATCATCGTTAAATGACAGGGGTTTCTCATATAGATTATCACCAGACAGAAAATTGTGCCTTTGATACCATACCAGTTCGCCTTCAATTTTTTGTGTAGGCAACGTGAGTTCCCATGTGGTCGAATAGTCGTATCACGATAAATGTTACGTTTAATCGGAAGACACACATACGTGACGTAGACAAGGTATGAAGTTAAGGATTCTAATACATGTTTCTTAACCAAAATTTCACGTAAAACACGATTCGCGATTCGCGCGACGAAAATTACTGAAATCAACTCCTAACCAAGATATTTCATGTTTCTTGACGCGTGGATTCAAGCCTCCAGCTCATGAAAACGCAATGGTCAATGGTGAGTCAAATCGCACACTAAACGTTACCGTGGTAGTCTTTGCGAAACAAAAATAGGGCAACCTCAATCTTGACGCTTTGACTCAGCCACATCAAATTGTTTACAATTTGAGCAATAAAGGTTAGGAAAGGAACAATGCTCGATTGAGAAAACCTGCCAAAACCGTTGTAAGGCACGATTTAGCTCACGTAGAGTATTGTGTTTCTTGTGACAGGACAATTCGAATTTCCCGTAACCAATGTAAAATAAAAACGTTGATAGCTCAGTTAGGAGTTGATTTCAGTAATTTTCGATGAGGGAATCGTGTTTTACGTAAAAGTTTGGTCAAAACACATGTATGAGAACGCATGTATTACAAGATAGATTACAGTTTACGATAAGGAGCCCTATTTCTGGTCCATTTTAGAAACAACATACATGCTATTGGTTTCCCTATGCAGATATGTGCTTTCATAGAATAGCCAAAGATAGTGGCTCCTTATTGAAAATTGTAATCCAAATTATGAGTGCCCACCCACTCCCTGGAGTGTTACGTAATTTACGGACACCCCCTCTCGGGTTTAATCATTTTGAATTGATTATCGTTCACGTACCTTCTGGAGGGGACGGACTTTGTATTCCAGGCTAACCATCAGCTCATTTTCTATCATGAGGACTTCGGAGAGGACCGGATGTTTAAAGACATTCCCTGGTGTTAGATCGAGTGTTCGGGAAGCGTCCAACCATGAGTAACCTCGGTGTAATTTTGGAGATTTTGGAACAGTCTTGCCGCAGTTAGGGAAAGTGCAGAGCGTATCAGTATTTTTGATGCAGAATACTATCATGAGACCATAAAACACTGAAAAAAGTGATTTCAATGAATGAAAAACTGGATGAAAGTATAACCGTTCCTCTTACACTGAAAAAAATGATGAAATTTCCACTTTTGTTTCTTTCTTGAAGGATGACAACACTTCCTCTACCCTAGGGAGCGAGAAAGTAAAAATGGTTATGAGGTGAGAGTCCATACTGCTCGGAAAATCTAAGGTATGAACTGCTCGTACATAGGGTCTGGCTCTTATGACTAGAGCAGAGATGTGCAGTAAACATCAGAGGCGTGGCGTGAATTGCGATATATCGATTGTTATGCCATTTGAACCTATGGTAAAGAATCGATTGTTAAGGTGTTCGCTGCGAACACCCTGTTTATCGATCCTTTTCCATGAGTTTAAATGGCATAACAACCGATATATCGCAAAGCACGCCACGCCACTGGTAAACATGTCGTGTATGGAAACGCAGGTGTATGAACTTACTGTTCATACGGTATGGACGCTGGGTCCATACGGCATGGTCTCACAGTCCATACTCTTCGTATGTTATATTTGTCCCTACTACAATGGACTCTACCTCTATTCTTAAGTCGGCATCAATTTTTTGTAGTCTGTATGTGGCCCCAACCTATACTGTTTGAAGTTTGAGTGCAAACATTTTTTCAATGTAGAGGTTCTAGTTCCAGGTCCCATCTAATTTTCTTGTCGCATCCAGGGTCGGACTGGCTCGGATCTGAGGGCGTAGACCCTTGGCTGGTTAAAAGGGCGTGATGTGATATTTCCTGGTAGGGCATTCCCTACGTGGAGAGGGGTTCAGAAAATTTTGGCAAAGCAGCACAAGTTTACGCTATTTTCCGGTTCAAAGTTTATTAATCGTGCAGAGTGAAAATTGCAAAATTGGACTAATTGAAGTTACCGACAGACTTCTGAAACTAAAGAAAAATTAAAAATTGAAGCGACTAGACGCATCAAAGCACCAATATTTCCAAAAGAACCGAGCCAATGCTGCGGTCTACACGAGATTAAGATGTGGTCTGCAAATCCATCCTTAAAAAAATCAGACAAGAACCCGAAAAAGAAGAAAGAACGAGTATCAACACAGCCGAAGACAAGAAAGACATATTTGAGCCTTTTTCAAACTTTTCTCCCGAATCCGAGTGACACTTCATTAACAGCATATAGCAGAGCATTGAGAGCTCACGCTTCGCGCCATCGCGCCTTCAATTTTCCGGATGCAGCACGGACATCCATCAAGTACAAATAGTTGTATCTCTGCGCCGTCGTCAACGCGCATCCTTTCCCTCGCCTTATTTCCTCAGTGTATATTTTTGCGTTTTTCCTATTCGTAATGGTGCTTCAAACTAATACAAAGAGTAGAGCATTGCGAGTTCACGACTCACGCCATCGCGTATCACATTTTTCATACGCAATGTGGACATCTATCTAATACGACACCCACCACGGTTGTGGACATCCACCATAGTTACATCGCGTTTTCACTTTGGATGTCTCTTATTTTTGAATCTTGCGATAAATTAAGGTTAAGTTTGCCCGAGATATAGTATGGTATGTCCGAATCAATAGTCATTTTGAGAACGAAGAAATATGGTTGAAGATCTCTCAAGAGGTCTATAAAGGGCGCGTATGTCTAAAAATTGAACCGACCATCGCTTCGAAGGGAGTTACACATAGCGAATGAAGGAGGAGGATGATAAAGCGCCGCACGTCAACAAAAAGGTGAAAATTTCACAGAAAAGTGTTCACGCTGCAGAAAATAGTTCTTGGACCTCTGTTCACCACTATCGTGCGTAAAAGCACCTTTCTTTACGTCTAACTCTCTCTTTTTCCGTTCATTTAAGACATTTTCCGCCAAGGGGCGTATCTGCCAATGGCAGATTGACCTTACGGCCAGTCCGAGCTTGTCATAATCACTATGTTTTTATGGTAAAAATCATTTCGGTCCCAGTAACTTAAGCATCATGGTAACTATGAATGAAAAATTGTGTAGGGCCTGGAATCCTATGACCTAAGAGCATTATGCAGCTACGACTGAAATTCGTATTTTTAGACTTGTATGCGAGTTGCAGAAAAACTCTAAAAACCCACTGTAACTACCTAAAAGCGATGAAAACAATTAAATAAAAAATAAATAAATTCTTTTTGAAGGGGCGACTACTAAGAGTATATGCATAGCAGGGCTCACGTCATAATGCACATAGTTCCGTTTGGCAGAAATACGTCCAATTATGAAACTTGTGAATATTTTATTCACTGGAATTGCCATGAATCCAATAATAAAAAAAGCAAAAAAAATTAAATAAATAAAAATAAGCAATGATAATAAAAAAAATTAATAAGCATAAAAGTGAATAATGCAGAAGGATATTAGCCTATGTTGTAAGTGAAAGCGTATCAATAGTTTCTTCTTACCGTTTTTTACACGACGATATTTGCCGTGAGATGGCTGTGAGCACCGGAATCTTAGCATTTTGCTACACTTTTTGAAACGAACTTTCTCGTTGAACTTAGCGAACTTCTGTTGGCAAGTGACACCTAATTTTTTGCTGGAAAGCTCTCAAAAAGCGCGCGCAGTTTTCACATGCTATAGGGGAAAAGGCTGAAAGGACCACTCCTAGAATAGATCGGAATGACGCAAAAAGCTACTGAACGGACTGAAAACAAGTGTCGTATACATACTAGCCTTGAGCTCGCAAAAAAATTGCGTCTTTTCACGCGGACACGAATGTAAAAGTAAACATGCTTTTTGAGTATGCGTTGGAAAAGGGTTCAGACTGGAGGTGAAATTTTATGCGAAGCCCGTTACGACTGCACAAATGTGGACGAAAGCACTTTGTTCCTAAACCGCGGGTTTTTTCCCAATTCTTCTGGGACGAAAATGAGTTTTGGAGAATATCATGACCCCAAAATGCGTAGCCCAGGGTGCCGTGCTAACGAAAAATGCCGTATCAACATTAGAGGGTTGCCAGATTTCCTTCTATAAAATTTTTATTTTTAAGGCAAGTTATGATAATTTTTCCTTGAATTTTTCACGAACCGTAGATTGAAATTGCGAACAAAATTGCTTGAAAAGTTTGAAAAAAAATATTCCTTTGTTTATCAGGAAATTCGTTTTTTTTTTCAAAGGAAATTTGGCAACGCCCGAAGGTTCATACGGTGTTTTTCCGTCTCACGGTAGTCCTGACGTGACATGTACGCTGTTTTAGATATGAATTCATACTGTCTGAGGCGCATGGGGAGATCGAGATACGACCTTGAGTCAGAAAAGCGACGAATATTCGAGGCAAAAAAGTTTCATCTAGTTCATGAGCATTTAAAATGCTCAGATTTTCTCATTAATACGGTGCGTGAAATTGATTTTTTCGGAAATCTACAATTTCCTGGAAAACGTGCTGGGCCCCGTTGCTTTTATCAATACGACGCGTGATTGCCAAATTGAGTGATAAAATTGTACAGTGTATGCTGAGTGGAACAAAATATACTATTTTTACAACAGTCTGGCTTTAGTGGGATGACGCACAAAAAGTTGATAGTCTGAGATAGCTTTCTATTCAACGGAGATGAGCTACTATACAAGGTACAAATTAACACACTCTGATGTAGGGTTCTGCCGCAAAATATCACGCTGAACGCAATTTGCGCAGTGGAAATTCCTGGAAATATTTCCCGACCAATAAACATATACATTTTTATCCAGTATTGGTTATGAGAATGTTCAATCAACGGCCGCTGATGATGTTAAGGTGAGGTTGGGTAACTGGGCAGGAGTTCGGAGAAAAATGTCAAAATTTCAACTTCATGATTTTTTTCCCATCATTATATTGACAGTGGAGGCTACTTTTAAATTTTTTTTAGTAAGTACAACACCTTGTCTAAATGTAGGAAGAGTCAAAAGTCGAATTTCATCTTTCAATTTTTTCCCACAAATTTTCAAAAATTTCCCGTTTTTTTCACCCAGTTACCCAACGTCGTGGGGTAACTGGACTACCCCCCCTTAATTTTTGAGGGGGGCATTATTTTTAATTCTCATTGGCCAGAAAGTGATGTCCTGCTCATGAAGGTTTAAGAAAATGTCATTTGAATGTATATAAACATGTTTAAGTGGTTAAGAATGATGTCGTAACAGTTAGCGGCAAAAAAACCCTCAAATCTGAGAATTGAATAACGGTAAAAAAAAATTGTTTCCTTGTAGATAAATGCTTAGAACTTTCTGTATTACTACTTGTAAAGTAGTATTGTATACCAGGACACTGTTTGGCCACTTTTAGTGAGATTAAGCATGATACATTTTTAAAAAATGAAAAAAAAATTAAGCCGCAAGGCTGATCTGGGATAGAGTCAGGCGCCAAAAAGTTCCCTTAATTTTTAAGGGGGGCATTATTTGTAATTCTCATTGGCCAGAAAAGAATGTCCTTCTCATGAGGGTTTCAGAGAATTTCATTTGAATTTATATAACCATGTTTAAGTCGTTAAAAATGATGTCATAACAGTTAGCGGCAAAAATGTAATTAAGTAATGCTTAAGTTATGCTATAATTGACTTAAGTTAGAAGTTTAGTGTGCTGGGAACCCTGATTATTGGTCTTTGGCACTTAAAAGTCCACAATAGTCAATTAGTTTTGACATTTTCAGAAGTAAACAAACACCGAAGCACAGCAACCTTGCAATGGGTAACTGGGCAGGTGCCACCACTGCCACCTGCCCAGTTACCTTGGGGTGGGTGCCCAGTTACCCCACAAAGGGAAAATTTTCAAGGTAACTGGGCATCAACCCTTTGCAGCCAGTAATTTCATCCAATTACGTTGTAATTACTCACGCATTACACAAATACATCATACATGAGGAAGAATTGTCAAAGTTGAATAAAATACTTGCTGGGAGTGAGATATGAGGCTCTTTTCGGGACCACCTCCGGCGTTGTTTTGAAAAAAAAGCTGTCCAATTTTCGGCACTTCACCATTCACCATAAAATTTTTTTTTGAAGTTATGTTTACATGTTCTAGATGGTTTACGACATAATGAAGGTATGCCAACAGTGAAAACAATTTTTGCACTAATCTGGTAGAAATACAGAGGGTACTGTCCAGTTACCCCACCGCCCAGTTACCCAACCTCACCTTACTACTCAAAAAACGTATAGTGTTGCTACTCAAAAAACTAAAAAGCAATACCGGGTCAGCCGTTTCTGAAGGAAAATCAAGAACACGTTCTCAATATTCCTCTAATCGATAGATGGCAAAGAGGTATTACTCATATTTGTGAGCTGTGGCATTCGGATTTTGCGAATACAAACAGGGAATGTAAATTGTACTGATATTCGTGGTTCTGATTTTTTTGGAACCGCAAATGGCAAACTATCTACTCGAAAAACGTACAGCACGGTATAAAAAACACGGAGCTAAAAAAAATAGAGCCCAGATGTAGCATTACTGGAGCGCATCAGCCACGTCAATTGCAGTAAAAGTCACCCATTAAAAAGATGTTTGCCGCGTGCCGACTGTATTCATAAAAAATGGCATACAGATGTGAGCCGTGTTAGCGCTCGTTGTTCCCAGAAAAAAGTCATCGAGACAAGATGTAAGAACATCCGACTATGTTCGGACAATATTGACGCAATATTGTCATGATATTTTGACAATACTGAGAGACTTTCAGAAATGTACAGTGAAAAATACCTCGTAAAATGAAATAATGATTTTAAAAAACTATTCGAAGAAGATTTGTCTCAAAAAGATGCAATATTCAAATATTTTTAAAATATTTATAAACTATATTATTTGATGTAATATTTGTTTTAAGAATATCTTAAACATATTTTAACCCAAATTTTTTTTTATTTCAAATACCTAAGTAAGATACAAAAACACAGTTTTGATAGTATTTGTAAAATATTATAATGGTACGTAAAAAGTAACTATGAGTTCATCGTATGATACTCAATACCATCGTTTTACCCATCTCACATTCATTACGTCAGCGCGGATCTCTGCCAGCAGATAAGTTTATGGACGTTAAAAGGCCCAAAATAATAGTCAAGTAACAATATTTGTTTCCAAGTCTTATGAGCGTCATCAAAGTAAATCTGAGCCGGCTAAAATGAATCGAATAGTTAGTAGGATAACGTACGGATGATACTGACGAGGCGTGAATGATGGATACTTCACCATTTGAGGCCATGGTAAAGAATAAATTATTAAGAAATTCGTTGCGAACACCCTGTTCATCGATCCTATTCCATAACTTCAATTGATAGATCAATCTATATGTAGCCACGCCACTGAGGATAACATACGGATCAAGAGGGAAAATGATCTCAAATCGATTTTTACATGAGCCTTCTTTTGCAGAAGGACTCTAAAAGTGGGGATTGAATCATTATATCTTCTCTTAACTTTTAATCATCCGCGGCAACTTCATTCGCACCGATGTTGATTATTAGTTTGGTTGTAAAAACGGAGGGAGCTCAGATTTCTAGTTTTTTAATGATTTACCTGATGCGTTCTCTCTGTCTCTCACTCCCACTCACTCTCTCCCCCTCTCTCAAAAAAAAAAAAAAAAAAAAAAAAAAAAAAAAAAAAAAAACTGTTAGCGCTATGAAATAATTACATCGGCGAAATGGAAGTGCAAGCTCTCCAATTTGCGAAAATGTTGTAATTTCACCCTTTACCGCTGAAAAGTTGGGAGAATCGGCCTTGTATATTTGAGGGGCTTAAAGGAGAAAGGGCATAAGTGTATAGTTTTTGAAAAAATTGAGTTATTCATGATTTCACGTAAAACTAGTCTTAACGCATATCCTGTGAAAAATTCAATCCCAATTTCCAATTTTTAAGCATCCAAAAGTCAGTTTGAACTTTCTTTTTGCCGTAGGGCTCCATGTAACTTGAAAACTTCAAACACGTATCACTTTGAAACAGCAAAAACTGCACTTAGGCGCCTTGTCCTCCAAAGCCCCTCATTTCTAGATATATCAAGGACGGAATATGAACATTCGGGGAGGTTCAAAAGCCATCGTCACGTCATAGCGCAAAAAAAAAAAAAAAAAAAACATCGGCAACGCGTTGGCCAAATATATAGTCAACAGTGATTGTTTCAACACTGAACGCTAATATCTATGGTTTATGGTGCACGGGGAATAAAAAAACTGAACTTACTGAAAAATTCATCGTCGCAAACTGGGTAACGAGATTTAATAGACAATGATTTGCAGTTCAAATCTTGGAAAACCTCCTTTCATATTCAATTTTCTGATTGATTTGCTTCCAAAACAAAATCTATCAAATTTCACATTTTATAAGGAACATGCAGATGCAGAATCACTAGCATTTAACTTATGTAATTTTCGGTATGAAGCAAAACTTGTATAAATATTTGAACCAAACGATGAGACCAAAATTAGACATGTAGCATACTTCAACATTTAAGTAAAAAAAGGGGGCGAATGAGCCTCTAACACCGTTTCGGAAAATTTATTAGAAAAATATTGGTTGGACTCCTTTCAAAATAATAAGTTAGAAGCGAAAGGTTAAAATTGTATCAGCACTATTTGCACGAACCTGGATTTTTCATGGAGTCTTTTTCGATTTTTATGAAAAACAACTGTGGATAAAAGTATTATTGAAGTCCTCTGAACCATAAATCAATTCTAAGTCTTCGGTTAATCTTCACAGTTTATTATTTGAGTAAACGACTCATCTCATCTCATCTGAATAATCCCAGCGAGCAGCTGAGGAATTAAGAAAAAGAAACTTAAATAGTCAACAAATCAATAAGATTAAACACCTCAAAGCAAGAAAATCGCCCCTTTGCGATGGAGTAAGGCATTAGAATTATAAAGAAACTAGGGGCTTATGGGGCTGCTTCGCAGCCCCTTATTTTTCCTGTACACTTTTCACTTTCACATGTTTTTTTTTTTTTTTTTATATTTATTTTCATTTAATTTTCTGTTTTGTCTTTGAATCGGGTCTAAGTATTTCTTTGAGAGAATAAATATAACAAATGTTTTCAAAAATTGTAATTTTATTTAGTAAACTTTAAACTAAAATTTTGTTTTAATCTTCATACAAAATTATTTTTTAGGTTTTACATTTGTTTTCAAACTAATTTTAAAGAAGATCTTTTTTTATTTTTTAAATACTTTGCTTTTTTTCGATTAAATTGTTGATTCTTCTTTTGCCATTTCTGTCCTGCTTTTCTTCCTATATTTCCTACAACTTTGCTCTTCTTCTTTCCTCTTTTTGTCTTTTCTTTTTTTGCTTCTTCTTTTTCTTCTTCAGTAGCTGTTCCTTCTGGTTCTTCTTCTTTTTCTGCTCCTGTTTTAACTTCATCTAATTTTTCCGCTTTTTCTTCTTCGTTTTTTCCATGTTCAGTCTGCTTTCTGGTTTCCGTATTTGCTGGGTGACTACGCCGAGTACGTGTTTCTTAAGAATATCATTTTTTAATTCATCCAATTTGCATCGAAAAACACGTGAAACGATATCGGGACGATCACATGGTTTTTCACCGTTTTTAAGTTCGTTTTTGATTTCCGGCCAGTTGGGATTACATGTAAATGTCAAAAATATATCTGGTTTTCCTTCTTTTCGAACCATTGCCATCGCATCCTGATAGCGTTGAGCAAGGTTGCGTGGGCTCCCTTGAAATGTAGACGGTAAGATTACAACTTTTCCTGTAGTAGAATTAGAAAGACGTGATTTATTGACGACAAAATCCTGTAAACCTTTATAGTGTTCTACACGCAATTTTGATTGATTTTGACGGACGTAGTCCAGGCGGTCACTTTCAATTCTAACATAAGTATCAACTAAATATTGCTGAAAGAGTTTCTTTGCTTGGTGTACATGAGAAAAATCTTCTCTGACAGCAAGCCTATGGCAGGCATATTGACGCATTGTAAGTTTATTGCGTTCCTTTTGCTTCCGAGGACCATTATGAATCAAAGATGGATCCCATCCCGATTCTCCATACGGAAATAGAAGGGGATATATCATCGGATCACAGTGTGGACTGAGGACTGATAAAAGTTTAGGACCACCGTGCTTGAAGTTGACCACTACGTGACGGTACCCTGGAGGCTCTCCTTCGGATGAATCAAAAATACCGGCAATTTCGTCCGCAGAAGGAGTACTTGATATTCTTTTATCCATGGCAATGTTATCAATGAATCGTATGCTAAAATCTTGACAACTTTGAGTATTGTCGATGCTTTTTTTGTAAACGTTTGAATAAGGATTATGAGACAGAATATTACCCAACGAAAGAAGAATTTCTTCTTTTAATTCATTATTTTCGTCGCGTGCAGTACGAACATTCAAAGATGTAGACGTGTCAACTATATACAGCTGTCCGTAAACTGGAGATTCTTCATTGGGGGGCAAAAGGTCAGAAATGTATCTAAAATTAAAAAATAAAATTTAGAGATGAGTAATAAAATAATAACAACACTATTAAACAGAATTTTAAGTCTTATTATTTTCTCTGAACTGTTTATTTTTAAAATGTTTAAAAACAAAACGGAATAGACAAAGTCCAAATAGTAACTAACAGAGGAGGAAAGATTTAAATGCAGTATCCGGAATGCAGCTGCATTCCGGATGCGTTAAGGGGTGGGAAGGAGGGAGGGACGGACTGAGAAACTGAAAAAAGTACGTTACGTAACGGTAAATATTAAATAAACTTACCTATATATGGATCCTTGAACTTTAAAGCAATAAGGTCCATCACCCGGAATATCAATTCGATTTGCAGAGAAAGAGGCAAAAGCAACAGCACTATTATAATTTCTGATATGCTTTATGAAATTTGGAGAATATAAAAATAATGATTTCAAATCGGTATTTGTCCGAATACTCGGTAAAGAAATTAAGCCATTTTGGCAGCAGTTATTAAAATGACCATTGGACATTTCACCCTGAAAATGGCGAGCATCACAATGATGACAAATTATATTCATTGAACCGACTGAAAATTTGGTAACAAAATTTTCATCAAAATTCTGATCATCAATTTTATACTTCCGAAATGAAGAAATGAAACTTTGATTTTCTATACTAATAACAGAGTTAAGTTCTTGCTTCACTAAACGAACATGCGAAGAATTCTGGAAAACGCGACCACGTTTTGGAGGACGACCGCCTCGGTCATTGAAAATTTCACTCATAACAACTGTTAAATTTAAAATTAAAATTAGTAAAAATTATTATTATTTTAACAAAATCATAACTGAAAAGTTCAATTTTTAAATTAAAAAAAATAAATCAGAAGAAAAAGGATGAAATGAAAATGGAAATTAATAATAAACATATTTATACACATTGAAAAGAAACAGCGTGAAAAGTTCTGATCGGAAATGAGAAAAAAAACTTGGAGGTTATTGCCTTAATGAGGAAAAATTGGCAATAGGAAAGAGATGGAACCAATCATGAAAAACCGTAAAAAAAAAAAAAAAAAAAAAAAAAAAAACGCGGGAAAAGAAAAATGTAAGTTGATGGCAGTTGAGTGTTGGAAGTAACCTCACTTAATGATGATTGTTGAATGAAAACAGCTGATAAAAAGACAGCAAACAGTAAAGTAAGATGCGTAGCAACAAAACTTTTCCGAAAAAACAAAAAACCCCCACTTCCCCTCATCCAATTTATGAGTTTTTAGGGATTTAAAAATCGGGGACGAACCCCAGAAAATAATTTATAGTTTTCCCGAAGCATTGAGAACAACACCTTTCAAATGAACCAACGCCCCTCGCAATTAGTACAGTGGTTGATTCACAATTTCATTCTATTTTTCAAATTAGATATTAAGATTGCGTTTCCTTTCGAATTATAAATGTGCGTTTAAATTCTCTTGTGCAATCGCTGCTCAAATCTTTCATCATTGAGGCTACGGGCTTTGCGGCTTAAATTGGAGGACCATAAAGCCAAAAACACGGATCTTAAATGAAGTTTATCGACGACTAAACTATAGAGCCACGTTTTTCCCGCTTTAGAATTGGTTACACCGTAATTTTCTAAATGAAAAGCTATGGAGAGACAGGAAAGCTAAATGAAATGAAAAGCTAAGAAGTTGGATGTATGGTAATGCTCTAATGTTTATGTTGGAGCCGTAGCAAATCAATAATTCAAATATTGCAAACATCGCAAATGATAATCGTCACGTTCCGGCCAAAAAATCACAACCGCCATGTTACGTTTCAAAATTTCAGCTGCCATTTAATTTTTTCACAAAGAAATTGTACAGAAAGTTGTCCGAAACGTTGACTGAACTTTCTTCGTGCTGCCGGTAAAATTCTGTAGAATTTTCAAACAGATTCAACCAATAAATTCTCTGTAAAAAAATCAAATAAAATGGCGGCGGAAATTTTGAAACGTTGCATAGCGCCTGTGATACTTTGGCCGAAGGGTGGCGATATGTCGAACTTAATCAGTCTACAAGGAACTACTATTTCCGTCCTATTTCAGAAACAGCATGTATACCATTAGTTTCCTTATGCAGATAAGTGCTTTTTTGGATAATGTAGAAACAGTAGTTCCTTGGTGCAAAATGCAGTCCACTTTAACTCAAATTTATCGAATCAGGCCCGTCGTTGCGGGGTGAAGCCACAGTGTCGTGGGATCGGGGGTGAAAAATTAATCACGGCACTCACCTTTTAATTAACCGGCATTATTCAGGACGGGAGAAGCTAACGAGATCAAATCCAATCACCGTTATGAAATTAAAAACCTAGTTTCCTCTCGCCTTCTCAGACCTCTCCAAGATTTCGCCCCGGCGATGCGCCCAGCTTTCAAGAGGGCTGGCAGCTCGTTTGAATTTAAGTTAGCGGGAAATCGAAGGAATTTAAACTTGAAGTGTTGTCCTTACATTTTCCGGACCGTCAATCATAGCCAGAGATGCATTCCGCGGCGTTGAGGGAAAACACCCTATGAGCTTTTGGTTGTTGCCATATCTTCCCTGCACTGAAAAAAAAAAAGAATCTTAAATTTGCCGCCAAGAAGTATCTCTTCTTAAATCAAGAATTTTTCTGGTAATATAAGCTACTTTTTTGCTTAACCCGAACATTATATTTCTTGCATCAAGAAAAAGTCAGCTTAAAGCAAGATAAGAAAAATTCTTGGCAGCAAATTCAAGAATCATCATGCTTGATCCAAGCTACTTTTTTCTTTAGTGTGATTTTTATTTTCCTCTTATTTCCTTGCGAATTGATGGACATTTTACTTTGATTAATTCACAGAAGTTAATTACGAGTAGAAAATTTGCAGGTATCTGAAATTTTGTAAATTTCATCTCTAAAATAATGCTGCTAGGAAAGCTGAGTACGAGAATATCCTATCCATGTTTTCTAAATTAGACAATTATTTTTGAGAAAATATGAAAAAATAACCTAATCTGCTAAAATACATGTGTTTAAATGGAAAATGCCGCCAGATGACGTCATAAGGTGGCACATTTCTCCCTTTTTAATCAATTTTTCTCCAATTTCCCATGGCAGAAAAAAAATTATGAAAAATACTTTGCGAATTTAGTTCATTAGGCGCTCTCAGATGAAGCAATACAATTTGTGCGTAATTCTCCATTGGACCACGTTAAGCAAAAAGGAACCAAACCACGTCAGCTATTGAAAAAATTCAAACGGGTAAATCATTTTTTTTACATGAGAACGATTATGTGCGGAGATTCGTTGCTCTTTTAATGTAAGCACGTAACTCGCTTTCCACGTGAGCCCTGATCTCCGTATAATTCTATGCTTTCCGGGGCTCAAGTGGTAATTGAGATACGCCTATATGTGAGAGGAGTGACACTTTGTGCGAATATCAGGGGATCTGCATAGTACGCAAAGTCTGCATAGTCTTTTGTGAATAATTAAGTTGCCCAG
This sequence comes from Bemisia tabaci, assembly GCF_918797505.1. NCBI lineage: Eukaryota > Metazoa > Arthropoda > Insecta > Hemiptera > Aleyrodidae > Bemisia > Bemisia tabaci. Next base: position 6,505,929 of record NC_092798.1, read on the forward strand.
TTAAATTTGGCAATAGCTGACGAGGCCTGGTTCCTTTCTGCTAAACGCGGTCCAATTCAATATCTGTATTAATAATTAATTTCAGAGCAATATTCTCGCATATTGTTATTGGATTATAATATAATAAGATCCCGTATAAATTTCAAGTCAAAAAGCTCGTTGTTCTAATATGAAAAAATAAAATACGTAATTAAATGTGCAACGTTGCAAGTATGATGCGCAGTACGCACTGAGAAAAAAACTTTGGTCAAAAAGAGTGACCATTAGTTTACATGGCACTCTGTCATTTTCAAGTCCAGTCTCAACTGAAAGTATTCAGTAGTGAGATATAAACTTCAGTATAGTAATAACCGAAGTCTTTCGTAAATAATGTGAGTCGTAGTACGACCAATGAAAAACTCAGTTATATATCTTAATCCACCTCAGGTACCTGGACTAAAAACTTTATTGGTGCTGATGAACTGAAGTTTCTTTCTCTGTGCGCTTTGTGTGACTTTCACCATCGATATTTGGACGTATTTATGCTAAAAGGAACTATGTTACACACAAACCCTATGCTCATAGTCCTTTTTAGCATATAAATACGTCCATTTATGCTTTACCAACGAATAGAAGCAACGCGCAACAAGCTTCAAGAGAAAATTTCCAAAAACTCTGTAAATCGCATCCCCGATGAAAAATCAAGATTCATCGAAGGCCTTTCACTTCACCTGGAAGTGATTTAAAATTTCGTCGTTAGTGTTTAATATTTAACCCCGATTTGAATCCTTCAGTCACCGACAAACTCACAAAATTACGTGAGGTCCGCGCTGTTCGATTGGACGCTTAAGCCTTTCAAAGTTTTAACGCTAAGCACCCACTCGAGAGAATAAAAGTTTCGGGGTTCCGGAAGCCTCTCATAACTTCGAACCTTTGCTGGACTGCCGGTGTTCGTGCTGAAATTCCGGCGATTTGCATTGGATCGACGAAAAAAAGCGGTGACTTGTTTCCACCATCTGGTGTCCCGGTCCGCCATGTACGCGGCCCGTTCCGTAATTATTTTTTTTCCAAGAATAAGGGATAACTTTGAGGCCTGAGCGTAAAAGTTCCGAAGAAAACCTCCTTAAAGCGGCTTTCATTGTTCTTCAAAATCCCTAATGTTTTTCCTATCATTTTATGCATGATTGATGCGAGATTATAAAAATTAAAACGCGGACGGGGTTTTAAAACAACGCTGGAACTTGAGGGAAATACTGCTGCGCTGAGGAAGAACACCGTATGAGCCATCAGACGTTGTCAAATTGTCTTTGATGAAACGCCGATTTTCAGGAAAATCTGTGAGAATTTTTCCTCCAATTTTTTAGAGAATTTTATTTGCCACCAAATCTAAATCATCCAAAGATTTCAAGAGAATATATTCATATAACTTTCCCCAAAAATCAATGTTTTATCAAGGGAACTTTGGCAACTATCGAATGTTCATGCGACGTTTTTCCTTAGCATGGCAGAATGCAGCTGTACAATATTAAGAAGTTTGGCTCCTGAGTTGATTCAAAGCTTCGTTAATCCGCTTGTCCGGAAGAACTTATAATCGACTTTAGAATCTCTGTATAAGAATAGAAATTCAAAGAAAACGATAAGATATGGAATAAACACAATGCGACTCAGGGCCGGATTAAGGGGATGGCCACATGGGCCGTAGCCCATGGCGGCAAAATTAGGGGCGGCAAATTTTGCAATTTTTTTAAATGCAAGTATAAAAAAATCGGATTCAGAATAAAATTACAAACAAGAAAAGGTGACAAAATCTCTCATTTCCTGAGAGTTCATTAATTTCTAATTTGGTCGTATTTCGGTGATACAAAAGACTGCGCACCTTTAATTAGTTGAGTTAAGAGAGAAACCAAACACGTAATTTGGCCTGGAGCGGCGCGGCGCAAAGAGAAATGATGACGAGGACTTGAGATGAAAAGGAGAAACTCTCGACGCGGCGGCGGTCGGCATGTAACACATATTAGCGCCTACGAGACTGCATGAATACTTCACGCATTGCGTCAAACATAGTACGGTCAACAGCGGTCGGCGCGGCGAGAAACGCACAGTGCCTACAAGACTACATGAATACTTCACGCATTGCGCCAAACACAGTGTGGTCAGCGCGGCACGGCGGCGGAAGTTAAAATTATTAAACCACATTAATGTTTGTTCTTTCTTAATTTTTTAGTTCATTTCTTACAAACGTTCACTTGATGGTTTTTATTGATATTTCAAAATGAATGAGAAGAGGGCTAAAAAATACAGGCGGCCCATGGGCGGCAAGTAGGTAAATCCGGCCATGATGCGACTACATTTTGCAATTAGGAACTTCAATTTCTGGCTCATTCCTATAAAAACACATATGTCAATAGAGAAGCTAATGGTGCATACGTTGTTTCTAAACTGAGTCAGAAATTTTAGTTCCTAATTGCAAAATGTAGCCCAATTTGTCTTTGATTCGGGACCGTTCATAAACTGTTTAAATCGTGTGACTACATTCTGCCTGCATTTGGTAACATTTCCACCCATATATTGAATTCTCATCAGGATACTGCGGGCCTGGAATTGATAGTCAAAGAAAACGATGGGAAAATGGAAAGATCCCATTGGTCGAAACGGGTGATTGTCATAGACTATGAGGGAAAACAATGACGAGACTTACTCACCTCGTTCGTCCTACGTATTACATTTTTTGAGCCAATTGTGCAACCTTGGAATGAAGTAACGTTCTTTCCTTCGACAAAATTTGATAGATGGCACTCTCTTTTTCTCACAATACGTCGTCCTCACGAAAGTACGTAACTACTTTTCAACATTGCCAAATTTCCCACGGGAAATTTCATTTTTACTAAAAGAACCTTTTGTATTTAAAACTGAAAATTTGCCTGATTTTTTTTTTTTTTTTTTTTTTTTTTTTTTTTATCTCCTGTAAAAATCAGGAAAATTTTGAACAATTGCACTGATACTTTCCTGTTAAAAATTGACTTATTTGACTCAATTTTGCAACATTGAAATGAAGTTACGTTCCTTCTTTCTGGAAACTACGAATCGTCATGGTGAACGAGCTTCCGTTCAGACAAAAAGAAATGAAATATTTTACAAAATAATAATTCCCCCAGCGGGCTGGGGCAAAAGGAGCCAAGTTCAAAAGTCGGGCGGAGCGCAAAAGCTTCACGCCTCAATTATTTAATTTTTTCTGGTAGGAGGATTCCGGACGCGTGACAGTGGCAAAAGCGTGCCTTGCGATATATCGATTAATGTGTCATTTGAACCTATGGAAAAGGATCGATAAACAGGGTGCTCGCTACAAACACCTCAATAATCGATTATTTACCATAGCTACGAATGGGGAAATATCGATAATCGATCTTTCACGCTTCGCTACTGGCGCGTAACTGTCCTTTTTTTCTCGGCGAGGCACTTACAGCACACGAGCTTTTCAGGCTTGTTTCAAAGTCGGGCGCCGCCCCAAAGAGGGCGCAAAAGTGCAACTATGCACATCGAACTCGATTAAGGGGACTTCAAAGGGACAGGAGGGAGAAAAAAGGGGTGCGGTGGCTTCAGACACCGTTGCAAATTCGTTCCCTGCAACTCACACAGTGATAATGTCATCTTATGCATTATTTACTGAAAAAATTGAAAAAGGAACATGTTTTTTGGCATTTTTATACAAAGAAATATGTGAAAAAACATGTTTTTTTTGTGTGTTTATTCAGGGTTGCCACGGTCAGGGAAACATGGGAAATTTTAAAAAGCAACGGAAAATGAAGAAAATGCCAAGGAAAAATTGTTAAGCCACCTGTGTTTGCTTTCTAAAACAGGTTTAACGTTTTGAACAACATATTTTGCCTGAAAACGATTTCTAATTATGTATTTTTACTCATCTAGCGTATCCTCAATCGTCAGGAAATTTCACCAAAATCTCTCAGAGAAAACAGGGCAACGTCAGGGAATTTCATTTTCTAGACCCGGTGGCAATCCTGTTTAATGGCTTTTATCCCAATGGTGGCTCCTACCTACCGATGGAAATGAGGTGACGTTAATTATGAGTATACGAGGAATGGAAAACTGAAAAAAAAAAAAAAAAAAAAAAAAAAAAAAAAAAAAAAAAAAAAAAAAAACATGTTTGCATGTCGAAAAAACTAATGTCAAATTTGTAATATTGATTATTTCAATCCAATTACCGCAGAAAATACGTAAACATTTCCAAACAGCCAAGCCTAAAACAGCTTTCAAGAGTGACATCAACATTTTGAGTAGCATCAATATACTAGGAGGAGCAGTGGTATAGAACCTTAGGATCACGCTTCTGAACCTAGCGAGACCGACATTTTTTTCTGGGCGTGGTTTATAACAGACGTTCACAGAATCTCAATTTGAAAAGTTGTCTTGATAATGGAGCATTTTTGCGGGCCAACGTGAATTATTGAATTCACGAAAGAAAAAATGTTTGTAACACGATATCAACGCATGGCATTCCTACCTCGTGCCAGGTGCAAATAATACCACACAAGTAGGTGAAAGAAACATGACACCTTTTTCCCAGGAAATAAATCTGTAAAAATAGAACGGAATAACTATTTTAGAGCTTTCCGGCATCTGAACAATGTATTTAGACGTTGCTATGTCTGTAGAGAAACTTAATCGACCGATCTTTTTTTGAACATCAAGGCTGAAATTAAAGTAATGCATGCGTGTTTTTGCTTGCAATGTTGCAACTCTCTGCTCTCGTTTTATTCCTTAATTTGATGCTGTTGATAGGTGTAGCTTATCTTAGACTTTTTGTAAACATTTCTTTGCTCATTCGAAAATACTTTTAGAAATTTTACAAACGTATATTTTGGCTGGTATTCTCGGAAACAATATTGGAGATTTTGAAACGTTATGATAAAAACGCGCGTCTTCCAACTTTTAACATCGATATGCATGCCTAGTTTACAAGAAGAAACGAAAGTATATCATTTTCAAAACTCAAAAAATGAGAAAAAATGTGCGAACGTAACTTTATGTTGATCTTTTGATTAATATGCGGCATTTATAAAATGATTTTGGTTTTTGGTAGGTTTTGAATATTTGATGGGTGACCACTGATCTCATTGAAAGACTTCTCGTGAAACACACTGGAAAAGAAAGACATTGGATCTAGAGTCCAGACTCTTGAAAACATTGACAAGAAAAAATACTCTTGATCCAATCCGCCCAGGAAATCCGCTTAAATTAAGAGGCTTGGTTCTTGATTTAAGCTAGATTCTGATTGAATCAAGAGTACTTTTTCTTGTCGATGTTTTAAAGAGTCTACTCTAGATCCAATGTGTTTTTTTTTTTCCAGTGCATGAGGTTGTAAACCTTGAAATAACGAAACGGGTAGCCAGCAGTGGCATGACGTGATTTACGATGTATCGATTGATATGCCATTCCAACTTCGGAAAAAGATCGATTATCAGGGCGTCTGCAACGAATACCATAATAATCAATTCTTTACCATAGCTGTAAGTGGGAAAATGTCGATGGTCGATTATCACGCCTCATATCGCCACTTGTAGCCGGGAGAATGAGAGAAAAAGTCAGGTTGACATATCGAGCCCTCCCCGTCTTCCTCGAAAATCGGCAGTGAAAATCCAGAACCACGTATCTCGCTTGCGACTTGCGATTTTTTAAAGTCTCTGCTTCTATTCTGATTTTGGATGATAACAAAGCAACATCGTTTCTTGACGTTTTCACAAAATTGGCTCCACACGGAGAGAAAAAATCTGGAAAGTTTTTAAATTATTGACTTCGAGTATTTATCCTTTTACAGAATAAAGTATGACACGAAGTCTGCAACGTTGCGAGTCGAGGTACGTGATTTAAAAGTTTCACCGTCGACTTGACCCCCCCCCCCTCCCCCCGCTCATTTAAGATTTAACCTCTGCATTCTCGTCATCATCATCATCCCCAGATTTCTAACGATGTAAAGAGCGGCATCGTTCCTGCTACCAAACGTTCCCAGAAAGCAATGAACTTCCAATAAGAGGGCAGAATTTACGACTTGACCGAGTATTTCTATGCTAAATTCCGCGGAAACGCGATGATGCTACTAGTTTTGCCAAAGTTCTCCTCCCAGGCTAAAATAAGCTCTAAGTTCGTTCGTCTTAAGTCCGGTACAATAAGTACACGATTGTAAGAGAATCCACTTCCTCGTTCAGTCGAATTTTCTAGGAAAAGATAATTCGATAATTTTTCTAGGAAAATAGGGTTGGATTGAGAGTTCACCGTTTGCTTCCTTTGTAAATAATTCCCCTATACATTCGCCGCAAAAACATATCGTCACCATCTGGCCAAAATATCACAAGCGTCATGCGACGTTTCACAATTTCCGCCGCCATTTTATGTTTTTACAGGGAAATTGTTGGATGAATCTGTTTCAAAATTTCACTAAATTTTGTTGGCAGCACAAAGAAAATTCAGTGAAACTTTTGGACAGCTTCTTTGGACGATTGCTCCGTAAAAAAATAAAATGGCAGTGGAAATTGTGGAACGTCACATGGCGCTTGTGATACTTTAGCCAAAAGGTGACGATAAATTACCAGTCCCTAAGTACGCATGGTTTTTTTCGGGACGTTTTTTCTAAAAATTAAACTTTAAAGTAAAAATTTTGAGAAACTACGCAGAGTCAGGTTATTGATAATCATGACTTCAGCTCAACATTTTCTTGACTAGATTTATAATTATTGATGTATTTGATAAAGATTTGATGTGCCGTTTTCCCTCAAAATATTGTGTTTTTCCGAATGTTAAAACTACGCATGTTCTTTTTTGTTTCAGGTAAGTGACCTCGTTTGGAATACTTCAGATTTGAAGGCCATGTGCAAAGTGAGTGTTGACCTTTTCTTTTTAAACGTCAGCCCAATTACATGAATGTAAGGGGTCATGCCCCCTTGTCGCTACGCGGCCCGACCCCCAGAGAGCGCTTCGTGCCCTCAACAGGCCCCTCTTGAGTAGTCCGAATAGATGGTGCTCATCCAGGGACTATCTACCATCGATAGCTGCATGAATCAAGTTTGGATGACTCAAGCTTGTAGGTCAGAAAAAACGTTAGACCAGTCCAAACGCTTAGTTCATACGTCCAATATGTTACGTCCGTAACGAAGATATCACTCTTCAAAAACACTATGTATGATGTCATCCACCGGAATAGTATATACCATGTTTTTTCCACCTCGGATTATTCAAGAATTCGTGATACGTGCATTTGCAGTGATCGTTTCAACCATGCACAATGATGCGCACCACTGCGGTGTGGATCAGTGGTGAGACGTGAACGATCGACTATCGATATCTCCCCATTTGAATCTATTGTAGAGAATCGATTTAATAATTTAACACACTGTCTATCGATTCTTTTCTATAGGTTCAAATAGCAGATCGATCGATCGCAAAGTACGCCTCGGTCTCGCCACTAGTACGGATTACGTCATGCGCCGACTTTTTTGAAGTGTTTGTTTTGTTTTTTGTTTGTTATTATTGGGCGTGGAAACTTGGCGTTTAGGATAATTTTAGTATCTACTTCTCATCTACTCATCTGAAATAATCAGAACCAACGTTGTTGGCGGCCTGAAAGACCGAAAAAAGTCAGAGAAAAGTCAAAGAATTTCGTACACATCCACGCATCATTGAAGCATACTGCTGCAGATCTTCCAACTGGTCCAACCTTTTCTGGTCATTTTTTCGGTTTGTCATCTTTCAATCAGCTACTGCAAGGAAATTGGTTCAAACTTTAGCAAAAGTCAGTATTTAGAAAAAAAAAGTGGGTGGAAATTTTGCCAAAAGTCAGGAACAGTCAGGGATAGTCAGGGAATTAGAACATTTTGGAGTCAGGGAGAAGGAAAAAGTATCGGGGATAAGATGTGATGATGTGGCAAGTGTTGATGGTATAAAGCAGGAATAGAAGAGAGGCATACCAAGATATCGTGACCAAGCAATTGGTATGGTATGGGCATGTGCAGAGAATGGCTGATACCAGGTTGCCGAAGAAGGTGTTGGAGTGGGTCCCCCCAGGTAGGCGACGGAGAGGGCGTCCAGCCAAACGGTGGGTAGAGGGCATCCATGAAGAGATGGAGAGATGCCACCTTCCGGAGGATCTCTACCATGACAGATGCCTGTGGAGAATAGGCGTCGCAGAGCGCCCTAGCGCGCCGTAAAAGCGGCTCATACATACACATAGAAGAGAGGCGATTTGCCGTAGGAGCTCCAGCAGTGGTGGTTGGATGCCGTAGAACGTCCAGAGGCGCTTTAAGAGCGGCATATTGGAAGTAGGAGTTGGAGACAAATCAGGGAATTTGAAGATGAAAGAATTATAGCGACCCCGCCATACATGTCTATGTTTCACTGGAAAAAAAAACACATTGGATCTAGAGTTCAGACTCTTAAAAACATCGACAAGAAAAAATACTCTTGATTCAATCGGATTTTTGTTTAAATCAAGAACCAAGCCTCTTAATTTGAGCGGATTTCCTTTTGATTTAAGTTTAAATCTGATTGAATCAAGATTATTTTTTCTCGTCAATATTTTCAAGAGTCGGAACTCTAGATCCAATGTGTTTTTTTTCCAGTGTTAGAACAACTGACAATGAGCCATTTTGGCCAAATTTTCAGTGTTGTTTCCTTTGAGTAGATAAATCCTCTGCTCGTTCGCGTGAAAAATTCGGGGTAATCCTGGCAACAAGACTGAATTTTGCATGATCCTGTAAATGCAGCATTGGAGCAAGCCGCGGGGACGGGGCGTCAGCGGCGGCTGACAGAATTCAGAAATCCGCGAAGAAGGATTCGCTGGGGCTCGACAAAAGCATTCCTTGGGGCGGTAATATAGTTGGCATGCGAAGGATCCCGAGGACAAATTCCGGTCGTCCCTCGCTCGCCGCCTTCGCCTTCGTTGATGCGCTAATTTTCGAGTGCGAGCTTTGATAAGAGATCCATCAATTTCTTCCGCGCGCTCCGCGAACTCCGAATTCCGACGCCGTGCACCGCACCACGATGCAATGCACAATGCACCGCGTCTGACCCCGGGCGGAGCCCAAAGCCGCGGGTTGGCGGGTGGCGACCCAGAGAACGCGTCGCGGTTTTAGATGGGAAGAAGCTGAAGGCGGCCTCTCTACACATAGACAAGTTGAGAAGAAGACAACGAGAGAAGGTATCGATGTATTATCGTGCAGCGCTTTGAAAATATTTAAAAAAATTCAGAGGAATCGTGAAAATATATCAATTGATTACTTTCAGTCTGCCACAAGTGCAACACAAGGAGACGCTGCTAAAAATTGAGGAGTGAAATTCGGTTTGAAGTCTCGGTATGTAGCACTCAAAAGCTCCGAGCACTGGAAAAAAACACATTGGATTTAGAGTCCAGACTCTTGAAAACATTGACAAGAAAAAATACTCTTGATTCAATCAGATTTTTGCTTGAAGCAAAACGAAATCCGATTAAATTAAGAGGCTTGGTTCTTGATTTAAGATAGATTCTGATTGAATCAAGAGTACTTTTTCTTGTCAATGTTTTCAAGAGTCTGGACTCTAGATCCAATATGTTTTTTTTTCCAGCGAATGTTATAGCGGAATCTATTCTCCTCATACAATGTGACTCGCACTATTACGAAGTGGAATCTTCTCTTTTTGCGTTATGTTATATACGTTGTTATGGTGCTAATTTCACTTCGCATCCATATCAATTGAGATTTTTGGGAGCTGTATAGACATTGGCATAGGATTTTATTCCAACATTGTGTTGTTTTCAGAAGAAGGGGTAGTTGGGGAAAGAAGAAAAAACCAACAAAAGAGAGAGGAAGGGGAAAAACAGACAAAAAAAACGAAAATTTTTTATTCCCTTTTCTCCTTACTGTCGTTATTTCTCCCATTTTTCCTTTCTTTTCTCCTCATCCTCTTCCATTTTGTCCTAAGTATTTCTCATCCACTTCTTCTCCCTTTTTGTGGAAAACCACTGCCTTTCGAAGTCACTCTATTAAATATTGCACTATAAGCACCTAGTTTCTGTCCAAAATTCCGATGAATCGTGCGTGTAATCGAGGAAGAAAATTAGTGGAATATTTAAGGAGAAATGCCTAAAAGTTCCTGATAAGAATTCAATTTGCGAGTGAAAATTTTGCAACATTGAAATGCAGTTACGTCGTTTCGTCCGGGTTACGGCGGAGTACAAAACCTCAAAAAATGTTGAGAGTAATTATTTCCGTTGTTCCCCGTTCCTCTCAAAACTGTAAAATGAACGTTTCCCGCAATGAGAGGGATGTTTCAACCCCATTTCAGCGGAAAACAAGGTTACAATGCTCATTTCGATGCCCATCAATGCGTGGTGGCACTCTATCACTCCCTCCCACGAATCCTTATCGATTCTATACTAAAGACCCGTCGTTGCCACATTTACACAGGAATGTTTATTTCGATGAAATCTCAATTGGATTTGTGAGTTCAAGGAATTGAACGTTCGGGATGACCGCCTTCAAATTGTACGCTAGGCAAAACTTCATGACTGCAGGCGGCGAATTTTACCAGTTTTTTTTGGCTCAGCCATCGAAAAAAACCTTTGTTACAGAAATTGGCCGAAAATTCAATATCAAATGCGCCGTACGGCTTTGCAAAATTCAGTTGTATTTTTGTTAATACTTAGTTTCTTTATATTTTATTACTCTTTTTATGCATAGAAGAGAGGTAAAAAAAGAAAATTTCTCGGTCACAAAGAAACGCTTTTCAACTCCAAGGGTACACAATCTAATTAAAAAATTATTTTTCTCGTAAAGACAGCAGCGGCTGCCAAAAATTTTGTTGACGGATTACCGCAATCCTCGGAAAAAACTATGAAATTTTCAGTAAAAAAGACAAATAATTTCTGAGTAACAATTAATATTTTGAGCAGAAATTTGGTACCTTGAAATGGATTTACGTTCTTTTGTCAGCGAACTGTGCATTTTTTCCATGAATCGTCATATCTTAGACAGAGGAACATAACTTTAAATTCAGGTTGGAGAATAGACTAAAATGTTTTTTTGTTTTTGTTTTTTTTACAAGAATAGGGCTGTGCGATTTCTGTCCAAACTTTTTTCTGACTCTGGTGTGTAATTTAAGGAATAATTATTGAAATCTTCAGCTATAAATGCTTCAAAGTCGAATGCAGTCCGAAATTTCCAAAATAAAATTTTAAAAAAATTGAAAACTACTGTTCGGCAACAGCGCAGCCAGATAGGGGGGAGTTGAACCCTGTAAACAGAGCCCAACAAAACGGAAAGTGTGTTCCAGCCCACTCGTTTGAATCGCATTTTGTGTTAATTGAATTTTCGATACTTTGATGTGAGCCTCGACTCCCTTATCTCGGCCAAAGAGCATCATTTGCTCCAACGAGCGTTTTATTCTTAAAGGTGCATTCAAACCAAAATCACACCTCTCCTCCCTCCCCCTCAACCTGATTTGATAGCGCTAGGCTCGTCGACCTGAATATCGGTTCCAATTAAATCACATGTACGTGCCCTGGCAGTTTAAATCAGAGGCGTGGCGTGCTTTGCGATATATCGATCGATCTGCCGTTTAAACCTATGGGAGAGGATCGATGTACAGGGTGTTCGCGACGAATATTCAAATAATTGATTTTTTACCATAGCTTCAAATGGGGATCGATGTATCAATAATCGATCCTTCCCGCGTCGCCACTGGTTCAAATCGACCTCGGTGAGAACAAATCACTTCCTGTTGGTAGAAAAGATAGTCGCTCCGGAAAATGTTACCGGAGGGTGGGGGCCGTGCAGAAACAGAATCATTACTATAGATTATTAATAATTTAAAATTGAAAGGCAAAGCCATGGAAAAAAGGAAAGGAAAATGTAGCGATTATATTGGTTGAAACGGGTAGTTGTTATAGGCTAATAGAGAAACTGATGGACTAAGGGTCCCCCTTGGGCTGTCGTTAGATGATCTTTTATTCAATCAGTTTACAGGTCCTGAAAGTCTGAAGAAAGTCCGTAGTTTTTATGACCGGTACCGAGGTCACGAATATGTCCGTAAATTTCACTCGAGATCTCAAAAAATTTAAAAACTCGCGGTTTTTTTCCGCGTCATCAATGACGAGTGAAATCAGCGCATAGAGATCGAGTGCGACGTTTGGCTCGAACCTTAGGAAGCTAAGATTTTCCTTCATTTTCGTGTGATACCACATACCTACTCCGGAGTTCAAATAGTTGCGCGCTTGATTTCCGCATTTAACGATGCGAGCGTAACACTTACATTCATAAACGTCAGTAATTGAGACAGGTACAAATGTTAGGTTTACCTTCATCCGCCATGTACTCGCACCACCAACGCAGATAAAGTACGAGCTCGGGCCTATATTTTTGCAACTATGTGTGTGCGCCAGGGGTCCTTTTGACTAGCCGAAGAATGCCTCATCTGATAAATTAGTGCGAACGAGGTAGACGACAAAACAGCGTATGGACCAAGATAGGTTGAACCTTCCTCCCCATTAACCGCCTTGCATCCGGGGCTCTCATGAAAAAGCATGTAAGTCGTTTTTGCCGTCACAAATTCGTACCACCACGGCGGGAGGAATGCGGGTATGCCTGTATTTTTGCAGCGTGTCCCTTTGACAAGCCGAATGATGGCGATCAGGTTAATGAGAACTGAAGTTCATGAAATGCATCAGCAAATGCGGAGACCAAGTGCGCAACTATTCGAACTCCGGAGTAGGAATGTGGTATCACGCGAAAATGAAGGAAAATCTTAGCTTTTTGCCCGGTTGAAATTACTGACGCGACATTAATGGATGGAGGTATCACCGATGTTTTATCGGTTTGAGTGCAAATTGGACCAAGTTTAACAAAAAGGAACTAAGCCACATCAGCTATTGCCAAGTTTAACAGGGCAATTAAATTCTTCACGAGAGGACGTTTGATTGGATTTCTTTGAAAATTTTAAGGAATTTGCTTCGTACCATGGAGAATTTTCACTGAAATTTGCACGAAAATCCACACAGCCGTTTTCATGTAAAAAATTAAATTGCCCAATTAAATTTGGCAATAGCTGATGTGGCTTGGTTCCTTTCTGTTTAACGGGGTCCAATTAATCGATATATCGCAAAGCACGCCACGCCACTGAGAGACCGCTTACGTTCCCGAAGTTGAAGGTTGGCGTTGATTTAAGAAGTTGAGGGAAGTTGGGGTGCATTACATGACATTTGAAGACGCCGAGTGCAGAGCCATCCGCGAGTTTCGTCATTAAAATTACGCGTGCGAGCCGCTCGAACGCCCTCAACTCATCCTAATGTACTTACAACCGCCTCCATGCTTGCATGCTCCTAGAATTTGGTAATGGAAACCACTTGCGTTATTGCCAATTTTAACGTAGCTACCAGGTTGGCAAAATTTCATGAAAAATAAAAGCTTGGAATTTCACGTGAAATATTTCATGAAATGTCAGAATGAAAGATTTTGAAAAATACAATCTCCTTTTCATGTTTCGCAAATGTAACAATTGTGATTTTCTTCTATTTTTGGGCGTTTCAGTACAGGTTACATACTCTAGCCCCTGAATCAGTGGCGTGGCGTGCTTTGCGATCTATCGATATTTCCCCATTTGAAGCTATGGTAAAAAATCGATTATTAAGGTGTTCGCTGCGAACACCCTGTTTATCGATACTTTTCCATCGGTTTAAATGGCCGATCAATCGATATATCGCAAAGCACGCCACGCTACTGCCCTGAAAAATATGAAATATTTCACAGCCTCTCGAAATTTCATGAAATATTTCGGCGCCTTAGTCGTATGCATACTTCCACATCTAGCAACTATTTTCACTCCTCGGAGATCAAATTGCATAGCTACGACATTGAAGGAGTTTTGAATACACACACTGATTTGTAGCGTTGCGCGGTCACTGAGTGGTGTCGCCTCCTAGAGGTGTGCTTTTAAGTGCCGACGAGTTCATGAAATTACCAGTGGCGCGATATAGGTGATCGATTATCGATATTTCCCAATTTGAACTATGGTAAAGCATCGATTATTAGGTGTTAGTTGCTAACACCCTGTCTATCGATCCTATTCCATAGGTTTAAATGACAGAACAATCGATGTATCGCAAAACACGCCACCCCACTGAATCTTTCGGTTTCGAATACGCGACCTGACACTCCTGAATAATCCAGTAATTTCTCAACAGCGCTCTAACGCCGATATATAACACGAACTTCGGAAACTTTCGAAGTTGGATTCTTGCGGCGCGGATGCCGCGAAAAGCCTCCAAGTTCTCTCGGGCGCGAAAAAATCGCGGCTCGCGGCTGGTGCAGTTGTTTTTCCTCCCTGGCTCAGGGCAGAAATCGTCGTGCCGCGGCTGCAAGGGTGTAAGTAAACTTGAAAATAAACCCCCTCATCCGTGTAACCCCATGCTCTGCGCGGCTCAAGTAAAAATGGAGGTACGACTTTGTGTCACAGAAATCGATAAAACGAGTTCGAACGAGTTTAAAAGCTTTGGCGCGTGGCGTAACCCCCTCCCCCCCTCCCGACTTCCCACGATGATGCTTTTGAGGCTTTAGGTGCTGCTCCTTCGAAGTGTATACTTCATTTTGCTTTTTACAAAATGCGGGAAGGAGGGGCTAGAGTTCAACCCCGAGGGCGTCAAAATGAACCAGACTAAAGCGATCTGTATGACGTAAAGAATACATTTAAATGGTTTCATATTATTTCTAGTAAAAGACGTACTCTTAGAAACTCAAAACTGTTGTATTCTCGTTTCCCAGCCGAAAAAACGTAAGTGCATTTCAACGCTGCAAAATTTCAACTCTTAACTTGCATTTAAACTAGAAGACTACTGGACATTTCTGACCGACAATTTTACTGGTTTAAAACGCGCAACACCACAAATCGGTGCATGTATTCCAAACTCCTTCAATCTCGTAGCTATGCAATTTGATCTCCGCGGAGTTAAAATAGTTGCTCGATGTGAAAGTATGCATACGGCTACGGCGCAGCGCGCTTTAATGAAACTTCTGGCTATTAGGTCAGGAGTAACCGGATTCTCTCAAAGTGTTTTGACACTTCACTTTGTCAAGTTTAAGATTCGAGTCCTCAGGAAATTGATATAATCGCTCATAATCAGGATTATGGGGAGCTTTGCGATATATTGATTGATCTGCCGTTTAAACTAATGGAAAAGTATCGGTAAAACGGGTGTTCAAAACGAATACCTTACAACAATCGATTCTTTACCAAACTTTCGAATGAGGAATTATCGATAATCGCTTGTTCACGCCTCTCCACTGCTCATAAGCAGTACAGGCAAAGCAGTTAATAAGTTTGACAAACTGGTTTGTAAGACCATGAGTTATAGCGCGTTCTAACGACTTCGTAGTCGTGGGCTATAGCAATAGTGCCGAATTTTTCTGAAAAACTACTACACACTAATTTCTCTATCACAGTTGAATCGGTTTCTGTTCGACGGGGGTCCGCGTTAGTCCAAAAAATCATGAGCCCTGGCTTTCGCCCTGGCTCACAAGACGCACGGCTGCTAGGGCTCATGAGTTTTTGGGCTTCCACCCGTGTAACAGAACTGATTAAGTGCTAGGGAAAGAATTATTTTCTTTCCGAGGAAATTAGTCAGTGTTCCGGAGAAAACTATTTTCTCCTCCCAGCAGTACCTCATCATTCCGAAGAGACAATATTTCCCTCCGGCAGAACAATACCTAATTTCTCCGGACAGAAAATAATTCTCTCCCTAGCATAAATTTCTCGTTCCGAAGAGAAAATATTTTTCCACGGAACACTAACTAATTTCTCCGTAGCAATAACTTCTCGTTCCGAAAAAAAAAAAATGTTTTCTCCGGAACACTGACTAATTTCTCCAGAGACAAAATAATTCTCTCCGTAGCAATAACTTTTCAATCTGAGAAGAAAATATTTTTCCCCGGAACACTGACCAACTTCTCCGGAGAGACAATAATTCTCTACGTAGCACTAGGTACTTATTGATCCGGAGAGAAAATTCGTTTGCAGTGCCAAAAAATCTCCGCTATTATTTTATTTTTTTAAGGGAGAACAAATCAATATCATTCCTTGCAGTTTTCACAGAGTTTTTTTTCCCACAGAGAAGGGAGTTTAAGTAAGTTAGTCCGAGATACCTGGTATATTGGTCTCACAATCGGAGAATCTTCATCGCATGTTTCAAAATTCCCGATCCTGTTCAATTTTTCCGAGGAGAAATAAGCCTTTTTTAAAACATTTCTCCCAAATCTAAGCGACACCTCATTGACAGCACATAGCAGAGCATTGAGAGCTCACGCTTCGCGCCATCGCGCCTTCAATTTTTTGCATGCAGCACGGTCATCCATCAAGTACGAATAGTTGTATCTCTGCGCCGTCGTCCTTTCCTTCGTCCCATCCTTTCCCTCGCTTTATTTCCACAGTGTGTTTGTTTGCGTTTGTCCTATTCGTTATGGTGCTTCAAGCACCACGTGTGTAACGTACCCAAAGGTAGGAGAGATGTGTTCGGGCCTCTTTTTTGACTTTTCTCCAGAATCTGAGGGACACCTCATTGATAGCATATAGCAGAGTATTGAGGGCTCACGCTTCGCGCCATCGCGCCTTCAATTTTTTGCATGCAGCACGGTCATCCATCAAGTACGAATAGTTGTATCTCTGCGCCGTCGTCAACGCGCATCCTTTCCCTCGCTTTATTTCCACAGTGTGTTTGTTTGCGTTTGTCCTATTCGTTAAGGTGCTTCAAACTAGTAGCATACAGCAGAGCATTGCGAGTTGCACTCACGTCATCGCGTCCTACATTTTTCAAATGCAATGTGGTCATCCATCTTGCGCGAATAGTTGTAGGTATTGCGTTTACACTTTAGATGTATCTTATTTTGAATTTCGAGATAAGTTAAGGTTAAGTTTGCCCGAGATATATATATGCTATGGTATGTCCAAATCAATAGTCATTTTGAAAAGGGAGAAATATGTTTAAAGGTCTCTCAAGAGGTCTATGAAGGGTGCGTATGTCTAAAAATCGAACCGATCATCGCTTCTAAGAGAGTTACACTTAAAGAATGAAGAAGGGGTATGATATATCGCCTGTATGTCAACAAAAAGGGGACAATTTCATATAAAAGCTAGTGTTCACGCTTCAGAAAGTAGTTCTTGGACCTCTATTCACCACTATCATGCGTAAAAGCACCTTTTTTTACCTCTAACTCTCTCTATTTCCGTTCAGTTAAGAACTTCTCCGCATATATTTTCGGTCGTGATTTTTTTTCTCTTCTTATTTTACTATCTGTCAGAGGGGTGCGTTTACGGCGGGCCAAGGAATTATTTCGGTCCTAGTAACTAAGCATCATTGTAACTATGAATGAAAAAGTGTGTAGGTCTTGGAATCCTATGTGAGCTATTCTTGCAATAAATTTAATCGTTTGGGATAAAGCAACCTAAGAATGGTGTGCATTCCCTCTCGTTGTTGGCATGTATGTGACATTTTCAGTTTCAAGTCAAAGTTTTTGAAAAAGCAACTGAAGCATTTAGGTTTTTAAAAAAATAATTGATTGGCACAAAGTATAACTCCATAATTGTGATCTGTGTTCTATGTTGATTTTCTCACCAACTGAAACTATCATCATTCAAGCGACCGCTCTCGCTTTATCCATCATAACCGTCATTTCGTAGGAGTGTGCACATCACTATTTTCCTTCAAATTTCGAGTTAGGCCAGCCTCCTTGCAGCCACAGTAATCTATTCGAGCATGTATGTGATGCGTTGTCTAAAGATGTTGTCTTGCAATAAATTACGTGGGCCACCTCAGCCTATCCTGTCTGCTGGTTACAATAAGGTGTTGAGGGTACAATGTAATGCCTAACGCTGATGCGTGAATGACGAGGGCCTGAGGGAGAAACCGTACGAGTCTTTCCGGGAAATGTTTAAAAGCTCCTGTTTTTATTGCGGGGTTTCATTTTAGTCATACTTGTTGATGGAATTCCATGGCTTCCATAGGAGAAAAGGCCGTTTTTTAGGAATTAGCCTTTTCTTTCGTCCTCCCATAATGCATGCAATTAATTGCTCAGCATTGCAGATGCGTGAGCTCTTTAAGAGGAGAAAGGGATCGACAGAAAGGCAGAAATAAATGCTTCAATATCGAGTATCGTAGCGTGCTTTGCGATCTATCGATTGATCGGTCATGTAAACCCAAGGAGAAGGGTCGATTACAGAGTGTTCGCAACGGACACCTTAATAATCGATTCTTTCCCATATAGCTTCAAACGGGGAAATATCAATAATCGATCATTCACGCCAATGATAATAACGCAATTTTCAAAGGACCAATAAACCTTGGGTTCATCCCCTTTTTTTCATACTGACTGAGTCCTCCTTTGCATCGATGAAACTTTTCCCCAAAAACTGCTAATGTTGATAAACTTTGTCATATGTAAATGCGTTTAACAGATGCCCCAAGCATACATATTACAAACTCTGCCCCCAACTTCGTAACAGTTTGCTGTGAGCTGTGACGACAAAATTGTCGTAAACCGTGTCCATCTACTCCATTTGACAGCAATAAATCTCTCGACGAGAAGACACTTTATTCATCAATCAATGGTGGAATAATATCGTAATAGTAGTCTCTTTTATCCTGCAATCAGTGTCGTAAGCTCACTCTGAACTTGAAATAATTTCCGCGTGAGTAACGGCACGTTTACGCGTTGGCAGACGTGTGACGTAAATATAAACTCATACGTTCCGATCAATTAGATGCTTGAGAGAATTGTATTTTGTAAATATCAACCGAGAGGTAGTGTTGCTCTTTACATCTACTCGAGACAATACATTTTAGAGACTAACAATCCGAGCAATCTCGCCAGCGGTCTGATTGTTGAAATTAATAGACCAAGCTATAGACAAAGAAGACATAGCGCATAGAGAGTATCGAGCGATCCTATTGGTCAATGTGGATTGTTTTATATAGGCCAAGGGGATAAATGATGGACTAACTGTAGGGTCTCTCGTGGGTTGCCGTTAGTTAGTCTATTGCCTACCTTCTTTTTTTATCGCAACCACCCGCTTCCACCAATCGGATCCCTCCTCATCCCTTTTGTCTCCTGTGTCTAAAGCTTTGTCCATCAAAATCAACGATCAGACCGCTGCGCTGGTGAGGAAAAAGTTACATTCGGTGGTCAACGCTACTTTTCGCATTGAGTAACTCAGACTTGCAGTTTTTAGAGCATTTTCAAATGTTTTTCATAAAATTGAAACATTCTAAGTTGGTAACAAGTACAGTAATGGGCCTGTTGCAAAATTCAGCTTGAGCAAAAAGAGGAGTTATTTCTTTTAGAGGATGGCCCAAAAATCACGATGAACGCATCCAGAAAGTCCGATTATACTCTCTTATCACAATCTGCGTAAAAATATGCGATCTTTCAAGCTTCCCGCTTCAAAAACGATACCACGGCACGGGTGTTCATTTTCCAAGAGGAGTCGTTCCATCCATTCCTTTCGCACTAAGGTGCTATAGTATATTCAACATAGGTGACGCTCCCGCGCGCAAATCGTGAGGAAGCAATATGGTCGTTATCAACGCGAGGAAAATGAAAATACAAACACGCCGGTCAGTGTGAAATCCCGTCTCGTCGCGTGTATTTTTGCGGATTAGCGTCGGCCATGTTGAATTTTGCGAAACATCCTGGTGCGCATGGACTGGATGGAACGACTCCTGCTCTTACGAAATTTTCACAGCAGTAGTATCGCTTTTGAAACTGGATGCTTTAAAAAAAAAAAAAAAAAAAAAAAAAAAAAAAAAAAAAAAACCTTATTTTTTACGCAGATTGTGAAGTTAGGAGTGTATTTCAGACTTTTTCGATCCGCTCAACGTGTGTTTTGAGCAATTTTCTGTAAGATATAACTTTTCTTTTTGCTCTGGTTGAAGTTTGCAACACGCCCATAGCTAGATCGCTTTGTCCAAGTACAAACTGTATTAATTTTCATTAAATTTTTTCCCTCGCAAGCTCATTACAGCTCTCACGTACTCGTGCACAATTCAGCTTCCCGCTCATTTTGTATTCCGTCTCATTATTCCTTACTTTGATATCAGTTCATCGTGAACATTACCTCCTATGGCGATTCCTTTGATAGTCAATCACGCCACTGAATTATTTCGTAATGGCATATTTTCTATATGGGCTTTGCACACAGTTTGTCCTGCGTCTTTTCCACCATTTAGACTCTCAGCGTGTATAAGTGCTCGTGCATCCCTTAAGTCCTTTCATTTCTTGTATTGTGAAATCAATCCGGCGTTATAATCAAAAGTCATGGATCAGGGTCGTCGAAGAAGTAAGTTTACCCAGTTTTTAACTTCTAAATCAAGATCGTTCAAGTGCCTCACCTGCTTAAAACGCACTGTGAAATGTGTATGTAATTAGGCTGATTCTTTTTGTGTAGTTGGACGTATTTCTGCCAAACGGAGCTATGTGCATAATGACGTGAGCCCTATATTATGCATATACTCTTATGGGTCTCAGGGCTCATGTCTTAATGCACATAGTTCCGTTTGGCAGAAATACGTCCAGTTAGTGCCATCCATTTGGAACTTAAATCTAAGGTATATTTGACTTACTCGTTCACGTGGACAGAGATGCGGCAACAGCGCATTCTTCAAGCGGTCATCCGAATGAATGAAAATCAGTTATTATTGATAGGTGGAGCTTTAAGTCGAGTTTGCCATGGCTCTATGCAAATATCCGATTTTCGTTATGAAATACTGGCGAGACGCAGCGATGGTCCTTTGAACGGAACGGCAATGCTGTTTCGAACCAATGCGGCGTGGCAGGAACTCAAGAAGGCGATGACTTCTCCCACGCGCAAACCAATTATCACTCTCGTCTCGAACCACGGTTGCCAGCTCGAATTATGTATTCTTCGAAATGGACCAGTAGTAGAGGCACGAAATTGAATAGGTCTCTGGTCGAAATGTGTAAGTCCCATAAATTAGATTTTACAGGAAAGGCAAATGACTGATTTTCGCATCAAGTGAAGTGACTAAAATTTTCTGGAGGGCGGGTCAACATCTGTTGGAAAGTTCTGTCGGGGGAAGTGCCCTCTTAGGGCATAGAGAAAAAAAAGGAGGTGTTTGCATCTTGAGGTTTGTTTACCCTATGACGTAGGTCGGTGCAACCTGGCCAGCGGAATCCGAAATTCGAAGTATGAAATACGGACCATAATGTCCCATTTTTTTGCTTAAATCAACTCATGACATAATTTGAAGCACTTTTTATAGAATGACTCTTTTCCAAAAATTACACCATTTCCAAGAAAATCGATGATAAACGTCGCTGTACCGACCTACGTCATCAAAAAAATTCCAAGATGCCCGAAATGCAAACACCTCCTTTTTTTTCTCTATGCTCTTGGGGTAACTGAAATTTTAGACTTACGTCTTTTTCAGAAAATGAGGGAAAACTGCGACGATTTAAAGTAAGATAAAGTATAGGTTTAGAGTCTGTTTTGGAAATTATATCACTTAATACCGTTATTGTAGGACAGCATAAAGATATGACCAGATAAAAACAAACATTTAGAAGCATTGCTCTATTTTCCAAGATAAACAAAACACCATCAAAAAATGTATGAGTGTGTACTTCAGAGGACTCAGAATAAAATGTTAAAACATTTTTGGAGTAGTACCATTAATTAGAATTAAATTAATAAATTTAAAATCTGGGCACTAAACATTTATTACAGGTGTTTTTTACTTACATAGCTTAAAGCTTTTTCGGTCCACCTCGAGCCATCGCCAGAGCTTCAGAGCTTCGCCACAAAAAAGAAGAAGAAGAAAATATCTATAAACTACTACATTACAACTACATAGTAAAATTACACTTTTTTAGTCGGTTCTTTATAATGGCGCATTAGTTAGATTTTTTACTTTTTAAAAAATACAGGTGAGTGAATGAAGAAGTCACGCATGGTTCGATGGATTCATAACATGAAATGAAAATAATAATCTTTTCCTTGTTTTTAAAATTTATTTCACCAATTTTTCACAAAGCCTGACAATCTGTATAATCCTCGAGTATAATCACTGGAGGTGTAAACTGCAATGAAACGAGATTAGCTTTTTCATGCTCATACCAGACCTGAAACATTAGTGAAACTTGCGCGCCTGCAGGAATGCGTAATGCAATTACTGCGTCTCTTTTGCAGCACGAATTGCATAATCATTTAAATGAAGGAGGAACCAACTTCGTGCCTGTATCTTCACAAGGAAATGCTCCTCTACTCAAAGTCAGTGACTTAATATAATAACGCTGTACTCCAATTGTGTTCTCGATAAAATGACCTCACCGTAATCAGGCACCGTGCTCCAGGCAGTCAGCGGGCCGATTATTGAAACTGATAGACAAAGCTATAGACAAAGACGACAAAAGGGATTTGGAGGGATCCTATTGGTGGAAGCGGGTGGTGGCAATGGACATAGGAGGTAGGTAATGGACTAACCAACGGCAACCCATGAGAAACCTGACAGTTAGTCCATCATTTTCTTCCTTAGTCTATGAGAACCAATCATGTCAACCAAGAGGATCGCTCTATACTCCTATGTCTTCTTTGTCTATCGCTTTGTCTATCAGTTTCAATAATCGGCCCACGGGTCTCATATTTTATGTCGAACTATCGACATAACTAGAGTCCACGCCAAATAAAATGCACTTTTATCGTTGGACAGAAGATCAGCTGTTTTCATTTCAGCATTGAAAGTATATAGTTAGACGTATTTCTGCTAAAAGGAACAAGAGACGAGTGGAAAAAAAGGCGTGTGCTCGTTAGTTGAGGACTGTAAGAATGAATGGGAATTATAAAGCGCCAGTGACGTCAGCGGCGAAAAAAAGGATATCCCAGATCTGATGGGGCCCTTTAGCCTTTAACTTACAAGTCTTGTCTACTACGCTATCGTCACATCGCCACCTTCCGGCCAAAGTATCACAAGCGCCATGCGACGTTTCAAAATATCCGGCGGAATTTTATTTTTTGCAGAGAAATTGTTGGTTGAATCTGTTTGAAAATTTAACTGAATTTTATCGGCAGCATAAAGAAAATTCATTGAAATTTTCGGACAGCTTCGTTGAACGATTTCTCGGTAAAAAAATAAAATGGCGGCGGGAATTTTGAAACGTCACATGGTACTTGTGATACGTGGGCCGGAAGGTGACAACATGTCCGCGGCTCATGAGTCAGCATATTTTGGCGCTTTGTTCCGTTTGATTTAATGTAAAATTCCGCTTTTTCATTTCCCCAAAAGGAATCACGGCCACTTTTACACTGTTTCTTATGCAGCTTTCTCGACCCCACTTCCCATACGTCTCTGGTTCCGTTTAGCGGAGTTAAGTCCAATTGAAAGAATCAAGATGATTGATCTACTGTCGCAATCTAAAAGTGCGTAAAATTTGACGTGGTTTTCAGTCATCTTCGACTTTACCGGCGCCATTGGCGGATCCAGCAAATTGGCAACACTGTTCTTCTCCATTTAAACCTATGTTAAATAATCGATTCTTGTTGGCGCACCTGGCCCCTCCAAGAATCGATTATTTAACATAGGTTTAAATGGAGGGAATCCGGTGTTGCCAAATTGCTGGATCCGCCTCTGTAACCGCAAAATGATCTCATACAGTAGTGCCAATCTTAAAGCAGTCGAAGGTTCCAAAATTTCTCTCACCCTCTTTTACTTTGAGACTTATGAGACCGGATGTAACTCATCAACCGGAATCAGCTAAACTGCATCAGTAAGGTGACCCACAAAAAATGAATTTCGGAAATTTACAGCCGTAACCCCCTAAATCGGTTACAGCATTTTCAAAAACACGGAAAATGAAATTTGGGGTGAATCGGACAAAATTAACCCGACGCGCAGTTGCCATTTATCCCCGCAAAAATAGCGAATTTTTACTGTTTTTCAGTAATTTTTCGCTCCCAAAATATAAAGTCGGAGGGGTCTGCAAATTAAACAGATGGCAAAATTAGTTCATAAACTAAACCCTAGTGAGTTTTGGACCCCCTCCATGCTTTTGATCCGATGCGCGGTTGCCATTTTCACGCATGAAAATAGCGAATTTTTGACTGTTTTTGATGATTTTTCCCTGTCGATAAATTAACGTTACAGATGCCTAAATTGTAATCAGAATGTGAAATTAGCAGCTGCGATACTCCCAATGCTCCCCTTCTGATAATTTTGACACGCTGCGACGATGCCATTTTTCTGAGCAAAATGGTGAATTTCGACTTGTTTCAATATCATCTCTCTAGACCTAAAAAAAAAAAAACTCAGGAACCATCGAAAAAGTGCGCTAAAACACGGTGATTATACCATGAGTATCTTCTTTGAAAATTTTACCCTGTAAAATGTTGTACTCGGCGTGAAGTTACCACTTGGCAAACAGTGGTTGACGGTAACAGTCAAGTTTCATACGTTTAGTGCGCCTTCAATTACATTTGATACCGTGCAATACTTTCGTGGTGGAATAGTTGCATTGGCGCCTACAAACCTAACAGGGATACTTCACTCATTGCGCAATGCATGCAGTATCCCCGTTAGGTTTGTAGGCGCCAATGCAACTATTCCACCACGACAGTATTGCACGGTATCAAGTGTAATTGAAGGCGCATTAACGTATGAAACTTGACTGTTACCGTCAACCACTGTTTCTGATTACAATTTAGGCATCTGTAACGTTAATTTATCGACAGGGAAAAATCATCAAAAACAGTCAAAAATTCGCTATTTTCATGCGTGAAAATGGCAACCGCGCATCGGATCAAAAGCATGGAGGGGGTCCAAAACTCACTAGGGTTTAGTTTATGAACTAATTTTGCCATCTGTTTAATTTGCAGACCCCTCCGACTTTATTTTTTGGGAGCGAAAAATTACTGAAAAACAGTAAAAATTCGCTATTTTTGCGGGGATAAATGGCAACTGCGCGTCGGGTTAATTTTGTCTGATTGACCCCAAATTTCATTTTCCGTGTTTTTGAACATGCTGTAACCGAATTAGGGGGTTACGGCTATAAATTTCCAAAATTCATTTTTTGTGGGCCACCCTACTGCATCAGACGTTACATAATTTTCTCTGACGTTTTATTTTTTGAACAGAAAACGATGAAATAGTGAAATTGCCATTAAGCCGATCTCTGTTGAACCTGCTTAGTTATCCTTTTAAATTACCTTACCTTTTTAAGTACCTTTAAAAGAATCAAAGTTTTAAGAAAACGCAAGAAAACCCAAAATCCGTCAATGATTTTGGCATTAGTAAGAATATGCGCAAAGAACTTATCGTTGATTTTAAGCTGTAACAAATTAATAAGGCATAAACATCGTGGACTATGAAGTAAGTTTTGTCGAAATACCTGCTTGAAAATGTAATAGCTCGAACAAGTGTCAGCTTTCAACCAACAACGCTCACCCAGGAGCTTTCATTACTTTCAGGTTTTCTCTATTTTAAACACGTTCTCATAGTTAAACCATGTTGGTCCCGGAGTTGCAAATTATTTTAACTCATTCGTTCCTTAAACGGCTTTCTTTAATGTTTGAAGTTATTTTCTTCAAAAAATTAAAAATTCATAATGGTGTCTATTTTTACCGTATAGACCCATTCTCATTTTGGTAAAAGACTGATGAGGCAAATGAGAAAAAAAATGAGCAGCAAGTGAAAATTAAACGGAAGAAGTCAATGAAGAAAAGTCAAAGGACCGACTTGACTTTATTGAGATGTGCAGAATACAGGAAAAAATCACGTTGAAGTTGATTTTAGAAGTTCACTCTTTTAAAATAAACTCTTATAATGAGGAGATCGACTACGCATGTCTTAATAAAGATATCGAACTACTATTCTCAAAGATGAAATCTGTAACACTGCATTAGAGGCCCCGACGATTCTGAAGCCCGGACTCCACCGATCATAAAATGAGCCTTATTTTGCAGTAAGAAACCACTATTCTTAGCTCATTTTTGAAACATCGTTTGTTCCATCAGATTCTTCATGCAAATAGATGATTTTATTGATGAGCCGACGATGAAACGACGAATAATTACCGAAATAAGCGTGGAAATACGGGGAGATTCACACGAAAATATGTTATCAGTGAGAGAACGTAACTTAATGTCAGCGTTGAAAGTTTTCCATTCGCAAAATATATTCTTACCACGAGACTGTCGGTAATTTTGATCGGAAAATTTCACCGAATATTTTCCTTCGGAGTTCCCCCAAGCTCTCCAAAATGTTACGCTAAAATTGCAGAGTCACGTCCCCGCGAGAGAAGCCCCGTGAAAATTGCAACAAATATCCGCACAAATTTCGAGTAACTCCCGCAATCTCGGCATTTGATTACATTATTCCTTTGCCTGGGCATAGGCGAATTGGACTGCATTTTGCAATTTGGAACTATGAATTCTAGCCCGGTTTAAAAACAACGTACGTGCCATTAGTTTCCCTATGCCCATAAGTGTTTTTTTCAGATGAGCCAGATTTATAGTTCCAAATTGCAAAATGCAGTCCAATTCATCCTTTCCCGGACGAAGGAACGTAAATTCATTCCAATGTTGCAAAATTGATTCAAACAATCAAGTTTTTCACAGGATTTAACCGTGCAAACTTTGTCAAAAATTTTTCGGATTACTACACGCAATCCGAAGAAAAATCGACGAGGTTTTCAGTCAGAAGAGCCCAAGATTCTCCTCATAAAAATGCCACGCGAGAAGAATTTTGCAATTTTGAAATGCAGTTACGCTCATCCGTTCTTTTTTCCAAGACAAAAAAATCATAAAAGTGGAAATTCGATTTGGCAACGCGACCGGGCGTCCGAGCTCAAGACAATACAATCAGAAAAGCCGTCCGCCGATTTCCGTGAGAGGCGAATTCCCGCGGGATCCCCCCCCCCCCCCCCCCCGCGTGGACCCGTCGCGGGGAGGGCAGGGGGTGGAGGACGGCAAACCCGCCGCTCCGCACAAAAATATGCCGGTTGACAAAAAAGAAAAAAGAAGCAAATAAAACAAAACCAGTAGAAGGCGGCGGAGTTGCGGGTTGCGGCCCGCGAGACCTTGAAATACCTACCTATTCAGCGAGCCGCGGAAGAGAGCACGAAGTAGATTTCTTTATGAGCCACGGTTGGCGCGTGTTCTTATGTGTCTGGAGGCTCACGAAGGTGTCCACTCACGGCTCTGTTCCGCGGCGCGGTAGAGTTTGCACCTGTAGCGGTCTCGGCCGCTGGCCGGTAGAGGGCGGTGCGAGGCGGCCCCCCGGTTGGCCGGTTGCTGATAGCAACGGAAAAAACTCTATCACTAGTTTACTGTTGACACCGCGTGCGGGAACAACGAGCAGGGCGCGGAAGTGCCAACTTTACGTCCCCGAGTGCGAAATTCGAGGAGCTTTTCGGAGCTTTCGGCGTGGGTGAGCCGCGAGTGCGTGTGCCGGAGCTGAATATTGATGTGCTGCGTTTCGCGACAATAACAAGCTCGCCGTCTCGCCATTATTTCCTCGTTGACGAGTGAAATTGCTGTTATCTAATCGGAGGTGTTGTTCAGTGCTTGATAAGATTTGTCTGGAGCTTTTTTCTCTTTTTTTTGTTCACGGGATCATCACCTCAGTTCAGGTGTGCGCTCGTTGTGTGGTGAATCCTCGCTGAGTAGAGAGCTTCCTGCGGTCGACTTTTCAAGGTAAATTTTATCGATTTTTCTCGCTCCTGCTCTAGTAAAACGTCAGAGAACATTGTCAGGAAAAACGATGAAGGATTTGCGCGCTTTTTGGTTTAATTCATCTGTATATAGTTACTTTTAGCGTAAATACGTTCTAATGGACTATATTTTGCTGCAAGGAACTCAAAATAACCAATTTGTATAGGGAAACTGATTGCGTGTACGCGTTTCCTAAAATGAGTCAGAAATAGTAGTTTCTTTCCTGAAAACATCCTCTAATAGCTTGTCAGTTTTGACGCATTGTCACTTACACATCTAAATCACACATTGCAAAAGGGAGCTACTTCATCCCTGGCTTATTTAAGAAACAACGCATGTGCCATTCTTTTCTCCATGTAGATAGGTGCCTTTATCGATGAGTTAGAAGTAGTGGTTCCTTATTGCAAAATGTGGTCCAAGTTTCATGTTTCAAATAAGTTTAGATGGAGCTCTTTTTGCAATAAGGAGATATTAATTCTGGCTTATTTACAAAATCACCTATCTACATGGAGAAAAAAATGGCACATGCGTTGTTTCTGAAATACGCCAGGGATGTACTAGCTCCCTTTTGCAATGTGTAATCCAGATGTGTAAGTGACAATTCCCTAAAACTGACGAGATTTGAGAGGACCTCCTCTATTTAAAGAGCAGCATTGCAAGCTTTATGGGCATTTGCACACAAAAAGTCGTTTCATATGTAATTTTATAGAATTGAGAGTGTGGAAGCATCACGATATTTCTGTGAAGTATTTTAAAGTAGGAATATTTAGACCTTAACGACATGATTCAGATTATCATATCAGTAAATTGAATCAGACGTCAACAATGAGTGTATGATTTGGATTTATTGTCATGTCATCATCATAAGCTCAAAACATTTTCTGATGAAGCATACGATCAAAACCAAAGCACATGAAAGTTCAAAGTAAAAACCATCTGAGCCAGCACCAGCTGATTGATTGACTGGGCTTTTTTTCTTTTAAATTTTGAGACTGTTCATTGACCGTACATAAAGACTGAAGAAAAGTGTTTCACGGTCCACACGTGGCATCAATACCAAACGATTTGTTAGTATATGTTTGTGTTTCTTACACACTAGGGAACCTCGAGTATCTATTATCCTGCTGTGCTAAGGAAAAACGCTGTATAAACATTCGAGAGTTCCTAAATTTCCTAGGGTAAAATATTTATTTTTGAGGTAGGTTATGAATATTTTCTTTTGAAATGTCCAGATATTTTAGATTAAATTACGAACAAAATTATCTAAAAAATTGGAGGGAAAATATTCATAAGTTTACCAGGAAATTCGTGTTTTATCAAAGGAAATTTGGCAACGCCTGAAGGTTCATACGGCGGTTTTCCTTAGCACGGCAGTATTGCACCGTGTGGTGATAACTGCGCAGGAAACTCAGTCTACCTGTGCTCGTATCAATAGATTTTAAGTTGGTATTGATATCGATTTTTTTCTGCAATTAAACACGTGCCTTTGTGATTCAGCTTATCAGAGGGGTCATCGCAGCCGCAGGTAACCCGTGCATTGACCACGAAAACCACTCGCTTTTACGCTGTTTTATGTTCGTCTCTTAATTCATGGCCAATCATGATGTCCTCTATATCGCGGAAGAGGGGAGGGGTGCTGAAACGAATTCTTTTTATAAAAGAAATGCAGCTCCAGCAGCGATTCGTTCATTTATCCTCGGAAATGAATTTCACAAAAGCCATTGAAGAGGGTATCTGTGCAGCTTCTTTTCATAAAATTATGCTTTTAAATCTTCAAACTCGCAGTCCGATACGTGATTTAATCGTGCACCGCACTGGGGAAAAAACACATTGGATCTAGAGTCCAGACTCTCGAAAACATTGACAAGAAAAATTACTCTTAATTCAATCAGATTCAAGCTTAAATCAAAAGGAAATCCGTTTAAATTAAGAGGCTTGGTACCTGATTTAAGCAAAAATCCGATCGAATCAAGAGTATTTTTTCTTGTCGATGTTTTTAAGAGTCTGGATTCTAGATCCAATGTGTTTTTTTTCCAGTGCATCAAATTATATTACGAAACAACGTCTGGACAGTAATTTGCAATTGAATCGGGACCTGCGAAAACCGATATTGTCCATTTTTTCAGTTTCCAGGTTTTTTGAGTTGATAATACTTTTCGGAGTTGGATGCAACCACGAAAGAGGCGTTAACAAACGTCTCCGGGCTACTTTAATCCCAAAAGGAGTCCTTTCATCACCGTTATGGCTGTACAACTCTTTAAAAGTATTATAAACTCAACAAAACTGAAGACTGTAAAATGGACATACGCGATTTTTGCACGTCTCGATTTAATTAGGAACTGCAATTTCTGGCACAAATCAGAACAGCAAATGTGCCATAAGTTTTCCTACACAGATTGGTGCTTCTATGGATCAGCCTGAAGGAGCTCCTAATTGCAGAATGTAGTCCATTTGTAGTGTACAACATGCCGTTGGCAGAGTTAAGAGTATTCACCATTTCCATCGTTAATATTTGACGATTAATAGTCTATTCTAATTCAAATTCCAGTCAAAATAAACTCGATCTTAAAATTAGTTATCGCTCGGTTCTTATCGATAAATCTTAAGGTTCGAGTTCGATGACATAAAACTGAAAGCGACTGAATCGACGGTGAAACTAGAAAAACTTGTTCCACAGTTTCTACGACATTGCAAGCCCCTTTTTATTTTCATGCAGGAAAATCAAGTGTTTCCAACTCGCGTAACGTCGCAAAATTTTCTGTCAAATCTGTAAAAAATTAGGAAAGCTTTCATGCAAAAACACTCGTCATTTTGCTTCTATTACAAAATGTAATGAGAGCGTAGAGATTTTAAAAATACGTGATTGAGGAGTGTGTTCTTTCCGGCTTTGCCAATATCCACGAATATACATACATACATACTGGAAATCGAATTACTGATCGAACTACTGGAATCGATTTTTACTGGAATATCGTCCGTATTATTGACAGAGTTTCACAGGAATGCACCAAGGATTAAATTTTGGGGGAGAATGAGCTGAGAGTAGTCTTGAATCCAATATATCATACATTTTCTGTCAAGTCTGTCTTTCTGTTCAAGTTGAGAAAAAATATTTTGAACATGAAAGTAATCCTCAAACGTTGCCCAATTACATTGTGTCTCATTAAGGAAAAAAACTTAAGGTGATTCGACGGTTGCCATTTTTTGTGTCAGAGCGACGTACAATATATCACATCAATTCGTTCCATAATTTTAGCTACTTGTCATTTTTTTCGAATTTTGAGATCGCACTTCTGTTGTCACGAGACTAAAGAATTCATGTACCAAATTTGACAAAGGAATTCAACGTAATAAAAGCAGGGTTTTTTTAGAGGAAAAATATCGCATTCGATAATAAAATCAAAACTGCACTCGAATGCGATATTTAAATAAAACCCTGCCTTTAATAACGTACGTTGAATTTTTTTTGTCAAAGGTACATGAATTCTTTAGTCTCATGACAACAGAAGTGCAATCTCAAAATTCGAGAAAAATGACGAGTAGCTGGAAAAATGGAACCAATCGATGCGATAAATCGCATGTCATTCTAACACAAAATATAGCATCCATTGAATCACCTTAAAGTTAACTTGTTTCTCGTAAAAAATAAACTAGGAGCAGAGATTTTGATACGCCGCACTGGAGATACGTGGTTTCGCACTTTGGCCGTCGATGTATCCGCTCATATGGCTGTATATTAAATCGTCCTCTCTCAATCAGCGCGAATTATTTCGAGGTTTGGCCCAAACTCGTGAAATGTGACGTCACACCTGAATAAACACGTGAGATGATCAATTTATGACGCGTAAATTGCGATGGCAAACAAGGAATTTCGCGCTCAAATGCGGAGAAAAGTAGGAAGAATCAAGAGGAAACCGGCTCCCATTCATACAAAAATACTCCGGCAATACGTCGATCCTCTGGCGTGAGATTGTTTGTTCATTTCCACATGGGCCCCAGAGACCATGAATTTATATGTAAAACAGGGCTCACGGGGGATCTAGATACGCCCCTACTTCAGACGGACGACGAATAGAGATGTCAGGATCGATGGGAACCTTTCCTCCGTCGGTGTGAAAAGATGAGAGAAAAGAGGAAACCCCTGCAGTTTGTCAACCTTGGAATTTATTAGTTCACACCGTACTCATTCATTTCCTTGTTTACCATTGCCACTTGTATGTCATAGGTTGTCGACCATTTATTCAGTGACGTAGTGACGTCATTCCTTTTGCGTTGGTCTCTGTTGTTGTTTCTGCGTTCGGGGTACAGCGAGATTGCAGGTTTAGGCAGTTGTTAATGGCGTAAATTTATTGTATTTTTGCAAGAAAAATGAAACGGCCAGTTCCCGCGGAGCACTGGCGGATCCTGCAAATTGGCAACATTGCTTTTTCTCCATTGAAACCTATAGAAATGTATCGATGACCAGAGGGGACAGATGTTCCGACAGGAATCGATTATTTAACATAGGTTTAAATGGAGGAAATCCGGTGTTGCCAAATTGCTGGATCCGCCTATGTCGCGAAGTTCAGTCCTTGCAACTTGATTCTCGATGTAGGATTCGGATATCTTGCTTGAAAAACCCTGAACAAAAATCAGGGAAAGTCGAGGAGAAAGTATTACCTGAAATTAAAGAGAAGGAAACGGTACTTTCAAGGATTTTCAAGGGAAAATGTGGTGATTAAAGTATTTTACTCAATTTTCACCTACTTTGCGAGCGTTTATAACATTTGTTGGAGATGTAATTTTAAAAAGGTCTAAAAATCTGGGAAGGAGGATTTCAAGACCAACTTCAGAAGTCTGGGGGCATGTTAATCAAAATTACTGAAATCGCCGGGGGTTTTGAGTACACAAAGTGCACATTGACGCAGGTATGGATTGAATTTTGCCAAAAGGAACCAATACCATTGCAATGTCGCTGAAATTGTGCAACTTCTTTCATCTTGGAAGAAAACCTGATCATCTATAAAAATTGTCTATTTTACACGCTAAAAACTGTAAATTTACGTCAGAAATTACCACGTGAATTCCATATATTTGCATGATTATGGCAGTTTTATATTGCCAAGGGTGGAGTTGCACAATCTTAGCAACATGTGTAATTCTCCTGGTTCCTTTTTGCAAAATTCAATCCATATAAGGAAGTCCTTAGGATCTGGGTCCGCCCCCAGTGGCCCATAAATTTTCTGTTTAGAGGGTCATTTTTCGAGATTTTTCGGGATAT
This sequence comes from Bemisia tabaci, assembly GCF_918797505.1. NCBI lineage: Eukaryota > Metazoa > Arthropoda > Insecta > Hemiptera > Aleyrodidae > Bemisia > Bemisia tabaci. The sequence continues at coordinate 6,538,912 of NC_092798.1, forward strand.
TTTAACTAAATTAGATACCCCTTGAAAAATTGACCATGGCCCCCATCTCTCATAAACATTTTCTGGCCTAAACAGTATGTGACAGTATCCTAATATTTAACATTTCCAATTTACCGCCGCAATTACTTCAATGGTCTTTTATAATTTCCTATCACGATGCTTCGTTCAAAATCGTTTCTTGAGTATTGGCTCTCGACGGTGAATTTAGATCATTTTTTGTTTCATTTCCTCACTTATCCTCCCTCGACGGAAACTAAACATGCACCTCCACTTGCTCGCCCGACAACAACTTTCCCCAAGTTGCGAACCAATTAATTAACGAGACTTTCGAGGTTTGTCGACGAACCCGGTTGGAAAATAGGCGCAAATACCTCCCGCAACACGTTGGAATCGGCGTTCCTATGTTGACAATCTGGCCGTGCGGCACCGACACAACATAACAGGGTCGTTAACATTTTCGGCGCCCGAGTCGTAACGTCGCACAGTAAAATGAGTCCGTGGTATAGCTCCGACATGATATCGGAACTTTGAAAACCTTCTATCTTCATTACATAGTACAAAATCTAGTAAATATAAGTGGTTCCAATAGTATCCTCGTTAAATTTCCAATCAAACGCACCCCTCTGAAATTGATATGTAACAAAAAATAAGCATTAAAATTTGCCATTCTAGTCCATAATTCCATGTTTAGAACCGTTCCCAGTGTGCGGCGATGGTCTGGGTCGATTCCGGCTGCTTAATTAGCGCAACAGCCATCACACGTGGTTTTGCGGTGATCTACTTGCTGTCGCACTCAAGGAAAACAACGTAACTCCCTTTGAAACCATATGTACATCTGTAGTTTTACCGTAGCGCGGCATGCTTGCCTTGGTAAAACGCGATCATGAAATGGTTCCGAGTTGACACAGTTGCAACCTGCAGCGAACTTTGTACGGGGAGTTTTAGAGATCTGATGGAACTTTATAGGATTCTGCGATTTATCCGGGAAGTTTTCATCGAAGGGGGAAAGGGGTTTTCGATCGAAAATTTCTAATGGGGGTTGCAAAGGTAAAAATTCCCAATAATCACGAAGAACCACCTTATTATCTGGGAGAATTTCTCGGCCAATGGGGACTGGGGAGGGACAGACTCTCGGAAACTCTCCCCCGGCTAGCTACGTGAATGAAGAATTCAACCTCGGTGGAGTAATTTTGAAACTCCATGGTCATTTTTTTTTCTTTTTTTTTCTAGTGCGACTCATCGATGGAAAATTGAGGAAACCCTCTGGAAATAAGATTTTTGAGGTTTTGAAACGCTCTAATGGGTCAGTTGCGCTGTTCTCAGAATCGTGTCTTGATGTTTGATTATTGTGGATCAGCAAAAAATATTCAGATCAGCCCAAACAGCAAATTTTTAAGTTCAAAATTAACCGAGATAAGACGCTTTGAAAAATTCGGTTCATGACGTCATCTACCGTGGTAGTGACACCCTTGGTTTCTTCCACCTTACTGCCATCCGAGTGCAAATATGCATCTCCGTGGCTGATGAAAGCAAGGTGGAAGAAACCAAGGGTGTCACGACCGCGGTGGATGACGTCATACACCGAATTTTCCAAAGTGCGTTATATAGGTTAATATTCAACGTAAAAAGTTGCTGTTTGGACTGATCTTATTATTTTTAGCTGTCTACAAAAGTCAAGTATCACAACATGGTCCTGTGATCAGCGCAACTGACCCATTGATGTACGATTGTTTAGTCTTCAGCTATCGATTTACAGAAAACACCAATAACCACATGTACAGGCCAGGCCCGCCACATCCCATCTCGGGCCCTGGTGCCAGATTTCTGGCCCGGGCCCCTAGCACAGAGGGGAGTCCGGGGGGCCTCCCCCGGGAAATTTTTGAAATTTTAAATATATTTGGACGCATTTTGAAGCTCTTATGATGGAGATTTTCCATCAATTTCTGCAGAATAATTACGCTTTTTTTTTACTTTCAGCACCAAATACTTTCGAACTGTTGCATTCAAAACATCTATAAAAATTTTTTTGAGGGGGGCAGATGATACTTTTCAATTCTAGGGGGAGCCGGGCCCCCTGGACTCCCCTTTTGTACGTCTATGGCAAGGGAGTTGAGCCATTGAAGTCGAGAATGCCCGGACAGGGGCCTCTTAGCATCCGACAACAGAAGAAAATGAAACGCAGTTACTCAAAATATCATTCTACTTATACTCAAAATCTTGAAAATAGATAGAATCTCTAGAAAAGTAAGACAAATTTTATATTGCCCTAGCGTGTATTTGAAACTTCATTCATCTTGCGGAATTTTTAGGGCCATTTTTTCACTTTTCCTTACGAGACAAGGATTACACATGAATTCGTAGGGGATTGTCACCTGCGTCACGGGCCCCTCCAGGGCCCGGGCCCCGGTACCGAGGACCCAGTATCCCCCCCCCCCCTTGTGGCGGGCCTGGTAAAGGCATGTCGTCAGCCGTCCTCGTCCGCGGGAAATTTCGTATATTTAAGTCAGTGGCAGCAGTGGCCGGAATGCTAATATTTGTCTGGTCCTCTTGGGAGTGCGCCCCCAGGCTGGGAGCCGGAGTGTTAATCAAAATAACTCCGGGACAATAAAGTAGCCAACAACGGCTGCAGGAGTGTCGCTGGTGTTGAAGAACAAGCAGGGTGCGTGGAAAACTGATAGTCGGATCGTTGGAATTTTTGCGCACAAAAATAATCTCCCTCGTTGCCATACCTCGCATTTCATTGCATTTCTTTAAGAATCCATCTGCACGGAGAAAGAAACTTCGTAATCCGAAGTTGAGGTCATATGGATCTCTGAAGTTTTCGGATCACGCATCCAAAAATTTGAGTTCGAGCTGCCGAAGTTTGGGGCAGACATCTGAGTACTTCGGTATGCACCGGAGTGCTTCAGATGTGTGACCCGAACCCTTCGGTATAAATCGAAGTATTTAAGGTGTGTGACCCGGACTTCGGCAGCTGGACCTCAAGTTTTCGGATGCGTGATCCGAAAACTTCAGAGATCCATGTGAACTCAACTTCGGATCTCATGCACGAAGTTTTTTTCTCCGTGTAAAAGTCATCACTTAGGATGCAGCGAGGATTTTGTGAAAGAAGAGTCCAGTCACCCTACTTTTTTTCAAAGAGGACTGAAGGGCGAAATCACAAATGGAAGGAATAAGGCCGCAGAGCATTGGAATTTTGTCAAATTTCCTCTCAGAAAAGATTTATACCTGGGAACAGTTATGAATATTTCTCCTTGAAATTTTTAGATATGTTGAATCCAAATTACGCACAAAATTCTCTGAGAAATTGAAAGACAAATATTTACAAATATTCCTAAAAACTTGTGATTTTTCAAGGGAAATTTGCAACGTCTGAATGCTCATACGGAATGTTCAAAAGACCAGAGTGATATGAACAAGAAGTGGATTGCATTTTGCAAAAAGGAACCAGGAGCATTGCAATGTTGCTAAGATCATGCAACTTGATCCATTGCAATCTAAGTATTGAAATCATGTAAAAATATGAAATATACATGGTAATTTTTGTCTTAAATTTACAGTTTTTAGCGAGTAAAATAGAAACTGTTTATAGATAATCAGGTTTTTCTTCAAAGACAAAAGAAGTTGCACAATCCTAGCAATATTGCAACTCTCCTGGTTCCTTTCGGCAAAATGCAATCTAAATTATATATGTCTAAAAAGGACGGAAAAAGAGTTGATGTTGTCCTGTGAGAGTGACGTTTACTCCGGAAAAAGAATAAATTTCGCTCCGGATTCATGTCCTTCAAGTTGCCTGGGGCTAAAGTAGGCTCTTGAGTGAAATGCATTCCGGATTACCTTTGAGTATTTCCAACAGTGTGGTTAAGTTTAATCCTCCCACATTTCATCCTATCCCCGTTGAATCGCGCGCAACCCTCCCCGCCCCAAGGCAGTAATGGTATGGTATGATACCCCTCCACTTGATGATGGCTTTAATCGCCCGTACGTGGTCGACATAATAATCACTTCCGCCGCTGAGGGAGTAAACGGAACCAACGAATGTGCGATTTGCCCGGATTTCGGAACTAAAGGGATGCACTGCTTCCTACAACATCCGTTAAGGCTTACTCGCCAGAAAATCATCTGAACCATGACCCGAGCGTTTCTCGTCGCTCAGTGGACCCCGTTCCTAACAAAGACCGATCCACCTACGACGCTTTAATTTCCATCCCTAGTAATTAGAGCAAAAGCGAGGCCTTTCATCAGTGTTCGAAACTCCCCTATGAGTTTCAAGAACTATGTGGCGCAACGAGCTCGACTTTTAGGGGCCATTGAAGATTTTTTAGGGACCAGATTGACTTTTTGCCTATATATCACGGTGCACTTATTGAAAAGTTAGACGCAAGATGTTTTAGTTACGGAACGAGTAACTGTAACTTGGGGGAAATTTCGAAAAATCACCAAACAGGGAAATTAGGATTTTTTTGGGGGTTGGGCAATTTTTGGGGCCACGTTGGCGTAGAGCCTTCATTTTTTAGGCGCCATGACCGGTTTCTTAGCCGCATTTGGCGTGTTGGCGCCTGTGAGTTTCGAACACTGCCTTTCGTAATGAAAGGCCTCCTTCTCCATCTGTAGCCAAGAGGCCAATCCTACAGAAGGAAGGTTTTGCCGCGTCCCAACTTTTCTTTGACACATCTAGAATATTTGACCCATGGAACATTTGCAGGTGTCTGAAATTTGAAGAGTTTTGTGTTTAAAAGGAAATTACTGAGTGAAGTGAATAAGAGGATACCCTTGGTTCATATATACTGAACAATTTTGAAGGAAATATGACAATAAATGATCTGATTTGCTTAATAATAGGTATGTGTTTAAATAGAAAATGCAGCCAGATGACATCACTTGGCGATGCATTTTCTCACTTTTATATCACTCTTCATACTTTTTCCCATATCAGAAAAAAAGTTATGAACAATACCGCGAAATAAACTCTTTAAGCACTTTCAGACAGAGCAATAAAAACTTCGTGTGCAAATTCTCCATTTTAGAGCCAGAATAGGTCACATGGGCTCTTGTCTTTTTCAAATCTTAGAACGAAAGTGTCAAATAGTCCCAGCCTCGTGTTCAAATTAATTGTGGTAACATTGTAGGTCCTAGGTCACTCAGAAGCAAAACCCACGGAGCGCTTGCTCATGACCCAAGATCCTCCGGCACCAACCGTTTTTCCCAGTCACAAAACCGCCTCGATTTCAAGAGCTAAGCACGCAAGAATGTTTGCTTTCTCAAATGGAAACTCTTTATACCTTCATTCATGTCTTGCAATATCGTCATCGCAGCAATTTGAGCGGGAAGTATTCAATATTTTAGGTTGGGCGCTCCGTTCAAGAGTCTTTTTGGATCATTAACACCATTAAACAGACGGCGGCGCCAGGCACGATGACAGTGTTGCAAATTCAGCATTTTAAATCTAAGTATTTTTTTATTTCTGTAAGGTAATCCCGGAATTTATGATTGAATGGGCAACGCTGCTGAGAATACATTTAAGTCGCTTGTCGTGTGCTTTAGTGCTTTAGTCTTTGAAAGTCGCCTCGACCCATTCCGTGAAAAGAGTTGGATCTTGGGGCTTTTTGTTAGAGTAAAGTGCAAAAGCTGCCGCGAGAAATATGAATAGCAGGTGCGGTTTTTCTCGTTCATTTCAGGTCAGTCAATTTGACCTAGAGAAAGGTTGCTCGATTGTCAGGGAAATGCAGCCTCTTTCACCAAGATCGTTGCATTTCGAAAAAAAATTGGAGACTTGCATATAGTTTTTTCGGTTTTGGATAAAAACGTTCAGTATGATAAACTTTACTCAACTCATTTTTTTTGTTTTTTGTTTTTTTTGTGTGTCGCTAAAATTATTTCAGTTTGAATTGATTCCGGTAATATTTTAAAATAATGCGTTCTTACCAGTTTTTCCCGTGGAAATGATCGGAGTTCATGGACTAAAATTCTTGGTTAAAAGTTGATCGGCGGATATTTTGAATGTCTTCAGACTAAATTTCATCGTACAGGATACGTTAGCTTTTTTCCTGTTGCGGTTGAGAATTTTTCTTTAAGCTCTCACATTTGTCGTGTATGCGTTTTGAAAGTTCACAGGCTTTATACCCAAAAAAAAAAAAAAAATTAGAGGAGGGCGCGTATTACTGTCTTATATGTGTATTATTGAATGTACAAGTCCCTTATTTTTATAGTTAAAGGTAATCGTGGCCCTTCAGTACAAGTCCCTTAGTTTTATAATTAAAGGTAATCGCGGTAAAGGTAATACAACTATTCGTGTCTCACGGGTGTGCGTGTTGCATATTCACAATTTGAAGGCGCTTTCTTTTTTCTTACCTCCTCAGAGATGCTTGAGATGGGGAATTGTTCGTAGTAGCACCTGAATAACAGAACACCTAGTAACTAGTGAGAGTACTGCCAATCAGTGACGCGAAGCTTGAGTATCCGAGGCCAATAATTCAGTTAGTATCACGACCAACACATACTACGCTGATTGTGAGTTCTTTAATGCGCCTTGATACGACTATTCGTGTTACATAAATATGCGTGTCGCATGTTCAAATATTGAAGGCACTCTCGCTTTTATCGCCTTTTCAAAGATGCTCGGGAGTTGCCGTTAGTTGTAACACCCGAATAATAGAGTAGTACCAACGGGGCGTAACACTGTAACAAATTCACTACTGTCCCAGTGGCGAAGCGTAAATATTTCCCCATTTGAAGCCATGGTAAAGAATCGATTATTGAGGTGTTCGTTGGAAACATCCTGTTTATTGATCCTTTTTCATATGTTTAAATGGCAGATCAATTAAATTTTTAGTAAAATGATATCGCGTACGCTGCCGCGTTACAGCAAAGAGGAGTAAAGACCAACTTTTTGAGATCAAGTTTTATTCAAAATTCAAATGATCTCATTTGAATTAGACGCCTGATTCTGACGACATATGGCGAAAATTGTCTTATCTATGAAAAAAAAGTATCTACCTATGAGAAACTATAAATTACGCAAAAATTGCCGTCATTTTAGAAAATCGCAGTGGGAAGCCCATTTTCATTTCGCCGTAGAGAAGTGTCCTCTGCTGTTTGGTTCTAATTTCCACCCATTTTTGCAACTTTTTGACCGCAAATTCGTTTGTTGTTCGTCCAAAATGCAACCACGCAAGCATGCAGAAGATAGCACATATACCTACCGATGTATTCTTAACATTGAAAAATTATGTACTTTTTAAGGTGTCAACCGTCGATTTATAACTATCCGACCGAGTTCCAACAATCTCATGGATTATTCTCGATATTTTACAAAGAACAAAGGATTTTATTCGTCGAATAAAATTTCCTGCACGAACGCTACCAGGTCCATTTCCTGAAAACTTCATTTTCGCACGCATCGCTCTGTTCGGCTAACCGATCGTACGTAATAGGATCGCTGATGAGCTCTGAATTTTGAGAGGTCAGCATCGCCTCGTGTTTGTTTGTATAACGCATTGTGTTCTGGCGTCAGGACAAAGGAACGGCCAAGTTGGACCTATTTAAATCGAAAGTAACTATCTCTATTATGACCTGAACCCCGCGGCCCATAGGAACGGATGCATGGCAGGACTCATGTCAGAATGGAGAGAGTTCCTTTAGATTGAAATGCGTTCAGTTGATGTGTGAATCGCTGCCGTGAGTTGTGACTAGGCCCGGAGAGGAGTTCACAGTGCATGAGCATGCAGAACGAGAGTTCTTTTCCAGTTCAAACTGAAAAACCATCCATGTAAACTTCCTCCAATTATTACGTCCACTGCCCACTGCCCACTCTGCCATGCTACGGAAAAACGCCGTATGAACCTCCAGGCGTCGCCTAAGTTCTTTCGATAAAACACGGATTTGCTGGAAAACTTGCGGTTGTTTTTCTTTTGATTTTTCAGAGAGCATCGCGTGTGATTTACTTTAGTAAACCACGCGATTTTTTTGCAAACATTTTTACATTTTCTTGAAGTAAATATGATATTATTAAAAGAAATATGGCAACGTATGAATGTTCTTACGGCATTATTTCTCAGCATTGAAGATCCGTCTTTACACTCCGTAGATTTCTCATCCGACGTTGCCAGTTATTTAATTAAATCACGTCGTTAAAAACTACAGTCAGTCAGTTACTTGTGAACTGATGAAAATGGGTTTCATTGCGATGGAGGAAACAGTTTCAAGTTGCAGCAGGGGAACGCTCGTTGCAACAAAGAAAAAAGAAAAAGCTACTCATTGCGCCGATTAAAATTTTAGTTGTGACGCCAAAAGTTCAATTAAGCAATCAAAAATTAACTCGTGGGTCCAATGTTTACATCTCGCTTTATAAATAAAAAATCACAGCATCTCTATATTTCAAAAATTGAAATACATAGACAAGATCTTTCACGTAAATTAAAGAAAAATGAAAAATACCAAACAATAAAAAAAAACAGCAGTAAAAACCAAAAATTCAAACTTTTTTTACGCTCAAATTGCTTGTTTTGAACTGATGACATCAAACTTTCATGATTTCAGTCCGCCTTGCCATTTTTAGACGGTTTTGTACCAAAAACCTTAAAAAAATAAACCCCGCTTAGTCAGAGGTATATAAGCTGGAAAGAACTATGTACATATGAATTGAAGAAAAGGGAACCAGGAACATAAGATTTACATTCCTCATTGCATAAGCACAGTCTTGTTTTCGTATTTTGAAGTACCTAGGTAGTACAAAAAAGTTGACATTCAAAACCTAGTAAGCGCCATCAGGTGTTGCCAAGATTGAAATGTGTTTCTCATTGTAAAATAACCAAAATGCTTCCATTTTTGATCTCATCAACTGTTTTTAAAAGAATTTTTCTAAATTTTTTTTCTGTTTTCTTGATGAAATCATCATTTTCAGGTCATTATACATGCTTTAAAGGAGGAATACGATTGCACAATCTCAGCAACCCCTGATGGCCCTTTTTCACTTTCTCCACTTGGACGTATTTATGCAAAAAGGAGATATGTGGAAGTGGAAAGATGGGGTGTGCTCGTTAGTGGTCGGGCCATAAGAATGAATGGGGAATATTGTGCGCCAGTGACGTCAGCGGCAATGAGTGCGCACTCTAACGACGGGGAGATGGTCGTCGGGGCGCTGTAACTCGTGAGCCCTGTGCACAAGGCTCTCTTCCCATGCCCGCGGCTCATGAGTTAGCATATTTTGCCGTTTAGCTCCTTTTGATTTAATAGAAAATCCCGCTTCTCAATTTTCTCAAAAGGAGCTATATCCACTGACCACATTGTTTCTTATCACCCAACTAACGAGCACACCCCATCTTTCCACTTGCACATATCTCCTTTTAGCATAAATACGTCCATTTTGTACATGTCACGATCGTACAACTCCTCGAAATGGTTAGCCCTCATTCCTGAGCGAACCCCATCATTTCTATGAACCGCTCAATCATTCGGTGTCGATGGGCTTCGATTAAGTAACAACAGGATCAATTTTATTCAATCCGTGGGCTCATCCTCAAATTCACAGAGAATTTCGAGCGGGCGACGCGCTTTGCGATATATCGATTGGTTTGCCATTTAATCCAATGGGAACGGATCGATAGACAGGGTGTTCGCAATGAACACCAGAACAATCGATTCTTTACCATAGCTTCGAATGGAGAAATATCGATAATCGATCGTTCACGCCTCACCACTATGCTGCCATACTAAGAAAAAACGCCGTATGATCTTTCAGGCGTTGCCAAATTGCCGCCAGTAAAATGCGGATTTTCTGGAAAACTTGTAGATATTTTTTCTCAATTTTTCACTAAATTCTATTCGCAATTAAATCCACAGTACCTGAAAATTTAAAGGAAAAGTGTGCATTACGCCCCTCAGAAATCAACATTTTATCGGAGAGAATTTGGCAACCCTTGAATGTTCATACGGCGTTTCTTCTCAGGACGGGAGTATGGCGAGTATATCAATCAAAGAGTGGCACACGTCGTGCGTTCAACCCCCGTTTTTTAGGCCGCTCCAAGGGCGTGGCCGGGAAGGGAAAAGGGGATTGGCCTCCTCGGATCTGACGAGGCTTGAGAGGTAAATCTTGTCGTTTTCCGTAGGCATCAGGTGGTCAATAAATTACTCTCGGAATTGGGGATGTTATCGAGCCTCCGCAGCTTTTTCCTGATGAGGTTTCTACCCCTGACCTGCGTCAAATCTGGAAACGTGTCTTCCGACGAGTGACGACGGGGTGGGTTTCGACAGAGGGATCCTTTTCACCCTTTTTTCTTGAAATGTTGAAAAATAATAAGATCTGTCTTATTATCCATCGAAAATAAGCGTTAGGGGTTGTTGCCTAAGGTTATTACCCTGAAGGTGGTACTACCCCAATTTGTTGGCTAATCTGGACATTTTCAATTAATTGTGGTAGTGCCACAACATTCGGGTTAGTAACTTAATTCATTGGGGGTATAATGCAATGAATTGGGGTATTGTCACAATTGATTGGGAATGTCCATATCATTCAACAACCCCGTACTCTTTTTTTCGTGTCGAATAGACTACATTTTGCGAGGAAGAACTACAATTTCTGTTCCCATCCCGATATTCATCAGTCACTATTTGGTGATTTTTAGGCACAATAAGTTGCTCATCGACCAGGCAAAAATTAGCGTTGTCCTCTAAAATTAACTTTCGCCTCACTTGATCTCGTTGCGCTTTGATGGTTGGTTGACGCTAGGTTGTTGCGGGGTCTCTGAAGTGTAATCTCTCTGATTACGAGCATTATTTTAAGTGGGGCGCAATCTAAGTGCCTTCAATTTTTCGAACATGCAACACATACATCTCTAAAGCGCGAATAGTTGCATTTCAACGTTGGTATCAAGAAATCCAGAGCGCCTTCAAATGATAGCATATGCAACATGGACCTTCCACGAGCACGAATAGTTGCATTCAAGGGCCAAACCCAACATACGTACACTCTCCGTAAAGGATTTCTAATTCCCTCTCTCTTCACATCCTTTCTCGTTCGCAGGGTCGGTCAAGATACCTTTCTCCAAGCATACCAGACCACAGTTTCCTCCCTGAAAAACGTGGCGGGATGACAAGACCGCTCCAAAGCGTGAAAGCTCCGAACTGGGGAGCGGGGGATTTGTCGAGATTTGATGAGCCGACCCGAAAATCGACTCCGCCGCGTTTCGTCGGACGCCATAAAATTCGATCGGCTCGTTTATCGTCTGAAACTGAGTCGCGGGCCCGTTTAATGCCATAATACTCGATTAGCGCCGCGGTTTCCCGGGTAATCCTCCCCTCCTCCCCTCCTCCCCCCTCCCCCCACCCCCCGCGCCTCGATCATCGCACCGGTCGACTAGATAACTTTTAGTTTCACTCATCGGATCGCTCTTGACTCATCTTACCCGAATTTGCTCTCGAGAGGTGTTCGAGCCTTGTTTTTGGTTTTTTATCCGAATTTTTCACGATAGAGCTAGTGATTATCGGTTTTGTGTGTTTTTACGAACTGTAAAGGTTGGTGATAATCTTCCGTTTTTGAAAGGTGGCAATTTAGAACCTGGTCAGCGTGACTAGAAGTTGCTCAGTGGCGATTTTGCAAGTTGGCAATACTGTTTTGCCTCCATTTACATATAGATCCATTAAAAATATCTAGTTTAGGTGAGGCAAGCTGCCTCACCAAGAAAACATAAATTTAAGTGGAGGAAAAACTGGGTCGCCAACTTTCAAGAATCGCCAATGGAGTTGCTATGATACAGTGACAAGTCTCTTGAAAAGTTAGGGAACTTTGCCTCACCCTGAAGAGTCAGGGTAAATGAAAGAAATCTGCTTCAGGACCTACAATCTCCTTCTTCCACCCAAAAAATTGCATTTTTTCAATTTCAAGAGACCGCGCTTAAATTTTTTGTGAACCGATGTTTTATGAGGAAATATCCCAACCAGTCATGAAGAAAAATTTTAAAGGGGTATAGTACCCCTCATATGCCTCAAAACGATTTATAATCGGAGGGCCGTTCATGCATTTCGGAATGCATCAGGGAAATTAAGTCAGTTTCTTTATTTCTGCTTGATAAGCGAGTAATGGAAGAATAGAGACCAGCACTCTGTGGGTTTTTTAGATTTTTTACAGTTGCTCATAAACTTAGTTCCATAAAAATGAAGGCTATATTCCTGATAAGAGGGATTTTTAGCAAAACGTGGCATAACTTTTCAGGGGCTTAGACTCACTGCTTAGACAATATGGAAAAGTACAACCAAGTTACGTTCGTGAGTCTTAAATTTTCTCATGAGCTCTCATCCAACATACAACCCTTATCTTCAAGTAATGATGATTGATTATAAAATCGCGTTGACTAGCTGAGTAGAACTGGAGGCTGTGTGCCAAACAAATTCCTCATCAGTCATCATTATCGTGTGGAGATGAGCGTTAATTTCCCAAAGTGACTTGTATATGAAGAAAATAACTTAAGGGCCTAATACGGCATAAAGCCCATTCCGAATTCTTCAGTTCAAAATTAGTCAACCTAAGAGTTGGACGCATTTAAAACAAAAGGAACTAAATCCATTTTGACATGATCCCTGCCATACAAGTACTCTTATGGATCTTAGGGCTCATATCAGAATGGAAATAGTTTCTTTTGATTTAAATAGTCTTATTACAGTCCGGAGAAAACCGCAGAGAACCAGAGTTGTCGATATTCGCACTAACAACAACTCGTGTATTCCGTATGAAATTTCCATTATTCATAATATTGACCGGAAATATTGATTATCTTAACGGGAAGCTTTGAAGATCAACTAGTTCAATTACTCATTGTAATCGAAATTTTCTTTCCCCGCACCTTAAAAAAGTAAATTGTTTTGAGCAGACAATTTTGATATCAGCCGCCAAGAAAATGTTTTGCCTAAACCAAAAAAAAAAAGACTCCTATATTCAACAAAAACCTGCTTAATCCAAGCGATGTACGCCATGGAAAACAAGTCTCTTGGATTCAGAATCCAGACGTTTAAAAAAATTGACTAGAAAAAATACTCTTAATTCATTCGCTTTTTTCTTGAATCGAGAGTCAAACATTTTAATTTAAACGGATTTTCTTTTGATTCAAGCAAAAATCCGATTGAAATAGGAGTATTTCTTGTAAAATTCTTAAGAGTCTAGACTATGGATCCAAGAAACTTTTTTCCAGTGCATTTTTGTTTCATGGAAAAATGTTCTTCGCGGCAGCTTTACTTTTTCCCCAGTGCATGAGTGGACAACAAAATTTCGGCTCAAGCAAACTAAATTACTTCGTCAAAAAAAACCAGTCAGCTTATAGAAATTCGCTTTGAACGACTGGAGATTTCTGTTATTTTTGAACCAAAGTACAATCTCTGCAGCCGAAGTTTCAGTCTCGATAATTTTCTCGGGTGTTCAAATTATATTTAGAAAAAACCCCCTTTGTGCCTTTCTTAAGTTTTCAATGCGGCTCAAAATCTTCGACTCAAAATCGGCAGTATGAGCTCTTCATTTGTTCAAACTTTAAGATTCGTTTGCACTCTGATGCACCGATGTGATTAAAAGTCAAATGATAAGTTTTCGCAAAATAATACCCAGTCCCCTCTTGAATTTTCTTCATTTTCGCTTTCGCATATCGCAGTCTTCGCGTCTCAAACTTTCGCGACGGTGTTATAATAGCCGAGCGTATTTCTCGGTCAAACTCAGCGTTATGTCGTTGACCTTTGACGGGTAATAAAGCTGTCGTGAAATTATCGGATGAGCCAAAACGCTGACAAAAGAATGGATATTGTGCAGGAAAGGGCACCGATGAAAGTGTTCCTCTTTGTTTTAGCTGAATAAGTGATTAGTCATCGTACACAGAGCATTAAGCTCTTACTTCTTGCCTCTTCTTTTTTTGAAAAAAAAAAAAAAAAAAACAATGAAAAAAAAGTGAAGTATAATTTTTAAGGAAGGAATTGAAAATCGTACATGTTTATGGAATATCATGAGATACTCGTCTTTCTGAATACTGATGAAGTATACTGAATTTAAATAACAATCAAAAATAAATATTCACAAAAACAGTCCCAAGAAAAGAGACATGAAAACTGATCATACCGAGAGCTTTTCAGTGTTAAATGTGTGTGTTTCAGTGGAAATTTTTCTGGCATGTCGTCAAACTATTCATAGGGAGTTTCATGGTAATACTGTCAAAGTTTAGCTTGTGTTTTTCTCAGAAATTTTAATGATTATTCGTTTGTGAACAAATGCTAAAGCACTATATAGCTTCTTTCCAAATTTTGGGTCAAAAAATAGATCCATTGGGCCTTGAGGCACGTCTCAACGACTCATATTTGAAAATACAAAAATGGAGGTAGCGCGTAGTTGCAATGAACAAAGGATGTAAGTAATGGGCTAACTAACGGCAACCCACGAAATACCCTATAATTAGACCATCATTGTTTCCACCTTCAGTCTATAACAACCACCCGCACTGAGAAAAAACTATGGCTTATAAACCTATTAGAGGTAAATATGGAACACCACTAATAGTAGTACCTCTACATATAATAATAGCACATATACCTTAGTTATGGTACGGGGTACCTTAATTAGGTACAGAGACCTTAGTATGGTTCACAGACCGAGAATCATTAGTTTATTTACGACTATTATAGGTGTTCCATATTTACCTCTAATAGGTTTATAAACCATAGTTTTTTCTCAGTGCGTTTCAACCAATAGGATCGTTCCATTTACTCTATGTATTCTGTGTCTATCGGTTTCAATTTTTCAGCCCGCTGGTCATTTTAGCTTAAATTTAGGGTAGCCAAAGAGTTTTTCCATCTATCTATCTATGTTTATACATTTTTTTTTTTTTTTTTAATATTTATTGAGCACGTCTTTGTACATAAAAATTTAGAACTATTACTTTCAGGATAAAACACATATCTTAGGAATAGTTAGCTTTAACTTTTAGGCATAATTGACCGAATTGGTATCCAACATTGAAAATGAAACCAAAATTTTAAGATTTTTTTCTTTTTATAAGTATCTCAACGTTTGAACTTACTTTCGCCGAAGAATCGCCTTTAGATAGGCCCAGATGCACGATAGCCCACGAGTATTTCGGGGCTTATCAAAGGCGGAGCCGTTCCCTCGGAGGAGCAACTCGTTCCATAACGAAGGTGAAAGTCTAGTCCGCCGAGTGGACTTATCATCCGAGTCTCATTTTTCTCTAATTGCCCGATAATTAAAAGCTCCGCGAGAGGTTTATTTACTCTTAACGAGGAATCGTCATTATAAACTTGGCATCCGACGCTGGGATCGCCATCGCAGCGCGGGATTACCATAATTTGGCAAGCGTAGAGTCGCTGTGACTTACGCGGGGTTTCCCCTTTAATTACCCTGGCGCCACCTCCCTGCACCCCCCTGTACCCTCAAGAGTCATCGGAAGAAGTCGAATTTGAAATCGAGAGTAGCGCTGTAATGGACCCCATCGAGGAAGAAACTTCGGTTATACTCGGTTGCGTCTGTAAAGTTGCATGAAAATGTCATGAGATCTGTACATTGCATTCTACGTAATGTATCCGGGGAAAGTAAAAGTTTACAAAGAAATTTTTGAAGAGCAAAAAACCCTATAAAAACGTGCCCCGGACTGTATGTATCAAGGTGGTAATATAGCTCTGGTTTCTTACCATTTTGGGGGGAAACGAGGCCAAAAAGTTCAAAATGCAAGCCGCCTGAACCGATTCCTCACCCTCCTCAGCCTCATTATTCGCAAAATAGCGTGAACTTAACACTATTTTACCACTTAAATGGCCAAATTTACTTGCTTGCAGCCCATGGGCCGCCTGTATTTTGCCGCCCCCTTCTCAATCGTTTTGAAACATCAATAAAAACCATCATGTGAACGTGCCGGAAGGAGAGGGGTGCATAAGACGCGTTTACTCGTGTTGGACACTTTTTTTGCGAAACCCCTGTCAACACTATTAGCAAAAATTCACGTAACTTAGCGCGAAAGTTAAGTTCCGTAAACCTATCTCTGTGTGGACTAGGCCCTCCATTTACACGAAATGAACGGAAATATTATGAAAGAACGAACATAAACGTGCTTTAATAATTTTAACTTCCACCGCGCAGACCGCACTATGTTTAGCGCAATGCGTGAAGTATTTCTACAGTCTTGTATGCGCTATGCGTTTCACGCCGACCGCTGCTGCACGCACTAAGTTTGACGTAATGCGTGAAGTATTCATGCAGTCTTGTAGGTGCTATGCGTTTCACGCCGCCCGCTGCTGACCGCAGCGACCGCCACCGCACTGTCTTTGACACAATGCGTGAAGTATTCATGCAGTCTTGTAGGCGCTAATATGTGTCACATGCCGACCGCGCGCCGCGCCGAGGGTTTCTCCTGTTCATCTCTAGTTCTCGTTATCATTGCTCTCTGCGCCGCGCCGTTCCAGGCCAAATTCTGTGTTCGGTTTCTCTCTTAGTCTTAACTCGACTAATTAAAGGTGCTGTCTATTGTATCACAGGAAGACGACAAAATTAGAGATATACTCTCGGGAAATGAGAGATTTTGTCACTTTTTCTCGTTGATAATTTTTTCTCTGAATCCGATTTTTCTTCACAGCTACATTTAAAAAAATTGCAAAATTTGCCGCCATGGCGGCTAAATCCGGCCCTGACCACCTTGGGATTTTTGACTTTGGACGGAAAAAGGGACTTAGGAACTCAAAAAACCTCAAAATTGAATTGTCTGTCCCAGAACACAGAGGAGAGCTCTACAAAGATCCTGGGATGGCTTATAGGATAAATCCTCTTTACCGCGGCCCGCAGAGCATAACTTAATTCCAAGGTTGTAAAATTGACTAAAAAAATTCTAATTTAGAAGATACATTAGTACTTGCTTGATTTTTTCTTATTTTTGTATGAAATCAGAGGAAACGTCAGGAAAATTTTGAAATAGAAATACTCAAAATTCCTCTGGTCATAGTGCAATTTTTGGAGTAGAAATTTTGCAACATTGGAGAAAAGTTACGTTTTCTCGTGTTGGAAACGATAAATTGAAGAGTGAAAATTTCACACCACACGGGAAAAAATATCAGGGGTTGTTCCCTAAAATTGAGGTACTGCCCCAATTTTTTGGATAATATGGACATCTCCAATAAATTTTGGTAGTGCCGCACCGCAAATTGGGGTAGCACTGCAACATTCGGGCCGTTTACGATACAATTCGGACACAGTTTTCTTGGAGTTTGGCATACAATCGTTCTTCTAAGACTGCTGTTTTAATTCCATCACTCCAATACGATTGCTTAAGCATGTTCCCTCACTTGAACAAAGGGATTGGTCTCTGCATACCTTTCTTATCTCCGAACTCACCCGTATATTTTAATTTAGCCAAGGATTAGAATTTGAAGTACCCGCGTAAAGAGAGTACGCGCATGGTTGCTAGATTGCAAGAATCATTGCGTCGATCTCAGTAGGACAAAGAGAAAATTTGTAGCAATGATTTTACTACTTGAAAACTGTTCGCTTTTTTCGTAACGGTTGCGTGAAATGCGCGTTACCTCGAGTATGAGGCGACGTTACTAAACTCAAGAGTAAACTGATAAAGTTTGCTCGCTTGGCGCCTCTTGAACGCAGCGACCACTTCGTTATTTTCTGACATGAGGGCGTAACTAATAATTTAAGATGGGCCCTTTTTCCGCGTAATGCAATTCTTTTGAGGGCTCTTATAATAATGAAGTTAGGTTTTTATTCCAGTGGAAAGACGATTTAAAGCAGACAGTAAATAAAAATATGAAAAGGAAGATAGGAAAAATCTGGAAGTAACCTCATCTCTCTCTTTTCTGTGAAGATTGTAGAATTACGCTCTTGAAAACGGTAACTCTGTTTCGACAGAATCATATTTGTCGAGTTTTGTAATTGATATTTCAAGTGGAATTTTTTTGATGGAGTGGTATTTTTCAGAAACATACCAAAGTTCCAAAAATAGTGTGCTATATTGATCAACGATATAAAGACGCCCCTCATGAATTTTTTAGGCAACACAAATTCTGAATAAGTTCTTTCTCGAAACTACGTATTTTAACTGCAAACTTGATTTCCAAGGGTGCGAAAAATATCCAATTACAGTCTCGGGTGGACGCGTGAAAATATCGAAAAGCTTTAACAATGTGGAAGAATGGGAAACGTTCACGAGTATTTCTCAGGGTTTTTTTTAACCATTGGTCGAAAGTCAAAAGGAAAAAGAGGATAAAGATCATCTTTTTCTCAAACGTTTGAGAAGTTTTGTGGCAAACCGATGAGAAACTGCGGCAATAATCGACGGGCAAACGTTTGCAGATTGTAGGCATAGGATTACTAAAGTCAGGGAAAACCGGGAAACGTCAAGACATTTTAACAAGTCAGGGAAAATAATGACAGTGTCAGGGAAAGTTTTTTAATTCACCCTCTTTTGCTTTCTAGAGTGGGCTTGGCGTTTCCAATAACACATTTTGTCCGTAAACTATTTCTAACTGTGTCTTTTTAACCATCTGGCATACCTTTAATTGTCAGGGAATTTTACAAAAACGTGTCAAGGAAATCAGGGAAAAATCAGACAATATCACTCTCTAAATTTTGTGGCAACCCTGTCTGCACCCCCGGAAACATTTGATTTGATTTCTTCAGGTGTTTTATTGTGGCAAAATGTTAAAAAAGAAACACCCCTCTGCGCCACGGTGTCAATGAATCAAAAGAGGTTTTTCTGGAGCGAGTTCCCTTGTCTTTTAGACAGCCACTTCCACAGTTTCCACCTCTCATTCTATACTTCCTCTTTCCCTCATTTTCCACACTACACATTCTCCTCGCGGAGACCGTGGATAGGCAACCGGGCTATCAATTGCGCTAAAAGACCATTTGTTTCTGACGCTTTGCACACGCACACATTCCCCCGCGGGGGAAGGGGGGCGAAAGCTGAGCCACCTCCGCGGTCCGCGGGGGGCAAACCGCACTCAGCTAACGCGAGTCGCTTAATTAGGCGTACTCGCACTCGGTAGACTGCAGTGCTAAGAGAGAACGCCGTATGAACATTCAAGAGTTGCCAAATTTCCCTTGATAAAACATGTATTTTTTGACGAAATTCACGCACATTTTTCCTTAAAATTTTCAGATATTTTAGATTAAATTGTGCACAAAATTGTCGGAAAATTTCGGAAAATAATATTCACAATTTTCACAGTAAATTCGGTCTCTATCGGAGGGAACTTGGCAACGTCTGAAGGCTCATACGGCGTTTTTCCTCAGCGTGACTGCAGACTCGAACCTAACCTCAAACTCGCGCGGTGATCTTGCCGCTCCTCGTCTAGGTGTAAACAACGTGCTTGATTCTTGTCCCACGGATGCGTTTCAATTACGTTAATTGACTCGCTGGCGACGTTGCCCATCTTACCGCGGAAATTGTTGATTTTTTTATGGGTTAGCATTGATACGTGAGAGTGTACAGCAGCAGCTATGCGTTATTAGCCGCGTTATGGAAATAGGTCAGATTCTCATACTGCCGGGCTTAGGGGAAACACTGCACAGAAGAACGAGTCATTGAGAGAGGCATTGAGAAATGGATTACATTTTGCAATAAGGAACCACTATTTCTAGCCCATTTTAGAAACAACATACATGCCATTGGTTTCCCTATGCAGATATGTGCTTTTATGGAAGAGCCAGGGATAGTGGTTCCCTCTTGCAAAATGTAATCCAAATGACGCAGAAACTTAATAGGATTATACATTCTCCAATACAAAATGTATCGATTTGGAAGTGATACCAATAGTGCTCTCTTAAATTTTTCTCCCATGCAGAACACTCCATAAAATTTATAATGTGGCAAAATAAACATCAATATGTGGAGTTTTCCCAAAAAATTCCACGTAGGACCTTCCCCAATGCCTCGTTCTATCGTGCGCCGCTTGAGAATAGGGGAGTTGTCATATGTCTCCCGATAAAATTTGTCTTTTTCGGGAAAAGTTCTGCATATTGTTCCTCGAGACTTTCCACCACTTTGGATTGGATTGCAACGAAAAGTCTCTGAAAAATTTTGAAATTTTTCTTACAAATTATCCTGAAAATTCGTTTTTGGTCGAAAGGCATTTACTATCTTTGGAAGGCTAGACGGCTCTATTAGCGGCTCTGGTGCTTGCACTAGAGCTGCTATTCCGGACGGTCCCAGCTGGGGAGTATCAATGCAGCATGTTACATTGTAGAGACCGCGCGTTGGTTGATGGGAATCGGCGCCATTTTCGGCTATGTTCCTTGTCATGACTTTATTTTATTGCATACTGTTTTATTGTTAGTCAATGCTATGTTGTGTATTGTATTTTTGGAATCATGGTGATACAGTCAACAATTCAAAACTTGTTTGTGCTTTTATCTCGTGATGGAAAAAATGTACTTTACGTTCAAAATTTGAAATTTGAATTTTAAAGTTTTCGCGGTTAAGGAAGCTTTAATCACTAGGTTGGAGCTTCCTAGTTATATTACTTGATATCAGCTGATAGCAAACAAAGGTTACCAGGGAAACCGTAAACGTCTAACAACTATCGTGGCCATTGGGGCGATTATTGAAATGATATCGACTGTATGTCGCCGCTTACGACAGGACATAGCCCTATCTTAACTGTGTAATATATCGCAATTCGATATTGTTTTGATTTTTAAAAGGAGCAATTCATTCATACAGTTCCGATTAGTTTTGGCGAACGGGCCCTTAACCTACGGCACTCGGCTCATGGGAATTTTTTAACTTGTCCTGGACGGACTCGTCTGTAGCGCCTCGTTCTTCGTTGTGTGTGTGATTTCGTGAAGAAGTTTCTATGGCAATTTGCTTTTATTTGTGAGCTGTTTTTTCACGGGATTTTTGAATGTTCTGTACGAATAAATTCGGTGAGTACCTCATTTATCCCTCCTTCCAGTAAAATTATTTCAACTTTTCCTTCTCCCTCATTCTGGACCCACTCATGGGCTGATTATTTTCTCATTCTTGAAACTTTAGACTGGCAATTTCTATGCACAATCTATAGCTCATTAACCTATAGTTCAAGAGTTCCTCACTAGTGTCTTGCTCTTCTTTTTTATTTTTATTTTTATGTACCTACATGTTATACTATTTTTATAATAAATTTTGCCAACATGCTTTTCAATTCAGTCTACAACATTTCATTCCGACGTGGCAATAATGATTTATAATGCCCCTAATCCATTAAAATGAATTACAATAGTAATGCCGCATTATAATGTCGTATTATACATCGCAACGATTCATGTCCTACTGATTATTGATTATTGTAAGATGAATTCTGTTTTCTCTGATTGTATGTTTCATACGTGCGAAGCAAGTACGGGTCACTAGAAACGTGGTTCGTACGGGTGGCTGATGAAATTGATCTTCGAATACCTTTTGATGAGCTAGGGAAATGAAACCATCTGCATCTCATGGACAATAAATAGTTGCCGTAATTAAGGTCATCCCGTGATTAAGGTGCCGTGATTTAAGTCATAAATTCTTCATCTAATTCTTGATTCATCTCCAAAATGTCTGCTAAAGCTTTCATGCGCTTCTCCTTGTATGCATGAATGAGCAAATTGGGTATCGAACAAGCGGACACTTTTTGAAAATTTAGATGATTCTGGACAATATCGTACAGAAGTCCACGAGCTGCAGATAGAACCATTACCTCTAGCTCATCAAAAGTTATTCGAAGATCATTCAACAACCTCTTTGACAAGTTGCAAAAACTTTTCGTTAACAATAGTGTCACACGGTACTAGGAATATTTACTATTTAACGAACCTTATATTTCCCTGACTCACAAGGGGAGCTTTCCAAGTGTAACCGGAATTTCGAGTTGAAATTTCGCATGAAGATACTAGAGATGATTTTAGGGATGCCGTATTTTTTCGTTTTTTCGAATGGGGTCGGGAAAGCCCTCAAAAAAAGGGCTAAAGATGCGGAAAAAACGCGTGCGCTAGCGGCACAAGGTAAACGTAGGTGATAGAGGCTCTCCATCCTTATCAGTTCCGCATGGCCAAACGGTAGCGTGCTCGCCTCGTAGGCGGGAGGTCGTGGGTTCGGATCCTGGCTGCTGCTCGTAATTTTATTTTACTTTATGCTTGTTTATTTTTCACTTACTTTATTTTGCACCATTCTCTCCGCAAACCGACTTATGAGGTAAAACACGTAGTGACTGAAGATTTTTTACAAATGCTGATAAAAACTCGAAGTTTCCTCGGATTGAAACGTTATATATAATTGAATAAACAAAAACTCTAAAACTCACCAAATTTCGTCGCCAAGTTGAATTTTCGAAGTATCAGTCGAATCTGTATCTGTATCTGACTGATACTCCGGAAATTCAGCTTGGCAACGAAATTTGGTGAGTTTTAGAGTTTTTGTTTATTCAATTCGTTTCAATCCGAGGAAACTTCGAGTTTTTATCAGCATTTGTAAAAAATCTTCAGTCACTACGTGTTTTACCTCATAAGTCGGTTTGCGGAGAGAATGGTGCAAAATAAAGTAAGTGAAAAATAAACAAGCATAAAGTAAAATAAAATTACGAGCTGAAAACAGGATTCGAACCTACGACCTCCCGCCTGCGAGGCGAGCACGCTACCATTTGGCCATGCAGGACTGATACGGATGGGGAGCCTCTATCACCTACGTTTACCTTGTGCCGCTAGCGCACGCGTTTTTTCCGCATCTTTAGCCCTTTTTTTGAGGGCTTTCCCGACCCCATTCGAAAAAAACGAAAAAATACGGCATCCCTAAAATCGTCTCTAGTATCTTCATGCGAAATTTCAACTCGAAATTCCGGTTACACTTGGGAAGCTCCCCTTGTCAGTCCTAAATTATAGAAGTATGCGTTACTTTTCCAGCAATCCAAAAAAACAATTATACAAAAAACCAATACCTACACTTTCAGATATAAAAATGCAAATTTTTTGCAGCCTCGCTAAACGACTTATCAACCAGAGATTTTTTAGGAAGCGGACCTCCAAAGAGCTTTCAAAATTAAAAGTATACAACAAGTGATAATGCCATGTATTCGCCATATCAAAGCCCAATACACATTTATACACCGGCTACGTAAATCTGCTAAGTTACAAAACATGAATCGACAGTTGTCGGATTGTACATCAATGACAAAATGTGTCTAGGCCCTCATTCTTGACTACAACTACTGCCCCCAGAGCCGCTCTCCGACGCCAATGCGTTGGAGCTTCCTGCTTGTTTTTTAATGTGACCGTGTAGGATCAGTGGCAGTTATTGTGTTTTGGCAACAACTGTGGGCTTTGTCCATTTAAATGTATATGTCACAGGTAAATAGTCAAATTAGGCACTTTGTCAAATGCTCAAGAAAATGTTCAAATTATCTTACTTGGATTGAAATTTTGGTTCTCTCTATATTTTGAGAAAAATAAAATTCATCGTGAAAATCATCTTGTAATTCTATCTTAAAAATGTTTTAGCCCTTGAACGAATATTTATCTAACAATCAGCAGCATCTTATGAAATGTAGAATCATTCAAATTTTGATAGTTTCCTTCTACAGGAGCATTTGGAGAGTGAAATACAAGAAAAATCGTAGATTTAACGAATTTTCAATTTCAAAACGTTCAAAACCCAAGAGCATTTCGTCAAAAATTTACTAAATCTCACGAACCCTCAAAATTTAAGGCTTTCGATAAAATGTCTGATTTGGTTGTTTGCCTGCTTGACTTTAAAATAAGGGAAATACAGGTTTGCCAACTTCCAAGAATCGCCACTACATACTGCATAGGAGTGAGCTTTCACGGTTTGTTTGGTGGTTAAAAAGTGCTTGTGAGGTTTTTTGGTAGTTGTTCCATTTCATAGATTAACAAAGAGCAACGGTCTGAAGCACGTTTTTTTTCTGTTATGCTCAAAGACTTGGCATTTGGGAGGACCTAATTTTATCAGATCATCTATTCTGGGGGGTCCTAGCCGCTGCCCCTAGCTCACGATGCGTGCGTAGCTCCCACGTGGGTCTTTCGCAGTGGTAAAAATCTGGGTCAAAAATCGAAAATTTCAAGACAATAAAAGCTGACAGAGAACTTTCTAGGCATTGTTAATCGCCGATACACTGTTAAAAATCGAGGAATAAAATTCGGCACTGGAGTCTATAAAGCGACCAGACACCCCGAGTTATAAGAATTCGAAGTAAAATAGTACCATAAAAGTGCGTATCAAACTTCGCAAAAAGTCTGATTCCGCTCCGTAACAGTGTGTCACTGCGTAAGGAGAATATATTTCGCTCCGCAATCATATCTCTCGGGGCTTTTGGGGCGCTATGTACATACTCCGGCTCAGAATTTGCTCCAAAAGTTTTAACGGTGTGTAGTAAAAAATCATAGAATTTGACCCGGTTGTAGGGACGAATAAGACAATATTACAAGTAGGAGTTACAGAGGCAAATTTCGGACGATTCAGCCATTAAAGTGTGATTTTACAATGAAATGACATGAGCTCCTTATAAACGTAATGTGCGGCACGGTTAAGTCGCACATAGAGAAGAAAGTCCTGTAAAAATACCGAATTTCTTCTAGTAAATTATAATTCCTACCATTGAAGACGGAACTTTCTCGGCGCAGTCTCGGTGCAGGTCATAAGGCTTATAGTTTTCAATCACAGAAACCGAATTCCGGCTCCTCTGATTGAAAATCTGAACTAAAAAAGTTCGGTGTTTAATGGGAATCGAACTTAGGAATCTTTTACTGAGCTTGTTTCATGATGCACGCGTGGCTCAGCAGTCGTGCGCGTCAGATACTCATTACCCTGAATTTTAGAAACGCGAGATGTTCTTCAGCTTATCTACGTATGAATGATAAGTAGTGACTTTTGAAGATCGAAAATGAGGAGCAAAATTACTTGAAAAAACATTGAAGTGTTGCAGGAATGATGATTCTTAGAATGGAAACCTTGACAATGTGGGAGTTCTCATGAATTGTTGATTTTGAGTCTCAGTCGTCCTAATTGTATATGGATTTAGGGCAAAAATAGATCGCTATGATACGCCACTTCTGATGTATTATTGTTTCCGTACACTTCTATCATGCAAGCTCCTTAATTCTAACGTATCATATTCTAAAACAATAGACTTCAGCGAATTAAACCTTTAGGAGCCTACATCGAAGAATCTCCCTCCTTGCCCCTACACCGAAAAAAAAATACTCGGGTCATTGTGGGAAGTGGAACTCAAACGAACCCTGTATTTTTTTGATGTCGGTGCAGAAAATTATGGAAAAGTAATATGTTGCAGGCAATATAAGCAATCGGCGGAAAATTTCAATAAATTTGTGTTGAAAGTTGAATGAAAAAATTTAAAAATTCAGAAGTATAGAAACAAGATAGAAAATATTGATCATAATACTTGGACTTCAAAGAGGCTGTTTTTTTTTCTATCTTAAACGCATGGCACCAGGTAGCACTCTCTAAATGTGAGTGTAGTGAAATCAGTGATGTTAGTTGGGTTTGGCTCGAATGAGCAACTAAACCAACTCCAAGGCAATGCGGAGAGTATCACCGGGATTTGAAGGCGCTCCGAGCCGATGTCATATAATCGCATAGTTTCTTAATAAAAGGCTCCCTTATGATGACGCGAATTACTGCATTTTGACGAGCTGACACGATGCCGATATTCATTCAAATGAAAGAGTTTTAATTTTTTGTCAATTTTACACCTTTCGAATTTTTGTTACCCGGTTAATAAAAAGATTGATACAACTCCGGAACATCCTAGATATTTTGCGTGTATTTCAACCTTGCATACCCATTTTATCGTTTGTTCAATAGAAATTTTGTCTCCTTATTTTATATTTTTGACCACTTTTATGATCAAAGAAGATCCTCACAGGCTTCTGTACTTTTTGTCTTGTCGTACAGGATCATCAAGAAAATGTCCCTAGGTTTTTCATTTTCGCAACGTGTTGAACTATCACAGCACCCCTGAAACCCTGAGTACCTCTTTTTTCCAACGCGCTCTCAAGAGCGTCAAGTTCACCTTTCTCACTTAAATTTCGCTGTTTTCCCGCGTCTTTTCCACGCTGTCAGCAGACAAGACCAGTTTTCACGGACCGCGGTAAGCGGTGAAGGAATTACGGTAATAGGATAAGTCGTCGTCCCTCTGACGGAAGGACGTATCTCACTTACCGCGTGTGCCACGTTCTCCATATAACTCCATGCTTTTCAGGGCTCTCGCGAAATCAGGGATACGCCCTTACGTCAGAGGAGCGGGGCCAAGAAACCGAGCAGATGCTGACATTTACAAAATACGCAAGGCGGGAGGTTTGCGAGGACTTAGTTTTCCAGCATTTCGAATTTCGCATGTGTCGGGTTATCTCGCGTCGCCACCGCCATAGCGTCCCTTGACAGTGTTGCCTTCTCTTGGAAAATTCGATCTAATTGTGAGTTTTCAGACATTGAAAATTCAAATTATCCCACTTTTTTCAGATAAATGCGCAACACTGCAGTTGAGCCAGTGTGATCCCCGTGAGAAAATCCACTGTCCGATGCGTTGGTTGTCCATTTCACTGCTCTTTTATGCTCTTGCATCTTGTCTCGCAAGAAGAGAAAAGCATGAATTAGATTTTTTTACTTCTGCAAGCTATCTAAAACATAATCTAAAAAGCAGTGCGGCATTAAATTATCCCTCATTTCATCGTTTTAAAGTGTGTAAAGTCTTTAAAACTCTACTTTTTGACGCAGCCTAACGTTCAAGAGGTGTTTTACATGAAAAGGGTGGAATTTAACGCTTGAACGGTGCATTTTCTTGAAGAGGACACAACATATAACATAAACATGCATCCCTATAATACGAATAATGGCATTTAAGCCTTGGCAATAAGAAATCCAGAGCGCCTTCAATTTATCGTGCATGCAACATGGACATCCCTCGAGTACGAATAGTTGCATTCAAGGGACAAAAACATTTCTCATGGTAAATAAAGCTCGTCAGTAGCAAAATGCTCACGCCAACATTAATCAGACATTATTTGGCGAATTTAATTTGATATTCTGTTCAACAAGTTGCTCATCAATCATCATTTGGCGAGGAATAGCGTTGACCTCCGAACTTAAATTTTGCCCCACGCTAAATTTATGCACTTGTACAACACATTTCGATGGTGAAACTTTCAAACCACGTATCTCAGTTTGCGACGTAGCAGACTTCCTATCGCTCTTTATTTTTTAAATGAAAGACTATTCAAAGTCACTTTTAAACAATTTCATCGATTTTTTCCTCCGTACGAGGAAAATTCGCTGAAAACTCCAAGGAATGACTCTGATTTGTTCACCTTAAAAATTAAAATGGGAGCAAAGATTATTAGACACCACAAACGAGATACGTAATTTGGGATTTTCACCGTCGACATGTGTAGCATGCAAAGCCAAGGTTCACGAAATAGATGAGCTCAACTGGCAACGCCGTTGGGTGTACCATAGCGACTCCTCCTTATGTTGGAGTTTTCCCGGACCACCAGGGGGGGAAACAAAAGCCCGGTGCTTGAGAGAAATCGCGGCTCCATCAAAAACGGCAGAATTTCTAATGAGTTTATAATTAAATTTGAATGCTTTTTTACAAGGAAACATCTTGGAGCTACGCGAGACACGGGATCTTCTCGAGGCCCGGGCGACGCACCCGAAGCTTTTCCGCACAAAAGCTTTAAACTTTCCCAGTTTACGGGGCTCGATCGCGGTGCTGCCGAACCCACGTCGGGAGCGCGAACAATTCTACAATGGGTCACTAAACCATGAACGAATTTTGACTTGCGAATGCGCGTAGAGCACGACTCGCATACTTCAAACGCGAAAAAGTAAATCAGAAACCGAGAATTTCACACAGCCTTTGGAGTCTTTGAATAATTTCTGTAGGCAATTTTTCGTTACTTGTTTTCATTCATCCAGATTGTGCTTTTTTTCTCCTACTCGAGTACTTCTACTCGAAAATGTTCAGAAGAAATACACCGAAGTTACACAGAAAACCACCTAATAATACACAAGTCCTTTTTTGTAAGTGTGCAAATTTTGGGAACAAATCGAGAAAGTACACGCTTGTTTAAAATTGAAATTTTTTAGTCCATTTTGCAACCTTGGAATAAAATTACGATCATTGTGAGCATTTCCTATGATCTATTCCAGGATCTTAGCAGATTTCAGGGTTTGATTATTAACTCAATGGGTCACAAATTTTTGAACGAATTTTGACTTGCCAATGCATTTTCCCGAGGACAAATGACGCTTAGAGCATGATGCGCATTACAAACGTGAAAAAGTTACTCAGAAACCGAAAAACACGCAGTTCGAAAAGCGTAATTTCTCCGCAAAATTCAGAACGCTCCGTTTTCGCGTCGAACCGAATGATGTCATCCGGCACTAATCAAAAGCGAGCGCGGATTTCTACAACTTCCGTCCAATCATCACCCTCCGACTAAAAATTCACAAGCGCCATACGACATTTAAAAATGCCCGCCGCCATTTTATTTATTTACAGAGCAATTGTTCAACAAAGCTGTCCCAAAATTTCACTGAATTTTCTTTGTGCTGCTGATTATATTCAATGGCATTTTCAAACAGATTGAATCAATAATTTCTTTTTACAAAAATAAAATGGCGGCGGAAATTTTAAAACGTCGCATGGCGCTTGTGGTACTTTGGTTGGATGATGATGAAATGTCTTTCTACTCCTCGTATTATATGAAAACAATAAGAAAGTCGAGACTATATCTTTAGAATCGGTTATCAGTTTTATCAGTTATTTGTTGCACGGTCTTATACAGTGCCACGGTCCACGGTCCTGTAAAGTTCCTAAGATCTGATTTTTTACAATTTTATTTATAATTTGTTTATTTTACTTTACCATTTAATTATTCATTTTGATGTCACACTTCGTCAACACTGACGGGGAAGCTGCACAACTTGGGAAACTATTTTATTAAAACTGGCTCTACCAGTTGAAAAACAAAACACGGGCAGGGACTTAAGTTAAAGATAAGTGCATTCTAATATCAACGGTTTTAGGTGGCTCTCCAGGTGAGCGGCGGGGGTGAGGGGGTCTGAGAAAAGGGGAGTTTGTCGTTTTTAAATGAAGGAGTTCTGAAGTGTGTACAGAAGAATTGAGGAGCGCTGTCACAGGCTTGCCGTCTTAAAGCGATTTTTCAGCTTTCTCTATGTGCTTAGCTTTAGAGCTTCATTCGCCGTTTGCATCCAAAAATATATCATAAAAATAAGGGGCCTGGAACACAAGTGGGATGAGTGCAGTTTTTGAAGATATTGATTTAATAATGATTTCAATCAGAAGTAGTCCCATAATATATTCTGTGACAAATTCACTACTTATATCTACTTTTTAAGCATCAAAAAGTGAGTTTGAAATTTAGGCTCTATGTCATCTCAAAACTCTGAACACGAAAGAGCATAAACGATTTCCGAATGCTTTTTCTATATAATTCCAATCTTTAGAAGTGGAAATTTCGTTCAAAGTTTTGCAAGAGCATTAACGTTTCTTGAGCATCGTTAAAGTTTAGCATTAATATTACCTTCGAAAATATTTGTGAGTGAAAGTTTTTCACACAGATTAGGAAAAGTCAGGGAATTATAAAATGAAAAAATCATGGGTATTCTGGTTTCAACTTACTTTTCATACTCATTGGTGTTCTCTCATAACCAGAGAACGACAATGCGCGTTACCCAATTTGGCATCCTAGCATCGTCTTGAAAACTTTGTCTCGATTTTCAAACAAATCCTGTCGTCTACTTTCGGGTCAACAATTTTCTCCCGTCCTTTTTCTTCCTTCCATCCGCACACCTCACCAGGCATTCCTTCGATACTTGGTACTTGAGACTTTAATTACCCCGGTGTTTTAATTTTACCTGAAGCAAAAATAGCTTCCTTGCGATGCGGCTCTAGACTTTGTTTTGGAGCGGCTTACGAAGAATGGATGATAGTTGACTCAGACGCTGAGTAAATAACTGCTTGAGCGCGGTGGGATTCTCTTTCTTCTTTTTTCTTTTTTCTTTTTCGTTCTCATCCTTCTATCCTTCCTCTTAATGCACTTATGAACCCAAATCTACTTCTTATCATTTTCTCATACAAAAAAAAATAAATAAATAAATAAATAAGAAATATAAGTAGAGAGTAAATAAATCAATTAATTGCAAACACAATTATCTGAAAAAGCGTAAAAAAATATTCGCAATTTCCCAGATCATTTTTGTTTCACTAGAGACAATTTGGCAACGTCGGAAGGCGCAGACGGCGCTCTCCTCTCGTACATGGAGAAAAATAAGTTCGATTCACATGGAAAATTGAGCTTTTTCGGTCATGGAAACTGAACTTCGGTTCCTACAACCGAACACTTCCGTTACCTGAACCGTACACTTCCGTTACCCGAACCGAACACCTCTGTTGCCTAAACCGAGAAAAGGTCGGTGTTCAATAGGCATCAAGGTTCAGACCCTGTAACCGAAGTCATTTTTGCTCTTTGATACGGTAGCATATCCTCGAATTTCCCGGAGTCCCTCCTTGGAGGTGACAGGAGGAGGAAACCGGAAATGACTCGGAACCATCATGACTGTCTGTTCCGCATCTCTCGTAGGTCGCCCGTCATCAAAAGGAGCGACGTTTGGGCACCTCGGTTGCCATACTCCTACCAAGAGTATTGTCATCGAGAGGAACATTGGGGAAATTCAATGTTTTCCCTGCAATTTGGCATTCGTGTGGGTGGCTGGTGGTCAAAATGCGCGCCGCTCTGGTGCACGCTACCGCGGCGGACGCGGACTGGTCAACAAGCTCCGTCGCGGTGATACGGATGAGTCCATCGTTGCCGAAGCGATTGAAATTCGCGAATTTTTGTTTAATTAAAACAATGAGAAAACAACAAGTTAAAAGAAACTGCGGTGGTAACCCCATTGTTGATATCATATTCAGACTCATACAATACTTCCTTTACACACGGAGAAAACAAACTTCATGCGTGGGACCCGAAGTTGAGGTCATATGGATCTCTGAAGTTTTCGGATCACGCATCTATAAACTTGAGGTCCAACTGCCGAAATTCGGGTCAGACATCTGAAGTACTCTGATACATACCGAAGTGCCTCGATGTCCGACCCGAATTTCGGCAGCTCGACCTCAAGTTTTCGGATGCGTGATCAGAAAACTTCAGAGATCCATATGACCTCAACTTCGGGTCCCATGCACGAAGTTTTTTTCTCCGTGCAGATGAACGAAAAAATGTTTTATCTTCATTTTTTTGTGTCGAAATCTTCTATCTCAATTTAGAATATCTGTAAATATCAAAATACCTGTGCCCGCAGCACTAATACCACTATTTAAACTCGCAGGAGTGCATGTTGCCTACTTATTTTAATGAAGGCGAAATCTCCGAATTTGTAGGAGGAGTGAACCGCTTTACGGATACCACTAGTCTCCTTTCGTCGAAAAAATGATCTGTGCGGCAACATAGCAGCGTACGCTTGTCAATTTTGACTGTAAGCACGGGGTCATTCGTCACTGGGCTGTGACCGGCCCACCCACTGTCACCAAATCGTGCAAAAAGGTCATTTGCGCGGGTTGCGAACTTGGGAATGCTCGTGTGGGTGACACCAAATTCGGGTGCGACCGAGCGCAGTGGCGATGATAATCGAATTCAGAAGTCCTACTTTTTGAAAAAAAGATTCATGTCCTTTCATTCAGAATAAGATTTGTGTGACCCGCGATCATTTAAATAGTTTTCACGTCAGCAAATCCTAAATTTGTAGGATTAAACTCCAAAAATTATGTTAAAGTGACTCCGAGCTCAGAATGACCGCTTTTTCTTCATGATGATGTTTTTATATAGTTCTTAATCGCTAGTAGCGACCGAGAATCAGTGGCGAGGCGCGGATGATCGATTATCGATATTTCCTCATTTAAAGCCATGGTAAGAATCGATTATTAAGGTGTTCGTTGCGAACACCCTGATTATCGATCTTTTTCCATAGGTTTAAATGGCAGATAAATCGATACATCGCAAAGCACGCCACGCCACTGAAGAATGTTCCCACGTATCGCGTTTTATTAATGTTGTGCCATTTTCACCATTTTCATAACATGTTGTTTGAGCGTTTTTCCGTGCGAATCGGTTTTCAATTTCTGCCTCGAATGTTCCCATTCTTCATCTTCCTTGTGTGAATCTGCGGTAATTTTAATCGCTTTTATCGTAAAAACGATTCCTCAACGAATTCCTCTCCTCCAGTTTCTGTTGATGTAAAAATTTCACACTAAAATCTAAAGGAGGGGCATAGATAAAGGCTGTTTTTGGGCCTTCTTAGCTGAATTGCCACAACTGTACGATTTTCTGCTTATTGAAAGTTAAAAGTTTGCGCACTGCATTGTAATTTTTTCATTTTCGGTGTCTTTTCAGGTCTATCACTGGCCTTAACATGAATTCGAGGACTGATTTTAGCGGAAAGTGAGAATTTTTTGGCAGTCGACTGCAAACCTATAAAACCCGCTTTTTTCGCCGAAATCAGCCTTTAGACCCATGTGCCAGTATTAGACCTGAAGTGACAGAACTTGACCAAATCGTCATCTTCCGACCAAAGTATCACAAGCGCCATGCGAAATTTTTACGAAGAAATCGTTCGATAAAGCTGTCCGAAAATTACACTGAATTTTCTTTGTACTGCCGATAAAATTCATTAAAATTTTCAAACAGATTTCAAACAGTCGCGTGGCGCTTGTGATATTTTGGCCGGGAGGTGACGAAATCATTAAAATTTAGACCTTCAACGTGCAGAAAATCGTAAAATTGTAGAAGTTCATCAGCTTGGGTGGGTCCAAAGACGGCCTTTACCGAAACCCCCTTTAGCTCCTTGGTGGGATTATTATCCAAAAATTCTGCCACTGACGTCGAGTTCAGCGGAGAAAAAAACTTCATAGGACCTAAAGTTTAGGTCATATGGATCTCTGAAGTTTTCGGATTGAGCTTCCTAACACTTAAGGTCCAGCTGCTGAGGTTTGGATCACACATCTGAAACTCCAGCTCTTACATCTGCAGTACTTCGGTTTTCACATCCGAACAACTTCGGTTCTCACATCCGAAAAACTTCGGTTCATACATCTGAAGTACTTCAGATGTAAGAACTGAAGTTTCAGATGTGTGATTCAAACCTCGACAGCTAGACCTAAAGTGTTCAGATGCTCAATCTGAAAACTTCAGAGATCCATATGACCTAAACTTCGGGTCCCACGCACGAGGTTTTTTTCTCCGTGTACTATCCCTTTTTTTTTCATGTTTTTTACTCTTCCATTCGCATCCTCAATTCCCTTCATCGTCTTATTCCATTGCACCGTGGGAATCGGATCTGGCGCTCGGATCGGTAGCGAGGTTCCGATCACAATCGAATGCATCTGGAGCTGGAATCTGCGTTTCCTCCGGTCGGTCACGACTCGGTTTCCGCCTTCCTCTCCGACGACCACCGCTGCATCCGGACGGTCGGCCGCGGCGGCGGAGCCCAGGAGGACGAAGGAACGGTCACCGGGGCATCCTACCTTCGATACAAATGACGATGACGGATCAGAGAGCCCCGGGTCACCGCTCGTTTTTTTCGACCCTCGAAGATTGATCCCCTGCTCCCCCCCCCCCCTCCCCCACAAGGGCTCAGTCGCCGTTTTTGTACTCGTACTGAGACCGATTCGTCATAATCCGTCGATGGTTTTGAGACGTCATGTTTTGTCTCGAGCGTTTATCCACTGCCAGGGTTGCAAAATGAAGTGAAAATTATAGATTTGAAATTTCCGTGAAAAGTTTCGTAAAATTTTACGAAGTTGTGAAACATTTGAAAATATTTTTAGAGGCTGGGTATGCAACATGCACTAAGAATATCAAAAAGTAAAGACCCTCGAGTTTTTGCTTTTTGGTTAAAAGTCGGTAAAAAGTTAGAATTTAACACCACTTGCGCGTTCATGTCTATATAACCGGGTTAGCTGCAAGTTTTAACCACATACACACAAATTGTGGTGCTCCAAAGTTTACATCGCTATTTTTAAATTAACGTTTTTCTTTTCTCTTTCCAAGAAGTCAGGGAAAAGTCAAGGAATTTCACGCCAAAGGTCAGGAAATTTTCCTCAAATTCTGGAAATTTTGAAAATCGGATTAAACTCGCAACCTTGTTTATACTTTTCATTTATTTTTATTTCTACAGAAAATTCATCAATCCAATATTCTTTAAGAATTCAACTCAATAATGACTCTAATTTAATTTTTATTCTTTCTTCTGTTACAGGTAAGTTCGATTTCGATCCAAATATATACTCAGCGCTTAACCGTAAGTCAAATACCTACTCTAGTTCATATTTATGGCGAGCCTCTAGAAAATTAGGAGGCCTCTTTTTCCTTATTTGTGAATAATTTAAAAGGTAGCTCTGAGCCCTAATGGTGCCGTGATCTTTGGGTAACACTCTTAAAATTTCCCACCGGGAGCTAACTACTGCATTAATTACCCAGTTATCAAGTTCAATGGACGAAAAACTGGTTAATTTTTAATGCAGACCGAAATTAATTTAGCTCGTGATTAGCCTCTAGCGGACTTCGGTTTTTTGGCAAACTCGATCTGAATTTTTAATGACTATTCTCGTGCAGAACGCTAGTACTTAAACCGTCGCTCCTCTTACGTATGGGCGTATCTCGATTTCCACATGAGCCCCAAAGAGCATTGAATCATATTTGTAACAGGGCTCACGTGGAAATTTAGATACGTCCTTACGTCAGATGAGCGACGAAATATGGACGGCAAAGCTCCCAAACCACGTATCTCGTCCTTAAATATTCTCCTACATTAGGGCCCAGCTAAATCGAGGTTTTCTCCTCTTCCTCGGCACAAGAATTACACTTTTTAGTAACTTATTTGGTCTTTTGTTATCATCCACTCTTTCGACTTGACCAAACTATTGGATATTTGGGGCTGCGATGAATCATGGAATATCTGGATTTTCCTGCGGATTTAAAACGAGGGAAAGGATGCGCGTTGACAACGGCGCAGAGATACAACTATTCGTACTTGATGGACGTCCGTGCTGCATCTGAAAAATTGAAGGTGCGATGACGCGAAGCGTGAGTTCTCAATGCCCTGTAATATGCTGGCAATGAAGTGTCGCTCAGATTCGGGAGAAATGTTAAAAAAGAAGCCCGAACACATCTCTCCTACCTTCGGCTGTGTTATTCACGTAGTGCTTGAAGCACCATTACGAATAAGACAAACGCAAACAAACACAATATGGAAATAATGCAAGGGAAAGGATGCGCGTTGACGACGGCGCAGAGATACAACTATTCGTACTTGATGGACGTCCGTGCTGCATCTGAAAAATTGAAGGCGCGATGACGCGAAGCGTGAGTTCTCAATGCCCTGCAATATGCTGGCAATGAAGTGTCGCTCAGATTCGGGAGAAAACTTTAAAAAGAGGCCCGAATACGTCTTTCTTGTCGTCGGCTGTGTTGATACTCGTTCTTTCTTCTTTTTTCAGGTTCTCGCCTGATTCTTTTTTAGGATGGATTTTT
Source organism: Bemisia tabaci (assembly GCF_918797505.1). NCBI lineage: Eukaryota > Metazoa > Arthropoda > Insecta > Hemiptera > Aleyrodidae > Bemisia > Bemisia tabaci. The sequence goes on from NC_092798.1 coordinate 6,574,484, forward strand.
AGACCCACGTCTTCAGCTCGTGTAAACCGCAGCACTGACACGGTTCTTATGAAAATAATGGTGCTTGGATGTGTCTAGTGGCTTTAATTTTTTATGTTTTCTTTAATTTCAGAAGTCTGTCGGTCGTTTTAATACGTTCAATTTTACAATTTTTACTCTGTACGATTGATAAACTTTGAACCTGAAAATAGCGTAAACTTGTGCTGCTTTGCCAAAATTTTCTGAATTCCTCTCCACGAAGTAGATTACTCATCAGGAAATATCACATTACGCCCCTTTAACCAGCCAAGGGTCTACGCCCGAAGATGCGAGCCAGTCCGACCCTGTCACTACTTGATAGATCCCTCGACAATTCTTCGTTCAAATACCCGCAGAATATTTTGCCTGTCGGTATTAGCCTCCTCTCTGTTGTCTAATAACTAGGCAAATCTTAGTTTACTGCTGTTTATCAAAATCATAGTTTAAGGAAGAATGTCTGAGATAAATCGCATGTTTAATGATGAAGATTTAAATCGCTGTAAAATATATTAAATTTACCAAGGTAACAGAATTAATTGCTACCGATATTGGTATTTAATGGTTACTTTCAAAGGAATGTGCACTTTTTTTCTCTCTCACTAATATTTGGACCGAGTTAAACAGAGAGGAACCGAGCCACATCGGGATCGAACCGAGAAAAGGAGGTTTAAAGTTTTGCTCCTGCATAAGACTCAATGTAAAAGATGAATTTCAATTTCAATTTCTGCAAAATTTGCTCCGAAGAAAAAGTTTGAATTTTTGGCGACCGATGGTAAAGCAGTGGTTGAGTTCAAAACCACTCATAACTCAATTTTGTCCAAAATGTGGGTTGGTTCCTTTCTGCTTAACTCAATCCATTTTCAGAATCGATTCTATACACAAATGGAACCACAAGATTGGTGGGGAAAACACGACTAATAGTAAACATTTGTGAGTTGTAGTCATCTGCCGCACGAGCCAAAATCATCGGTTAATGAGCCGTGCCCAACCACCAACTCACCCACACGCCACCTTTGATAATATGACGACGTGGTTTAGACTTTTTATCTAAAAAAATGAACCACGACTAACTGCCAGCCGCCTGGAAGAATAAGCGTTTCTCGAGTGGAAACGGAAGTGACCCGCTGGATATAATAAACGAACATGTCCATCATCTGATAAGCCTTACAGTATAGGCATTCTTATGGACCCTGGGGCTTATCAGATAATAGGCATGTTTGCTTTTAATTTTGAACATCCACCGATTGAGGAGAGTTCTTTTCTTCTATTCGAGGAGGATAATCCTCATCCGGACGCGAAGGTGTTGGCCGAATCTAAAGAGTCCCTGCAGGCGCTCCAGTCCCAAACATCTGCCCGGCCCAGCGCGAAGCGACGGAGCTGAGGCCGAAAAGAGGCCGTTTCGAAACTCCGGACGCAAATTAGGCGATCTTTCAATAATCTCGATTTATCTTTGTCTAGTAATAATTTGTATTCATGAGTGCATCGTGTCACATCATCCGATGTTGCCGCCCGCAATTCTATGCATGAATAGATCAGATCACTCTCACTGTTGGAGATCTTGCACTGAAAAAAAATTCTCGGCGTTTTTACCGAGGTCCGTTGATACCTTTACCATCTCACTTTTTGTTACCAATTATTGGTAATTTTACCAAGACAGACTGGTAAACTTAACTAAAAACCAGTATTTTTACTGTTTTTTGCAGGTAAGAATACCACTTTTATTGGTAATCAATTCCCGGTAACTTTGCCATTTTATCTAGGTAATTTTACCACAGTCGATGAAAAATATTGGCGTTTTTACCAAGGTCCAGTAGAATTACCGAGAAAGTTCAACAATTTTACCGAGATTTCTCGGTAAAATTACCAATTCCATAAATGGTAATTTTACCAAGAAAAAACTGGGATCAAACAGAACCCTGAATTCTTGGTAATTTTACCATTTTCTTAGTAAATACACCGAGATTTTTTTTTCAGTGTGGTATGAAATTCAGAGTGAAATTCACCCCGGTGTCCAATTCGTCGTTTCCCGGACGATGAATTTTAATTCCAGTCCAAGGTTGCAAAATTGACTCAAGAAATCTGTGTTTTGCAAGAATGTACCTGTGCAATTTTTGTTCTAAATTTTTCTGATTTTTGAATGGGATCCAATGAAAAATGAGTGAAATTTCTAGTCAGGAATGCCCAAGACTCTACAGTTCAAATTGCAATTTATGAGAGGAAATTTGGCAATATTGAAATGTAGTTACGTTCTTTCTGCGGGGAATCGACGAATTGAGTAGCTTTTCGGAAATAGGGTCTGGGTCCATAGTAAAAATCGCCTTTTGAATAAAATGCATTTCGAGTTTTACCAATGGTTGTTTTTTAATCTAAGGTGTATAAACTTTGATTTAAGCGTCCGAGGCTCCAATATAAGTCACTTTTGGTGGAAAAAGAGTATCAATGTCAACTTCAAATACATTTTTCTCAAACTCCGATTTTTGCGATGTGCCCCTTTTCCGGAAGCTCCTTAACTTGCTGTCAAAAAACCCGAGCGATGTGAAGGAGGACTTCAGAGATTATAGATTTAACAACGCTCAAAGCTTTTTCCGGTGATTTTTTCTGAAATGGTGAGAAATTTCGGCCCACATGAGTCAAGGATTTTTCCGACAAAACTACGGCGGTTTTGCGCAAACGGTTCAGAATTAGCTCGTAAGGTTAGAGAGAACTCAAAGAATTTTAAATATATTTCTGTACATCATGCCATCTAATTTTAATCAGTGATCATGGCCAGGAGGGGGGGGGGGCATAGTGAAATATTAGCTAAATCCCAGAGAGTGGTCGAAAAGTGTATGTTTCAAGAGGCATTCTGGCAACAATGGAGAGTTTCCACGTGTCGAAGCTGCCGCGGGCACGTGGGTGTCTCTGTGCGGCACGCGTCGCAATATTGTTCCTCTTACGAAATTGCGATAACTCGTAAAACACCTCCTCCTCCTCCCACCCCCCCCCCCGGCCATCGCCGCACTTTGATGCGCTACCGACTAATTGGGCGTTCGCGCCAGGAGAGTAAAAGTTAACGAAAGTGCGCGCGCGGCTGCGTTGATTGGTGTCCCCGATCCTCGAAAAATCATGAGGCATTCGCTGTGATGTTCCAACGTGACGTCACCAGGAGCAATAAATGGGTCACTAAACCATGGAAGAATTTTGACTTGCATATACATTCTTCTGTAGGTAATTTACGTGTAAAACACGATACGCACAATGAAAACGCGAAAAAGAAACTGAAAAACTGAGAAATAAGCAGCTTAAAAAGCGCAACTTTTTCGCAAATTTAAAACGCCCCCATTTCGCGTCGAACCAAATGATGTCATTCGGCACCAATCAGAAGCGGGCACGGGTTTCTACGACTTCCCTCAAATGACTTTCTACTCCTCGTACATGAAAACCGTGTGAAAAAAGTCGGAACTATTATACCTTCAAAATCAAAAATCGAAGGTCTTAATTGTTTCCAAGCAGGGACTTTGTCATGAGAATTATCCCAGTATCGAATCGCAGAAACGAAACTTCAGCGACTTTTCGCGGTTACCTTTGAAGAACTTGTGGATGTTTTTCTCAATTTTATCAGAGAATCTCATTCGAAAGATCTGCAAAATATGTGGAAACTTCAAGAAAAAATGCTCATTACTTTCCTCAAAAATTGACTTTTTATTACGTGCATTTCGGCAACGCCTGAAGGCTCATACGGCGTTTTTTCTTAGCACGGCAGTATTGGCACTGCGATTAATACTGAGTTTTAGAATATTCGTCCTTAAGTCATTTCGATTGATTAAACTAGATTTCCGAGGAAATTCTGGATACTTTCCACCGGCCTCACCGAGAGTAACGAGGGTCAGCGTGTTCCAAGCAGAGCGGTGCGGAGGTCGATGCGCGTCGGAGCGAGGAACAAAGGCAGATCGGATTGCCGCGAGGTCCGCGGCTGACCCCGCCTTCGGTGACCATTAGTGGGACTCAACAGGACAATCCGCTTCGCAGTCGCCGCGCCGTCGCAGCCACCACCGTCCGTCGCGACACGGCCGTGATGAAGCGATGAAGAGCGACCAGCGGCTAGACTAGCGGTCATGTCCCGTGTCGTACTCCGCCAGGCATCTCCAGCCGCCATCCCACAGGAAGCCCGCGACAGGAAGTCACCCGCGCCGCGATTATCTGGATTCCGGGGTGGGGTTGGAAACCCTCCCCGGGGCACAGTGGATCGAGTCAATAGAAGAGGTCGGACAAAATTTGGAAACTTTAAACGCTTATAACTCTGTTCATACAAAATTTTGCGGTTCTAAAAGTGGTGCCATCGATTTTCTCATGAAATTTTCTACTGAGAACACCCCTTGAAAGTTAAAATATGACGAAATGAACATCCAAATTCGCAGTTTTAGTCCGAAATTTCATGTCCGACCTCTCTAATTGACTCGATCCAGTGTGCGGGGGTGCGCCAGATTTGGGGGACTCCGTGTCTCCCCTTGTAATCGCATGAAAGTAGAGTCCATTTCCGATTAAAACATAAACAAATAAACAAAAAATTGGCAGGGCAGCCACATTCGTACACCTAGGAGTTGCACCGCACTTTTGAACTAGAGTGATCAGTGGGAAAATCACGGACTTTCACAGCCCGCAGTCGAACAGTGGAAAAGGCAGACTGATATACTTACTAGGTCATCATGTCCCTTCCGCACCCTGTTAACTCGGAGGGTCAGGGTAGGTGACAGGGTAGGTCAGGGGAGTGACAGAGTCATCCACGGTTACGATGACTGATCAACCTCAAATGACTCAAATGTCAGTCACCCCCAAGGATTGAACCCGGGGTCTCAGTGCCGGCAGCGCATTGCTTTAACCACCGCACCACTGATTGTGAGGCAGACCCGCTGTCGTATACTTTGATGACACGAATACCCTTTTTCAGGCGTAAAAGGGAGATCTGAAATCATCGCTCACGGTCGCGAGAATTTTCTCAAGAATTGTCGCGCGTGTCAACTTCGCGTCGTGTGCTGTCTCTGAAGCCGTGGCTTTAGTCCGTCGCGCCGAGTTCTCCTGTTGCCACGTCTGTGGAAACTCCCGTTTCCGGGTCTGTTGACAGGAACATCGTTGAGCCCCTAATTTTATAGGCGGTGACGCGTCTGGCCCTAAGCAGCTCAAACTTTAGAGGACGCAGTCGTGAGCCCTGTTTTAAATATAAATCCATGTTGTTTGATGCTCATGCGGATATCAAGATACGCATTTCGTCAAACTTTCAACAACATTTAACGACAACATTTCATGCAGGATGAGCCCAACCAGAGATCGTCACGCACAGCCACAAAAACCTGAAAAATTGGCCCCGCCGATATCTGAAAAGAACATTCACGAACCAACAATGTTTTCGTGTAGTAATGATGAATGAGTGATGCATTAACAGATTTTGACGGATAGAGAAACAGTCAAAAATACGGGGGCAAAATTAGGTACTAAAAAGTAAAATAAGAAAATCCCCTAGCCGCAGCCTACGGCTTTCCTAAAACAAGTGTAGTTAAACAACCAGATATCGACGGTGAAACTACCAAACCACGTATCTCGGTTTGCGACGTCGCAGACTTCTTGTCATACTTTATTTTTTAAATGGAAAACTACTTAACGTCCAGTCTTGAAAATTTCTGTGATTTTTCCTCTTCATGCGGAGAAAATTCTGTGAAAATTTCAAGGAATGATATTGATTTGGTCTACTTCAAAAAAATAAAATGCGAGCGTAGATTTTTAAACACCGCAAACGAGATACGTGGTTTGGTAGTTTCACCGTCGATATGGGGGAAATCAGGCGCCTGTTCGTTGTTTTTCGGAGAAAACTATGTAACTACTTTTCAAAGTTGCAAAATTTTCACTCGCAATTCTTATCTCACCTGGGCTCTTGTGAACTTTTATTCTTGGAAATATCTCTGATTTTTTTTCAAATCATAGGAAAAAATCAGCAAGATTTCTAACGATTATTGCATGGCAACACTATTGTGAAAATTGAACTATTTCAATTAATTTTTTCGGTAATGTAGGTACGTTTTTCGTAATAAACACGAGCGATGGAGGAAAGAAGAAGGGAGGGCGCTTGTATTTGATTACTTTTCATGACACAATTGACTCAAACTGCATTTAGATGCCTTAAAATCTCGAAATTTTTTTGGGAAGAGCCCCTACGGACCCCCTTACACCCCCCTTCAAATTATTAGATCCGCCTTTGTCGATGTTGTCGTGTAGGGCATATTCTTTGCGTACACTGAAAAAAAAAATCTCGGTGTATTTACTGAGAAAAGGGTAGAAAAAAGAATTCAGGGTTCTATTTGATCCCAGTTTTTTCTTGGTAAAATTACCATTTATGGAATTGGTAATTTTTCCGAGAAATCTCGGTAAAATTATTGAACGTTCTCGGTAATTTTACTGGATCTTGGTAAAAACGCCAATACTTTTTATCGACTGTGGTAAAATTACCGAGATAAAATGGCAAAGTTACCGGGAATTGATTACCAATAAAAGTGGTATTCTTACATGAAAAAAAAAAACAGTAAAAATACCGGTTTTTAGGTAAGCTTACTAGTCTGTCTTGGTAAAATTACCAATAATTGGTAAAAAAAAGTGATATGGTAAAGGTACCAACGGACCTTGGTAAAAACGCCGAGAATTTCTTTAAGTGTACTTTTGCTCTGATTTGGGTGAAAACACGGCTTGATGCCTCGACGCGACGTAGCGTTGACCTGCATAAAGTAAGACTGAAATATGATCCCGGTGGAAGTCAAAGTTTGCAAAGCTGTGCAGTACTGCACGCCACTCTGTGTACGTAGACTGTCATGCCCGTGGCCCCATGGCCCATGGCGTGACTTCAAGGGATTCAGCGCTCCCGTTCGGCCTACATTCCGCCTTTAGCCGTCATCCATCCAGTCAATATCCTCTCGTGAGTTGCCACAGCCGCGTGCCTTCCTGAAAATATCTTTAAAACTTATCCAAATTCTTCGTTTTCCCCACGAAAGAACGTAACTACGGTCAATGTTGCCAACTTTCCTCGCACAACTTGATGTTTTACTGGTAAAAGCTTAGAAATTTCTAACTGATAATTACACTGAGTTTTCTTCTGATCTTGTGCGAAAATTTGTTAAATTTTCAACGAAAATTGCGGTGGTATACTCTCGTAAAAAACTGAATTGTTTTGCAAACTGGGAATGGAGTTCCGTTTCTTGGTTCAGGAAACGACGAATTTCTTAGTCCTGAAATTTTCCAAAATTAATTTCTAAGCGCAAAAATGAATCTTAACATAGGAAATTAAAGGTATTTGAATTTGCTGTCGAAAAAATTGGCGCTTGAACCTGGGAAAAAAAAAAATCCGGAATCAAGCAGGTTTCTTGGTTGAGTTGAGCGACTCTCTGCTTGAGACAAACACATTTTCCTCTCGATTCGATGAATTTCTTCTAGGTAATAAATTCGATAATGTTTTTCTTTAATGGTACCACTTTTTTCCAGTGTACAATACCCACGACCATTTTATATAGACACTAAATCAGGGTAGCAACTAGTTTCACTCACGCAAAAAAGAGTTTAAATCATGAATGTTGACCCACCAGTTCAAAGTATCGATATACGGTAGTCCCTAAAAGTGCCCACTCTGTACCGCGAAGCAAGCCGTAGAAGCCGCAAGGCCGCGCAGTGGCCAGGGGGCACAGCCCCCTAGTTTACACACGCTGGACCATTCCTAATTCCATCGACTCGTTTGTAAATCCATCGATAAAGCAGCGCGACTAGGATATTGAGACGGCGCGGTGGGTCGATTGTCGAATCGATATCGAATGATCCTGATCGATAAATCCCTATTTTAGCAATGCTATTTATCGATCATGGTCATTTGATATCGATTCAACAATCAAGCTGCTGGAGGACCGAACTCGAATCCGAGTTTGCGGTTCTCATGGATCCCGATTCCAAAACCGGGCAAACCAAACGCGGAGCGCGGCGCGGTGCCGGAGTTGGTGTTTTCTCTATTTAATGTTTTAATTAGTGCCGGTGGAGATGTTAAGCACCGTGACTCGGCTAACAGGACAGCCCGGCCGCGGCGCGATGTGGTTGAACTTCAGGTGCTAAGTGAAAAGGAAGGTCAATTTATAGGATAGTTCAAGTTCAATCAGGCCATGTTAGAATTTGACTTCTCCAAAATGTCAAATTTTACAGGAAAAAAAGTTGACTTGATAGATGAAGCGTGTAGTAAGCGTTGAAATAGGGTCGTATTCATAGAAATTGATAGGCAAAGCGATGATTTTGAAAACTGAGGGAAAATGGAGCGACTCCAATGGTGGACCACGGATAAAAATGTGCCAGGGGTTATCCCTAAAATTGTGGCACTACCCCAATTTGTTGGATGAAATGGGCATGTTCAATTAATTTTGATAGTACCGAAAAATTTGGGTCAGTAATGTATTTTATTGAGGTACTACCACAACGAATTGGAAATGTCCAAGTCAGGACTTGACCCCGACCTCTTTTTTCCGTGGAGTGGGTGGTTGCAATAAAGAGGGAAAGTAATTATCGTAAATAAATAACAGTTATCTACGGGAGATCCGGTTGTAAGCCCATCATTTTCTTTTGTAGTTTTTTTGAAGGACGATAACTCCGCTAAAATTGGACACGGAAATTTTGTTTTTTTCTTTTCGCACTTCTAACTTTTGCAGAGGTAAACCATTGCGATCTTTTGCAATGATCTATCTACGAAGATACACTGTTAAAATTAACTCGAAATTCGTCGGCGAAGTCCAAACACTGACGTCATGAATTGAGGGAAATTCATTAAAATGTTCTTAGAGAGGCTTATACTGCCATGCTAATTAAAAACGCCGTATAAACCCTCAGGTGTTGCAAAATTTCCTTTTATAAAATGCGAATTTTCTGGAAAATTTGTGGATATTTTTCTCCCATTTTTCTACAGAATTTTATTCGCAATCGAATCTACAGGATCTGAAAATTTAAAGGAAAAATATTCATAACGCTTCTCAAAAATTATCATTTTATTGGAGGAAATTTTGCAGTCCTCGAATGTTCATTTGGCGTTTATTCTTAGCACGGCAGTATGGTGCTTCTTATTCCTGTAGAAAAGCTTCAACAGAACACCAACATTTCTACGGACTGTATGTTTGCAGCGATGCTCTTTCCGATAGCCAAGAAAATCATATTTTTTTAAATCCTTGAATGCCTCCAATCCGAATCACACGATGAAGTTCCTCATGAATGAGATTCCTCGCGAGGCTCTCCTAATGAATCAAAAATCGCATTCCCATTCCACAAATTACGTTCTAATGACCTAAAGCCGAAGCTCTCTAAATTTAAAAGCGACACTCGGTGAATACTTCAGATTAGAATTAGCCGTGGATTATCGGTCGTCTCGGTATTCGAGACATTCTTAAAATCCGTGAGTGATTTATAAAAAAAATGCCGAAAATTCCTCCGAGATTGAATCCGGGAAAGAATCTGCGCTCTGAGAGGATCCACGGAATTCAAACTCCTTCAAATGAACGACTTTAACTAGATTGAGCCTAATTGTATTTCACGTCGCTTGATTTTCTTTTGTGTTCTATTCTGGGGACAGGAAACCTAGCCGTGTTCTACCTTTAAGATTTTGTGAGTGCATTCTTCATAATCTAAGAGAAATTCTCTGAAAGCTTCGAGAAATTAGGCCCCTTAGCTTCTATACATGAATAGTAAGTTTAATTTTTAGCCAAAGCTCTGTGATTATAAGTTGTTTATCGTAATGAGAATATTATTGCATTCTTATGTTCGTTGACGCGTTTTAGGTTCTCATCCATCCTCAAAGCACTAAGATATTACTCAGCGCACAAAGCACTACACAATTAGACAAAAACAACATAATTTAAAAAATATTGAAATAAGTATAGCAACACCCCAGATTCAAAAGTTTCCTGACTGCATTTTAGTCTTTTCGAAGTATTCGTGAAAAATTCTGAATCGGCCGTCGGACCTATATATAACAACGTAAATTGGAGTTTTTGAGAATTATGTACCTTCTGGCTCTGGAGCACTGATATGAATCTCACTTTTAGACTGGATATTTTCAACAATACAAGCAGGGCTATTTATGATTCTTAATTTGATCAGCCCAAACCCACAAGGTCTGGCTAAGAATTATGCTTATCATTCATGTTTATTTTGGTGCCAGTAAACGCCGAATATTGCAAGTAACCCCTCAGTTTTTGATTGAAAAAAACTAATTTATCACATATTGCTGTGCTAAGAAAAAACGCCGTATGAACATCCCAACATTGCCGATCCTTTATAAAACATCCATTTGCGAGGAAATTTATGAATATTTTTCATTGAAATTCTCAGATACTGTAGATTTAATTGCAAGATAAATTCTTTGAAACATTTGGAGAAAAATATTCGCGGTGTGTTCGAAAGTTTTTATTTTAGCAGAGGAAATTCGGCAACGTCTGAACGCTCTTACGGCGTTTTTCCTTAGCATGGCAGCATACATCGTCTGCTTCTACAACGAGACGTTTTTCTCTTTTACTCAATTATACTCCTATTAAATTTTTTTTACAAAAAACCTACAAGAATCTCCTAAGACAAAATAAAATTCAACAGTCCTCTTAAAAAAAATACCAGTTTTTTTATTTATTTTTTTAATTTACCAGTATTTTAACCGTCATCGATAGGCAGTTCGGCAGCGCGGTGAAGAGGAAAAATCGGTCGAAAAAAAGCACCGGGGAGGTGGAGAAAGGGAAACGGTGATCCGAGAGGTATTTTGTGGCGGGTTTTGTGAGTGTTACACGGTGTTTATACGTGTAACGACGTGCTTTGCTTTGGTCAACACCAAACCGGGTCTGTACTTTACAATTCACATTCACCCGAACACACAACGGAACCGGAGTTCCGCGTCAAAGCATATCCGGATCGAGAATAGGACATCGTCTCTGGTGCCAGCTCTATGAATCGAAACCTTTGTAGGTAACCTTCGATGAGAGGGTTCTTTTTTTAGTGCATTGTGTCCCGGACATGTAAAAACCGAGCCATTTCTAGATTAATTTGGGGGACGTATAATATCTCCGGAAAAATTAGTTTCTTCATGGGGACTCGGTTTTAGGAATCGGAAACGACAGGTTCGCATAATATCGTCTCATTACCTTGAAATTCAAATCGTTTAAAATTAGTTCTTAGGAGGTGCTACTTTTTATTAATTAACTTACCGCTAATCATTCATAATAATACATAATCACCATTATTTCATGTAAGGACGGAATAGTACAGCATTTACAGGGTAGTCTAAAAGTTTCGAATCACCTGCATCAGACATGACCTCTATAACTTTAGAAAAAGTCGAGTTAGAGACTTGAAACTGTATGTGCACTCTTAAGTCGAGGAAAACGAATTAAGGACCCCCAAAATTTTAAAGAGACCATCCCAAAGAGTGGCAACATTTCTACAAGTTATATAGCGATGGTCAAAGTGCAAAACCACGTATGTCTATTGTCTATTGCGGAGTTTCGAAAGTCCCGTTCCTCTTTTCTTTTTTCGAATAGAAGCAAGCCAACTTTTTAGCTTAAAATTTATTTAGAATACACTGCTAAGAGATAAAAAAATCAAGGAAATTTTCAAGGAAATATGACGACTAGCTTTCCAAAGACAAAGTAAAGTAGGGTAGGGAGTTTGTAACGTCGCAAATGGAGATACGTGGTTTCGCCCCTGGGTCATCGATAAGCGATGCGAGACTTTTGGATCATCTTGTGGAGAGCACCGAATTTACATCTCATTTTACCGAACTTTTCTCGATGTCCCCCTCAAAGACCGAGCAGGAAAGACGTCCCTACTTGCCGAGCCTATTATTGAAATTGATAGACAAAGCTATAGACAAAGAAGACAAAAGAGATACGGAGGGATCCTATTGGTGGAAGCGGTTTGTTGTGATAGACAAAGGAAGTAGGTAATAGACTAATTAAAGGCAACCCACGAGAAACCTGACAGTTAGCAGGGTATCTAGCATCAGGAGTTTCCCGATTCTATGAGGATTTGAGGTCAATCAGTATTTAATCCCGATTTTATCAGGATTTGAGAGAAGTCAGCCGTCCGATCGGATTTTTTTATCGAGCTATTTTTGAGAAGTTATATCCGCCAATTTTTCTCCGCAAAAAATCAGGATTTGGAAAAATTATAAAATCAGGATTTAACCGTCAAAAATCAAGAAAAATCAGGATTTCATCAAGATTTCCCGAATTGAAAAAAACTAGACACCCTGGTTGGTGAATCATTTTCTCCCATAGTCCATGGGAACCACACATTCCAACCTATCGCTCCACACTTCCTTTTTCCTTTTGTTTATTGCTTTGTCCATCGATTTCAATAATCAGCCCGCTGCGTCGTTGTTGAATCGGATGCGTCGCGGTGCCGGACTTTCGTCGCGTCGGGACGCGCGCCGCACCAGGGTCCATCCCTGCGGCCCTGTCCGAGACGGTATTCTTACTTCTGAGGGTGAGGAAAGGGTGAATGGGGCGAATTAATTGTGGCAGTGACGTTGAACTTGAAAGTGCGAGACGTGGACATCGGCGTGGAAATCTATTCTCGTTCGGAGACTCGACTCCGAGACCCGCGACAGCATCTACTCAGCCTTGAAATTAAACAATCAACGACTTATCTCCGACTCCGCAAGTAATTAACCGCGCTCGGCCCAATTCCTCCACCCGGGTTACCTCCGATGTTGCCGGATTTACAGAGAGTCGGATCGAATACCTGTGCTTTTCAGTGGCGCACGGTGGATCGAGGCAGTAGGAGAGGTTGAGCAAAATTTGGAAACTTTAAATGCCTATAACTCCGTCTATACAAAATGTTGAGGTTCTGAAAGTGGTCCCATTGGTTTTCTCGTGAAATTTTCCTCTAGATGCACCCAGGGTGGCATTTCATGAAAAATAAAATCTTGAAATTTCACGTGAAATACCTATTTCATGAAATTTCAGAAATTTATGAAAGATAGTGAAAAATACCGGTTCCTTTTCATGTTTCACAGAATGTAAAAATTGTGACTTTCTTCTATTTTTGTGTGTTTGAGTGGAGGCTGCATACTCTAGCCCCTGAAAAATATGAAATATTTCACAGCCTCGTGAAATTTTATGAAAGATTTCACTGAAATTTCCAATCTTTCATTTCTTTCTTACGTTTCATGCCACCCTGGAAGCACCCCTTGAAAAAAATCACTTCCAAACCATGAAGCAGCTCTCAAAGTTAGAGCCGTATAGAGAGAGCATCCTCGCTTTAAAAGAAACTCTTCGTATTCAGTGAAACTGTCCAGGAAAAGGACTGGATACATCACCTTGGTTGCCATCCCATGTAGAAACTCAAAATGAAAAGGGGTTAATTTAAATTCTACAGTCATAGCAATTTTGCATCCAGCTCTTTCCCTGCATGAAAAGCTAGATTGAATGCACAGGTGGTCCACTTGTTGAACGGTTTCTGCTGCATCCTCAAAGCCTTAACTTTAACAACTATATTCGACTTTGAGAGTTGATTTTAAAGAAAATCTATGACTCCCCTTAATTTCTGGTGCAATTTTGTCGGTCTTAGGGATAGAGATTAATGAATCAAAAATCCTGCGGCATGCAAGAACTGCAACGAAGTTTTGCCTACGTCATACTTAAAAGAAAATGAACTGAATATTATTAAAAGGGTCAACCACTAGCATCGCGTGGTAAATGCTGAAAGCAAATCAACTAATGAGATTCACCGGAAAATATACTCATTTTATTAATATTTTCTTGGTGTAGCAGTAGAGGCTATTCGAAAATGCAGGTTATCTCGCGCAAGATAAAATAAGTCATGGAATATCTTAGTCATTGCAATGCTAGTAGTTCCTTATTGTTTTGGAAATCCCACTTTATGTATACGGCTCAATCAAGGGGGTCTCAATCCCGGGTAAATCAAGGCAGATTACACCTCAAAAACGGCTGAATGTTTATTGCTTGTGTCTATATGCGTACATGTGAATACTTGTTTATTCGCATACCAAGCTTTCTAAGCTTGTTTTCTGGAAAAAATTCGAACACTAATGGAGGAGTTTAGACCATAGAACGTATTACGTGTCATTTTCGAGTTTTAGAGAAACAAGTCGAAAAATTTTCGCGGGGCCAAGTATCAGAAAATATTTTAAACTGATGTTGTCACACTAAAAATCAAGTTCTGACGATCGAATTTTTAATTGCTTTGATACCAGCTCCACTAACGAAAACCGGTGGCGCCATGTTTCGGAAACATTAATTTTGCATGTTTTTGCACTCTATCCTATTTTCCTACTTATTTCTTTAATTTTGCCAATGAAAGCTCAAAAGCATGTATCTCACTTGCGGTTTTTTCCTTCAAAAATTGACACATTCGTTTTTCCTGAGGAATACGAAACAATATTACCGCTCGACATTCTCAAAATATCCTTTGCAAGGCAAAGAAAAATCAAAAGGCAAAATCAAAACAGGGTTGCTTCCCTATAACAAAATAAATCACGTTGGAAAAGCTGAAATGTCGCAATCTGGGAGATAAATGTTATTTCCACCTCCTCCGTGAGCCCACACTGGGAATAATCAGATTCACTATTGCAAGAAAACAGCTTTTCTCGGCAATTCCTGATTGCGCCGAGAAAAATACTTGTTGCCTCAAGCAAGCGACCATGTTACGTGAAATTTTAGATGTCACATCTAAAGTCTCATTGACATTTTTTCAGTTGTGAGTTTTGAGACTTACGTAAGTTCTTGAAGACAAGAAGACTTTCATCGTCACAATAAAAATTTTACTGGAGTATCTAAACGAAAAACTTTAAAAAAAAAACAATCCATTTACGTAACCTTTTTTTTCTTTGTATAAAGAAACCTATCTATTGATTTTCTACAGAATCGTCATGATCATGATTTGCCCACTATGGCAACGATGCATTTTTTCCAGTTCTAATCTCTCTTCGAACTTGCTTCTGCATGCTTTCTTACCGGTTATCTACCTCTGCATTTTCAACTACCTCACCTCCTCATTTACACCTCTTCATGACGTATCCTTGTTTATGTTCTTACTTTTCGTCGGCGCACCAGTATGGAACCAGCCCCCACTCATTTACTTGCAAAATATAAGGCAATTAAGTCTACTGATGTCATCGCAAAAGTACTAAAAAAAAAATATAATAACTGCTTTCACAATTAAGCTTGCACGTGTGTAAGCATTTTGTCCTTATTCCTTCTTTTCCACACACATTATACTTTCCTATAACACTGGTTTTATTGAGAATCAGGGAGGTATACCCTCCGACCGCCTTGCGGTCCAACCCCTTGTAGTGCTTCGCGCCCTTGCGAGCTGATTATTGAAATTCATAGACAAGGCGATAGACAAAGAAGACATAGGGAGTATGGAGCGATCCTATTGGTTGAGATGAATGGTTCTTTTAGACTAAAGGAGAAAATGATGGACAGACTGCATAGTCTCTCATGGGTTGCCGTTAGTTAGTCTATTAATTCAACACCAAGAAAATACGACTTTTTAACGACTTGAGCGCGCACCGTGGTATACGCGCAATGCATGAGGTATCCTGCAGACTTGTAAGGCGCTACTATGACGCTGCGTGCGCCGTGCTGTGCGCGCAACGCATGAAGTATCCTGCGGTTTTGTAAGGCGCTACCATGAGGGTCGCGCCGTGCGCGCCAGCGTGGTGTTTGACGAAATTATTTAAACTTGCGGCGTCATCGGTTTCAACTTATGATTTTGAAGATTTTGTACAATTTAATGGCATTTTTGTCATTTCAAATTATAACACATTACATTCAACCCAAACCATTTTCTTCCCTTTACTTGCATATTTTTATAAATAATTTTAAATAGAAGTTTGTTCCTAAAAGAAGTCAGAAATTGCGGTTCCTGATTGCAAAATGAAGTTTATTTGATCAATGAACCCTTTCGAAGCGTAGGGTATGGATGATGGATATTGGAGTAACTCATCCTCATCACTGTTGAAAGATAATTGACTGAAACCATCTTCAATATGGTAACTGCGTCAAAAATTGACTCAAACTGTGGCCATTTCTATTGTCTAACCCACTCAGGCCCGTATTAATTCGTGATGAAATTCTATTATTAAATAAAATCTGAGTCAAATCCTTTTTTTTTTCTTGTTGAAAGAGACAAATGTCGTAGGAAAGCAAATTGAGTCAAGTTGGGTCGAAACCCCGTTTTTCTGCGCTCTTTACTTAATTGTTTCGGTAATTGAATTATATAACATTGGTCTAAAGAGCTTTTATAATCATTGTTGTGCCGTGGCCCTTTGGACGATAACGATTGAATTATTGCCCCTTCGTCATGAAACCAGCTTTACCAACACTATCGTCATGGAACACTCCTCGAGGAAGGATGATAATACCTCTCGCGGTTCCCACAATATCACATTCAAAATTCCCTCGGAATTCATTAGAGTTTCTCGGACGATTGGCTTCGAAAGATTGCGCCTCAGATCGAGAACGGATTGCCGACGACCCAGCTTGCGGTAAGCATGGTTTGTGCGAATATTAATCAAGCAAAGATTCAATTACTGGAGGTAGTCAACTTTGTTGCAAAATTTTGCTCGTGCGCATACTACGATCGGTTCTTTCTCCTCTCGCTGAAGCCACAGAAAAGGAGAAATCCCCCCCATAAACCCCCCCCCCCAAAAAAAAAAAACAAACCAGTAAGTCTATCAAATACATAAGATTTTGACCAATAATTGCACTGGAAAAAAAAAAAAAAACACATTGGATCTAGAGTCCGGACTCTAAAAACATCGACAAGAAAAAATACTCTTGATTCAATCGGATTTTAGATTAAATCAAGAACCAAGCCTCTTAATTTGAGCGGATTTCCTTTTGATTTAAGCTGAAATCTGATTGAATCAAGAGTATTTTTTCTTGTCAATGTTTTCAAGAGTCTGGACTCTAGATCCAATGTGTTTTTTTTTTTCAGTGTGACGCGACAAAAAAGACATCATGGAAAGATAAAAATTCTGTGACCGGTTTGCATCAGTTTCCCAAGCGGTTTGTAGTCTTTTCACAACATTTTTGAATGGACACGAAGAGCCGGATGCAGAAAGGGTATTACTTGATTGCAGGGTCTTAGAATCTCCGCTAACGTTTAAGCAAATGAATGGAATTCGATGAAACTGTTACTGAATTTTCTTCATGATTTTTAACTACTGAAAACGGAAAATTCCAGAAAATTTATTTAATAGTTTCCTTTCTAGAAGATAAATTTGCAGTGAAGATTTTGAGACACGCAATCAAGAAATGCTCTTTCCTGCCCTCAACACCTCTTATGTCGCAGGCAATCAGCAATTATCGTCGATTTGCGAACGACATGCCCTTAACTCGTCAAATTGCAATAATTTGAATCGACTTGATAAAGGTTTCATCATCGGTGAAGAACCTCCAAAATATAACCTTGACTTAAAGTGCCTTCAAATTGAAGTGATACTCCCCGTGTTGCCCGACAGAAGGTTCTGAACCAAACAGAACTGAGATCATTCACACACCAGTGAGTGTGCTATCTGGTGCCATTGTTCAAGAAGGAAAATACATATCGACGGTGTAAGTTGGCAATCACATAACTCGTCTGCCGTGTCTGAAAATCTCCGCCTCTATAATATTTTTTTAAAGGAGAACAAATTGACATCATTTCTTGCAATTTTTGCAGAATTTTCTTCACATAGAGGAGAAAAATCAAGACAGTTCTTAAGAATTGTCGTTGAGAAGTTTTCCGTTTAAAAAATGAAGTATGATTGGAAGTCTGCGACGTCGCAAACCGAGTTATGTGATTGCCGACTTACAGCGTCGATATGTTATAGTCCAATCGTAATAATCAATGGAGATACGTGGTTTTACACTTTAGCCATCGAAATGACGTCATTTAAATTTTTGTCATTTAACTACTGTTAACTACGCACAATTTTACCGCCTCTAGGAGTTGATCCCCGAAATCTTCGTCATGCGAATCATTTTCTACGTGCAATTCTGAAGAAGAACCTCAGGAAGTGCGCTTTAGTTCTTATACCTTGACTAATACCCTTTCGGCAACCTTGTATTTCGGTTAAACACTCTAACTGTCGATTCGCATTCGACCATCGAAAGATGGGCCATCCATAATTGACTGAAACTCCGAGTCGGGATAACCATCCTGTCGTTCCGTGCAAGAACAGCGTATCTAAACCGCGTTACCACTGCAGATGTGCTGTTTTTCGCCGAGGAGGGCAGCATTCATAATTCCAAAACTATGCCAGGATCCGCAGGAAAGCCGCAGAATCTAACCGCCTCGGAAGGTTGGTTACTCGGACCAGATGCTCGCGGGATAATAAAGCATCGGAATTGTCAGCCGTAGCTCGCCTTTAATTAAATGACGAAAGGCTGATGAATTAGGGACCGATGGCCTTGCTATTTTGCGGTCGCGTCGAATTTTGGGAGTAATTTGACGTTGATTTGGGCCCTGCGTCTCGGTTTGAAATGGGTATCCATCATCTATTCCTTGAGATATGCATCTGGTGGTCATAGATTTCAAGAAAATCATTTTTTCATATTATTTGCTACAGCAAATGCGCGCTTTTTAAAAATGCTCCATGTGACGTAAGGGTTCTTATTAAGGAAACGATATCATCGAAAGATGTGTCTGATAGGAGTTTGTTTACGTTTGCTGATGTAGCCTCAAGTGTCAATCCCCCGTCAAATCGAAGATGGATCGAACTCCGAAAAGAGTGATTCCAGTCCACATTTGCGAAAACCTTGAGCTATGGTTGAATTTTAATAGATTTATAGGACTAAATTTCCAATTTTGACGGATCGTAAAAGTTCGTAAAATATCGTCTTCAAAAGAATATCAATAATAGAAATAAAGCATGTTTCTCTCTTTAGGTGTCTCATTTTTGCTGTTATCTCAGTTTTTTTGAAGGTCATACCACCCTTTGCAGCTTTGCATGTTCCATCTTTAAATCTTTTTATTACAGAGTTACAAGAAAGTTAGAATAGGTACAATTTTATGCACTGGATCATTCGATGAAATTATTTGTTTTATTTGCAGTCCACGCCAAATAAGTTTACGCACTTTTAGACTGCGACAAAAGATTCGCCGTCTTAATTCTCCCATTTACTTTACACGCATAAGTGACGTCAAACAATTTGCTGTCCCAGTTTAGTAGTGCATAAACTTAATTAGGGTGGACTCTAAATTAGATTGATGGAATTTTGAGGAGTGGAAATTCGAGTGCAAAATGTTGGCTGTTACCTAGGCGGATCCAGACATTTTGAACAGAGGAGGGGGCCGTAAGGGGGTCAGAGGGCCCCCCCCCCCCTCGAAAATTTTCGAAATTGTAAAGCATCTTGTATGCTGCTTTAGTCAATTTCGTCACGAATAATTACCAAATAGAAGCGTTCTTTCCTTTTCCTTTCCTCCGTTCCTTCCTCCTCTATTTCCTCCCTTTTTCCTCCTCCTGTATTTCGGGCAAAGGGGGGGAGGCATGCGCCCTCTACGCCCCCCTGGATCCGCCTATGTCTTTACTTTTTCCTTCGGTAATACAGCACAGCTCTTGCATTTTAATCCCCGCCCTCTCAAAACCTGACCAGTCGCAGAATATTTCCATCTCGCAGATGCGAAAAAACGTTGTTATCCGATGCAACCGGAGCTAACTGCGCAGTTAGGTGCAATAAAGAGGAGCTCCCAATTAATAAAAACGGCGGAATCGCCCTTATTTTTACGACCAACGCTCGTTTACACGGCGAATTATCATATTAATTAATGCCTCCGTCCACGGGGACAAATTCCTGGGCATTATGGTCACCACGGTGGTGCCCGATGCAAGGTGCGATAAGTGATGGTATCTGGAGGAACGTACGTGGAAACGATCCCATCTCCGCATCGGTGGATGTCAAAACCACGCAAGTCCATTTTTCGATGAGCCTCGAGCTCCATAAGAATGCACGTATTCTGAGGCTCATCAGATAATGGGCACGGTAGGTTAACACGATTGTACATCTCGGGGTGTGACGGAGCCCACACCTGTCGCGGTAACGGCAAGGAAGGAGGCACGTGCCTGTCTTATCCGTGAGGGCTGTTGCCAAATCGGGTGAATAATAATTAGATGAACTTACGAGTGAATAAATATTAATGGCCCGATGGAAAAGTGAAGATAATGAAAATACCACACTCGGGAAAGTCGTTTGGTGTCTGAATGGGGAATTTGCGTGTAGCTTTATTTTACAGCAGGGCAAGATCAAGATTTATTTTACAGCAGGGCAAGATCAAGATTTCGCCCTGCTGTTTCCTACAAGAGCGTGATTTTTAGCTCAGTAGAATCTGGTCGGAAGCGTGGAGCATTTTTTAAGGTGTCGCCTCGCAACGAAAGATAATAGAAATTGTACTAGAAACTCGTTAACTTGAAGGGAAAATTATCGCAAAGAGTAACAAGATAATGTCTGAAAACCAGCCTTTTTACCACAATTTTTTAAATGTTCATCTTCATTTTAAATGTTCTCGGTTTTATGTTCATATCATCAGGCCTAATCGTTTAGTTCTCTTTTCACTTTATGTTTTCTTGAATGTGTATACAATAGACAGAGCTAAAAGCAAATCTCAAAAAGATTTCACCGGTTTCAGGGCAAATGCAGGGCCGGATTCACCTACTTGCCGCCCATGGGCCGCCTATATTTTGCCGCCCCCTTCTCATTCGTTTTGAAACTCGATAAAAACCATCAAATGAACGTGCCAGCGGGGGAGGAGTGCATAAGACGCATTTACTCGTGTTCAACACATTTTTTGGGAAAGCCCTGTCAACACTACTAGCAAAAGTTCACGAAACTTTGCGCGAAAGTTAAGTTCCGTAAACCTATCTCTAAGTGGAAAAGGCCTTCCATTCATAAGAAATGAACGAAAAAATTATGAAAGAACAAACATAAATGTGGTTCAATGATTTTAACTTCCGCCGCCGCGCCGCGCAGACCGCACCGTGTTGGACGCAATGCTTGAAGTATTCACGCAGTCTTGTAGGCGCTATGCGTTTTACGCTGACCGCATTGTGTTTATCGCAATGCGTGAAGGATTCGAGTAGGCGCTATCCGTTTCACGCTGACCGCAATGACCGCACTGTGTTTGATGCAATGCGTGAAGTATTCGTGCAGTCTTGTAGGCGCTAATATGTGTTACATGCCGATCGCCGCGCCGAGGGCTTCTCCTTTTCATCTCAACTCCTCGTTATCATTTTTCTCTAAGTCGCGCCGTTCCAGACCAAATTGCGTGTTTGGTCTCTCTCGTAACTCGACTTATTGAGGGTGCTGGCTCTTGTATCACTAAGAGACGACAAAATTAGAAATTACTATACTCTCAGGAAATGAGAGATTTCGTCGCCTTTTCTCGTTTGTAATTTTTTTTTTATTAATCCGATTTTTTTACCTACACTTAAAAAATTGCAAATTTTTGCCGCCCTTTAGATTTGCCGCCATGGGCCGCGGCCCATGTGGCCACCCCCTTGATCCGGCCATGGGAAAATGACTTATCATTGAAAACAGGCAAAAATAGCCACAAATTGTGCGCATAACTGATTACATTTGTACACATCTCCTGTTTTCCCCCCAATATTTTCTCAAAATTCTCGATTAACT
Organism: Bemisia tabaci; assembly: GCF_918797505.1. Lineage (NCBI taxonomy): Eukaryota > Metazoa > Arthropoda > Insecta > Hemiptera > Aleyrodidae > Bemisia > Bemisia tabaci. The sequence continues at coordinate 6,596,164 of NC_092798.1, forward strand.
GAATGTTTTTAAGGGATGGTGATGCTAATCTTTTGTTGTATATATTTCTCTGTTCGCTACATTAATTACGATCTTTCTCTATACTGGTCACTATACTCGCTCCATTCAAAAATTTTCCTCTGATTACGAGGATAAGAAGCGATCTTTTTCTTTTAATGCATACTAATGTTTACCCCTATAATCGAGGAATCGTAAGGATTTCAAAGTAGAGGGTAAGCAGGTTCCTCGCATGAAATGCGCCTTCAGTTTCCAAAGATGCACACGGCATCACGTCAACATACTTACCCACCCATCAATTTACAACACGCCACTGTTTCCTCGTCGGAAATGAATTTACTTATGGCGTTTTGAATAATGACGCATTTGCCTCCACTCAGTCAGGTACGGTGATCAATCTAATGTGGCAGCGCTCTCTAGTCTGAAAAATCTGTAAGGCTCTCATCGCATGCCTCATTCAATGAAAACAGTTATCATGAAAGGGAACCGAAGGGTGGCTAGATATAGACTGTTTTACAACAATATTTTAAAAATTCTACTTTATTTGTGCGTTTACTGGTGCTTTAACTTCTGCTAAAATACCACTGAATGAGAACATTTTCAGTTGCTTTCTTACTTTGCTTTTCCTTGCTTTACTGATTTTTTAATGTAGAGGACAACTCAGTTTGCTTTGCGCAGAGGTGATAATGATGTGTGAGGTTTCACTATCAGAACTTGAATGAGACATCTAGACATTAAAAGTACTGCATTAAGCCAAAAGGAAACTACTTATCCGCGTTCTCTTCAAAAATACCTATCTTCTGAGGGATATAATAATGGCATACATGTATTTTCTGAAATGAGCCCAAAACTTTAGTCCAATGTGGACCAAATCCACCGTCATTACCCTTGAGAGAAATTTGCATTAATACGAATTGTTTCAACCCTCTCGACCGCATTTATTTCAGTTTTTCAGATTAGAATGTTCTCAAATCTTTACGTCAATCACATGTTTTGTTCTTTTTCTGTTACAGGTGAGTTAGATTTGAAGTAAGCCTTCCTTGCCCTAAGCGGTTGCGTAAGTTACCAAAAACACTAGTCTTCATTAAACGCGGACCAATAATACACCTACCATACAAAATTTCATGCAAATACTCGAAAGACATTTCAGCACTTTCTCATATTGCTACGGGGATAGAACTAGTTGATGGTACTGTTGTTTAGTTAATTAAGATTGGTCACCAGCTAGAAAACTGTCTGATACAATTATTCGAACGCCTGAGAAGTGCGGGTTGCAGCAGAGTGAAATGAAGGATTTTTAAAGTTAGAAATTTTTGATGTTTCTAGCTAGTAATAACACCCAGTGGGTGGGACTTAATCGCTCTTTTGTCGAATGATCTCAATTAACAGAGCCCATATTCTTGCAATGTTATGCGTCGATTAAGGTCATGTTCGAAAAGCTAACATGCTTGGTGCTGTCGCAAGCAATAACTTGCGTCTTTCATCAATCATCATCTGGCCAAAATGAGTGCCGCTTTTCTTTAAAAATGCTGAGTTTCCAGGAGTACGATGATTGCTGATTGGGATTGTTTCCGACTGAGTATATTGAGCTGGTTACTCGCTCGAATTTCCATCAATTTCCGATCAAATGGTGACTGGTGCGCACCATCTACCATCAAATTTCTGCAGCCTGCAAAAATTTGATGGTAGATAATGGAGCTGTGGGGCTCATCCTTCATCTGATTTTCACCTAAACGTGCTTATTTCAATCAACACGCTGTTTTAATTAATTTTACTCATCAATCTAGATAACTCTCGACCGCCATCTTGGTCATCATTTTGATCGGAATTTGACGGTTTGAGCGTGTAACCAGGCCATATACGATGAATCTGCGTCAGCCAAACTGCGGTCAGTGGAGTATAGAGCAGGGTTCATTTTTTACGCAATTTTCAAGAATATTGTCAAATTCCCACGGAGTATTTTTTTTAGAAGTGTTCCAACTCTATAACGACAGTTACTTCGATATTTGAGTGCGAATCTGGAGTGGAGTCGCGTGGGAGTTTTGATGGATTCGGGATTGGCAAATAGCGATGAAGCCATTGAAGTGGCGCGGATGAGCCGAGCCGGACGCCGGACATCGCAGCTTGCCGTGCCAAGAAAAAACGCCGTATCAGACGTTGCCAAATTTCCTCTGATAAAATACGAATTTTCAGGAAAATTTGTGAATATTTTTCAGAGAATTTTTCAGAGAATTTTAATTGCCAGCAGATCTAAATTATCTGAAAATTTTGAAAGAAAATATTCATTACTCTCCCTGAAAATAAACATTTTGCAGGATGAAATTTGGTAACTCTTTAATGGGCATACGTCGTTTTTTCGTCAGCACGGCGGCTGACCGGCGCCAAATTGAGTCCTTCCGACGATGTCCGGTCGCGGTCGCGGTGGCGGCCGTGGGACCACCGATCGCGATCCCAGTCGGAGGAGTCGATCACCGCGTTAACACCGATTTCACGGCTGGGCGTTCGCGTTTCCACCGCGCAAATCACCCCCCCCCCCTCAATCGCCCCCGCCCGCCATTGTTAAATACACTACGTTCTGAGGCAAATTTTCGCGACCGGATTAGTTTAATTTTTCGGAATAGATGACTGTCGTATTGCCGTTGGAATTTGAAACAATCAAAATAAAAATAAAAAAAAATCTTAAAAAAGTTTTCAACCAAATCCTGAAGGAAACGAACTAAATCCCGAAGTAGATTTAAAAAAGAATGCGGATTGACCAATGCATCACGACCTGACCCACGACTTAAAACATCATATAAATTATAGTAAAAATATACAAAAATATGTGCACTTTTTACATTTCAGTTCATCATCATCATCATCTCACAGCAGTTTTTGTTACTCAGTTGTTGTTTTTTTCCTTAAGGAACGGAAACAACACAATGTAGAAATAGAGCGAGGGAAAGGAAGCGCGTTGATGACGGCGCAGAGATACAACTATTCGTACTCGATGGATGTCCGGGTTGCGTATACAAAATTGAAGGCGCGATGGCGTGAGGCGTGAACTCGCAATGCTCCGCTCTGTGTGACTAGTAAAGTATCGCACCAGTTCGGGAGAAAAGTTAAAAAACGAAGCCCAATTATGTCTTTCCGATCTTTGGCCGTGTTACTCATGAGTTCCTTGAAACACCGCTACAAATAAGACACATGGAAACAAACACAAAATGGAAGTAGAGGAGGAGAAAGGAAGCACGTTCATCACGGCGCAGAGATACAACTATTCGTACTCGATGGATGTCCGTGTTGCGTATACAAAATTGAAGGCGCGGTGGTGTGAGGCGTGAACTCGCAATGCTCCGCTCCACGTTACTTTAGAGCCCCACCCAACCTGAATATCCTAAACTTTACATTATTTTGCTCATTGAAGGTCTATACATATTTGATGGAATGCATCATACTTTGATCATTTTCATTCTCTTTCCGGATCCAACACCGGCCTAAAAATGGATCTGAAGGCCGATTCCGGCGAAAAAGGCGGATTTTTCTGCATTTGACGGCAAACTCGCATTTTTCATCAAAATCGTCTTTCAGAACCATGTTTTAGACCGAAAAAGTGATCGAAAGGCCTGGATCCTGATACATTCCATAATATACATAATATTTCATATGCAAAAAATTGTAAAAAATTGTTTTTGAAAAAATAATTCCAATTAAGCCCTCGTCCATATTTCTTACTGTAATCTTCAATACGTGCGGTGGAACATCCCGAAAAATACATAGAAAACCACAAGTTATATACAGAAAATAAAACTTCAAACTTCATTCACTACTTCGGAAGAATAATGCACTTCCAGATCCTGAACGAGGATCGGCGCCGACGCGACAGATGACGGGCCGGGGGACGGAAGGCGTGGGTGCCACCAGCTCCCGCACCTTGGACGCAGCGTTGCCATTTGTGCAGGAAATAAAGTCATCGTCCCCGCACATTAATCGTGAAATTAGCGGAATTTGGCGTGCAGCGCGGCAACGGCGCTCCAGTTCATTCAAGGATCCGCCACTGCTGATGCTGGATCCGCGGCGGCCCATTCACGAGTCGGAGTCGGCTACCGTATGACCGTATTCGAACACCATTGCCAAATCGGCCAAAGGTCGTTTCACTTCACGAGCCGCCGCCGTAATACCGTCTCCGGTTCCCAAGGTGATGAACGCTTTACTACAAAATCGATGGCCTCATATTTCCGATTGACCATTCAGGGGATCTGGGATACTTTGTAAACCGATTCCACCAGTGCGCGTTAGCGTAAAAAATTACGTATTTTCCGCAAAATCGAAGTGATAATGGTGTTATTTTGCACAACTGGGGTGAAAATATCTATTTTTTTGGAATTGTGGTGGTGGTGTTTACTATACACTGAAAAACAAATCTCGGTGTATTTACTAAGAAAAGGGTAAAATTACCAAGAATTCAGGGTTCTATTTGATCCCAGTTTTTTCTCGGTAAAATTACCATTTATGGAATTGGTAACTTTACTGAGAAATCTCGGTAAAATTATTGACTTTCTCGGTAATTTTACTGGACCCCGGTAAAAACGCCAATATTTTTTATCGACTGTGGTAGAATTACCGGGATACAATGGCAAAGCTACCGGGAATTGATTACCAATAAAAGTGGTATTCTTACCTGAAAAAAACAGTAAAAATACCGGTTTTAAGGTAAGCTTACCAGTCTGTCATAGTAGAATTACCAATAATTGGTAAAAAAAGTGAGATGGTAAAGGTACCAACGGACCTTGGTAAAAACGCCGAGAATTTTTTTTCAGTGTATGATACTTTGTAAACCGATTTCACCAGTGCGCGTTAGCGTAAAAAATTACGTATTTTCCGCAAAATCGAAGTGATAATGGTGTTATTTTGCACAACTGGGGTGAAAATATCTATTTTTTTGGAATCGTGGTGGTATGTACTATAGGTGCAAAAATGATCTTTATTTGGAAAATTCCTAAGGGGTAAGGGATTTTTGGATAAGGGGCTGGACATGGACAAGGCACATAATTGTAGTTATTGATATTTCAAAAAATACGTGACTTTTTAAAATTACATCAAGTCTAGTGGTAGGAAAATTGCGAACTGTTTTTTTAATGCTTAAAAATTGGATTTTAGTCGTAAATTTTTCATAGAATATATTTTAGGACTAGTTTTGGTTTAAATCATTAGTATCTCGATTTTTTTTTTAAAAAGTACACTTATGCGCCTTAACTTTTATTCCCAAATGTTACATCAGGGGCGCAGTAATGACGCGACTAGTAGGTCGTGATCGATCGCGGGAGTAAATGAGAAGCCAGGCGTGCGTCAACGTAAAATTGCGTATTTTTCGGAGAATTGGAGTGAGAATAATTAGTTTTAGCAAAATCGGGGTGAAAATTGCGGGTTTTTTTTTTCAAATTATGGTATTAACGTGTATATAAGGAGCACAATAAGGTCATCATTTGGAAATTTTAAAGGAAGAGGGGTTTTTTGAAACGTGAAGGCCAGTTTGCAAAATGTGAAGGCTGTAAAAACTTTCTTCATTCCTGGGTAACACTGGAAAAAAAAACACATTGGATCTAGAGTCCAGACTCTTAAAAACATCGACAAGAAAGAATACTCTTGATTCAATCAGATTTAAGCTTAAATCAAGAACCAAGCCTCTTAATTTGAGCGGATTTCCTTTTGATTTAAGCTTAAATCTGATTGAATCAAGAGTCCTTTTTCTTGTCAATGTTTTCAAGAGTCTGGACTCTAGATCCAATGTGTTTTTTTTCCACGTTGTAGCTCATCGAAAATTTGCAGATTCAACTGCATCATATATTATTGCCACCGGCGTGGCGTGCTTTGCGATACATCGATTGATTTAAACCTTGGGGAAAGGATCGATAAACAGGGTGTTAGCAACGAACACCTGTAATTCAAAATCAAACCTTTCAAAAGAGGAAATATCGATAGTTTAACATTTACGCCTCGCCATTGAGTATTTCCTGCCTTGCCCGAGCATTAAAGTCACCGTTTGACAAAAACCGCGAATCCACTTTCATGTTGCATTTTTACGACTCCTAAATTCTCGCGGGATGTCGTCAGCGCGAGAGTTCCCAGTAGGTGTCGCGGTGAGAGCCAGAGTCGGCCGGTGGCACCAACCGTTGAAGTGACTCATGAGTCATAGTAGGCTACGCGAGCCGACTTATGCCTTTGCAGACGAGCATATCTTCTTCGATCCGGGGCATTTATCGGGTTCGTCCGGAATGCGGGGATGTCGCTCCACTTCCGCCAAGGACTCACCTGCGTGACGTCACAACCATGACTCGCGCAACCGGAGAAGGATCGGCCACCACGACGCGGTGGAGTCCCAGCCCTACGTCATGACGTCATCGAGACTCGCGCATTTTTCACCGTCTCCAGCCCGCGGATGCGTTTTCGAGAACGTATTCGGAGCATTACTCATCCTTGATCACGGATGATCTTGCAGATGATTGTTACTCATGAGTCTTTTGTGTCACGTCACGGCATCCGCAGTTCAAAATTTCCGTGTAAAATTTCAGAGAAACCGTAAACATATGGTTACATTGTCAAAAATTGAGGAGTGCGATCCGGTGCTCGAGTCTCTATGGAATCACTAAATACAAAAAGGGCAGTCATGACCAGAAAACCAAATTGTTCAGGAGACACAAAAAACTGTTTTTTTCGTGGTAGGTATTTTTTGGAAAGTCGTTATGTTTAAAAAAATATCTACCACGAAATAAACAGTTTTTTGTGTCTCCTGAACAATTTGGTTTTCTGGACATGTGCCCTTTTTGTATTTAGTGATTCATATAGCGCCCAAAACCCTTTAGTGATATGACCCAAGTAGCATTATATTGAACAGAATCGCGGGGAGAAACATTTCACGTATTTTTGGCGATGAAATCGGTAGGATCATAATCATCTGACCGACTTTATCACGATAAAATCGCATCCGATGGAATCGAAATTTCATCTCAATTTATATCACGATTTTTTGTTCGATTATAATATTGCGATAAATTTTCGTCGATAAAATCACGATTTTACTGCAAATTTATGCGATAAAATCGCAATTTTTTATCCTAAATCGACGCCGATAAAATTGCAATATATTCTCCGATCGAATCGCAATCACTGCTACAGCTACTTGGGATGCGGAGTGAAATTAGCACCATAACAGCTTACAACACCCGGAAAAAAGGGTAGATTCCGCTCCGCATTCATATCACTCAGGGTTTTTGGCGCTATAGACCCCGGCACAGAATTTCACTCCAAAATTTTTAACGGTGTAAATTGGGTTACCTTTTATTATTTCAGTTTTTCCCCCTCTATCTAAGAACAACCTATGCGATTACTTTTAAATTTTCCTACCTAGATGAACAAATAACACGTGACAAATATAATCTGACGATTAAAGACGCAGAATTTTTAGTCGGATTGGCAAATGTCCACTGTCCAGTATCCATTTCTAGCTGTAAAATAATCGGGTTTTAGACGATTAAAATACATTCCATCTAGGCTAATGACAAATGACCCTCTTTTTTTGGTGGTCCTGCATTGATACGCAACAAGCTAGACGCAGGAAAGTACACAATACACCACCACGTTGCCAATTGGATTATAATGTATAAAAATCCAAACCAGACAACCCGGCAAACACGGGGTAATTATTCGCGCTCTAGCAACTCTGTTACGATCTAACGCAATGGAACGCAACGCGTATAATTAGCGCAATGCTAAATGACTCCAGCTTCCGCAGCGCAAGTGACAATGCTGCCAAATTTGCGCAAAATTCTCCCCTTTGAATGTGAAAAGCAAGGGATATTAAATGATGAATCGGCTGACATGGCAACGTTTTGCCGAATTCCGAAGGCTATCCTCGGACAGAGCTTTGTACTTTTCGGGGGACATGGGCAGTGGTAGGATTTCGATTACGGCCGGTTGCGGAGAAAGATCCTTGGTCACTTCCTCTGGGGGCCAGGACCACCATTTCGGCGGAAAATAACCAGTTTCGTGGGAATTTACGAAAATGGTTCGATGCTCATACCCGACTGGTCCGGAGTATTTGCGCTAGAGCTCGTTTTGGCGTGTTTTAGTCTGCCGAGCTGAGAAATAACACCGTATGTACGTTCAAAAGTTGCCAAGTTTCGTCCAAAAAAGGATTTTTTGAAATAACTACTGAGTATTTTTCCGTGCATTTCTCGCTGCATTTTATTCGCAGTTATTTTTATGTAGTCCAAACGAAAATTTAAAGGGAAAATATTCGTAACTTTTCTCTGATATGCATGGCCGGATTCACTTACTTGCCGCCCATGGGCCGCCTGTATTTTGCCGCTCCCATCTCATTTGTTTTGAAACTCGATAAAAACCATCAAATGAACGTGTCAGCGGGGGAGGGGTGTATAAGACGCATTTACGCGTGTTGAACACATTTTTTGGGAAAGCCCTGTCAACACTACTAGCAAAACTTTACGGAACTTTGCGCGAAAGTTAAGTTCCGTAAACCTATCTCTGTGTAGACAAGGCCTGCCATTCATAAGAAATGAACGAAAAAATTATTAAAGAACAAACATAAATGTGGGTCAATGATTTTAACTTCCGCCGCCGCGCCGCGCAAACCGCACCGTGTTTTGCGCAATGTGTGAAGTATTCCGACAGTCTTGTAGGCGCTATGCGTTTCACGCCGACCGCTGCTGAACGCAACGCACTGTGTTGAATGTTGAACGCAACGCGTGAAGTATTCACGCAGTCTTGTAGGCGTTATGCGTTTCGCGCTGACTGCACTGTGTTTGGCGCAATGCGTGAAGTATTCATGCATTCTTGTAGGCGCTATCCGTTTCACGCTGACCGCAATGACCGCACTGTGTTTGATGCAATGCGTGAAGTATTCGTGCAGTCTTGTAGGCGCTAATATGTGTTACATGCCGATCGCCGCGCCTAGGAGGGCTTCTCCTTTTCATCTCAAGTCCTCGTCATCATTTCTCTCTAAGTCGCGCCGTTCCAAGCCAAATTGCGTGTTTGGTCTCTCTCTTAACTCGACTTGTTGAAGGTGCTGTCTCTTGTATCACTAAGAGACGACAAAATTAGAAATTACTATACTCTCAGGAAATGAGAGATTTTGTCGCCCCTCCTCGTTTGTAATTTTGTTTTTATAAATCCGATTTTTTTTTTTATACCTACACTTTAAAAAATTGCAAATTTTTGCCGCCCCTTAGATTTGCCGCGGCCCATGTGGCCACCCCCGTAATCCGCGCCTGCCGATATGAGTATTTTATAAAGTTGGCAATATCTGAATGCTCATATGCCGTTTTGCTATAGCATGGCAAAATTGGCGACGGGTCTTAAATTGGTTGTTTTACCCGTGTATCCACTTAAACCGGAGAGAGCATTTCCACCAGAAGATTTGTTTTTGAGTCTCGGCCTCTACAAAGAGATTCATATCTCTCGTTCTCAGGTGTTTCTTTTTGGAGTGAAATTTCAACTGAAATTGTTCGGACCAGATTCAAAGAGTATTGCCTGATTACCAAATGAAAGATTTGGAAAGATGTTTGACTGTCCGCGAAAAAAGACCTAGACATTAAAGATAGAGAACTCATAACGTCGCATCTCTGACGTAAGGGAGTATCTTAATTTCCAAGTGAGACCTGTTTCAAAGATAAGTCCATGCTTTCTATGGCTCATGCGGAAATCGAGATAGGTACGTCCTTTCGTCGAAGGAGCGATGATAATTGCGGGGCTTGGAGGACAAGGCGCATAAGTGCAGTTTTTGCTATTTCGAGGAATACGTGTTTGAAGTTTCAAAATTACACGGAGCCTTATGACAGAAAGGAATTTTAAACTCACTTTTTGATGCTTTAAAATTGGATTTTAGTTGTACATTTTTCAGAGAGTATACTTTCAGACTAGTTCTACCTAACTTCATGAATATCTCAATTTTTCCAAAAACTGCACGGATGCGATTTGTCCTCCTAGCCCCTCAGTTGAGTTATTAAACACAACTCTGAGAGACATCCAGGAGAGAAATATGTGCAGATACATTCCAATAAACAAGCTCTTACTTTTTCTACTAAATCAAAGGAATACGAGGGTAGAACCAGGAATTTTTTAGAAGTGGCTCGAGGGTTAGCCGGTAGCGTGAAATCTTTGGAAAGAAAACCTCGATTTTTTCCCAATAAAATCTTGCATGTAATCTCTATATTTTTCCAATTTTCTTTTAATTTGGCTCACATAGTAAATTTAGTCGATGCATGCACTATCACATGAAATGAAGGGCGCACGGAATCAAGCAACCATAATCTTGCACGCGAGGGCTATCGATCGATAGATCAAACAAATTATCGTGATATCACGTGGGCTACACTTTCAAAGGATTGAATCAGCCCTAAGAGCTTATCAAACCCAATAAACTAATGACTGGATTTTATCATGTGAAATGAAATAGTAGGTATAAAATTTCCATATTGAGTGGGTCATCATTCCTTAGAACAGTAAATATAGCTCAACTCGAGGTCGTGAGAAAAAATACAAAAAATCGATACAATGAATTGATTTTAGCGAGAAGAAAAAAATTAAATGTACACTTTGTTAAAATTACCTCTCATAGGAGGGGTTTCAGTGGCGAGGCGTGAATGATCGCTTACCGATATTTCCCCATTTGAAGCTGTGGTCAAGAATCGACTGAAAGTGTTCGTTGCGAACACCCTGTTTATCGATCCTTTTCCATAGGTTTAAATGGCACATAAATCGATGTATCGCAAAGCGCGACACGCCGCTGAGGAGTTTAATCTGCTGATGAAAAATCTTTCAACCTCAATTGAGTGAAGAATCGGAAATTGACCCAAATAAGTTGATTGATGGTAGGAACTCACTATAGAAAATTCACGATTCTGCACTGGGAAAATTTCGAAATTTGCGGTCGAGTTAGGTTGTTTTTCCAATTTCCATTCAAACATTGAATGAGGATATTAAACCCAGCGGGCTCTTGTGAGAGAAATAAAGAACCGAGAAAGGAGCAACATTCGTAGAAAAGTTATTTCTATTTATTCAGTGGGCAATTTACAAAATTAAAAAAATACAAGAACAATATTTAAATAAAAAATAAACGTCAGCATTTTTTGTAACATTAAAGGCGACTGACATAAAGAGGGACTGTATCGTAAAGCACTTAATTTTAATTAATTTTTCATGGTAGGCTCGCATTTGAGTGAATTGTCTTTGCCGAAGCGATTGCTTCGTTTCTTAGAGAGCTTCCTTTTCTTCCTTGTTGTCAATTTCATCCTGTGAATTTGTCAATTAAACGTGATGGTTCAAACATTGAAATAGGTACGTATTAAAATAGGAAACTAATATAGAACACAACCGATATCAGTGATGTGGCCTTTCGCAACCTGTCTGGCTTTGACATCTGTCTTCATCAATAATTTTGACTTAGCAAAGTTTAATTAATGAAAGGGCGAAGAAAAAAAATTAATGGAATGTTTCATAATCAATTTACACAAGATTAACACAACTTGAAATTTCGGGAAAAAAAGAGAAAAAAAGAGAAGAAGAAAATAGGACAATTTTTGTGATTAAAAGTAAAGTAAATTCAGGAAGAAACTTTGGAATGCTCAATAACTCTTCAGTAAAAAAAATTAAACATCGAAAAAAGGTATGAAAGACGTACAGAAGTGTCTAATCATGAGTAGCTGTGCAGGAATTTTTAATCCCGCAACGGCAATAGAAGAGACCGAATCATTCGTTTGAATTATTTTTTAAAGTCATCTGAGCAAAAGTATTCGAGAAAAAATGGGTATACAGCATAATTTCGTTTCAATAAATTAATTTAAACAACACAATTTCATCTGGAATTGAAGAAATTATCAAAAAGAAATTACGGACAAATTTTCAATGTGGAAGAAATATTAGAATCCAGACACGCACATTTTGGAGGAAAGAAAAATTTACGGGACGTTTCATATTGATCATTAATATCACAAGCTTTCCAGCGATTTAAAATGAAAATGCCTTCGTAAAAAAAAATGCGCGGTGCACATAATAAAAAATATCCTAATTCAGATGAGATTCCACAGTCAATAACTGAGACTAATTTCTTGAGATGTTCGTAAAAATAACAATAACCTAACTTTCTTATCTAAATTAGAGTTCACAGGGCTTTTTCAGACTACAGAATAAAACCTGCTAACCAAAAGCTAAAAACACAATGTCTTTTCACATTAGAGTCAGCTAAATTACACTTGAGACCAAAAGAAAGGCATCAAAAATTAAAAGGTTCAAATCCAAAGGAAAAAGGCGACATGGCTGATCCAACTCCTATTTTGCATCCTTAATAAGAAGATTTTAAAATTATAAAACCTGATCGAGAGTATTTTCGTCAACTTGGCACCATTCGTTTAGTGTTCTTAACTACTTGGCACCAGAAAAAAATGGTTTCTTACTTGCTTACTATCACCTTACACTTAATCTCAAACATTCCTTAATTTATTGCTTATTTTTGTGTGCGCCCATGACGGTTCAACAGGAACAAATTTAGTTTTTACGTCTATCCATCAACATTTTACTTACGACTAATATTCTCAAAAACTATAACTAGGATATCGTAACTCGAGAGATTTAGAAAACTAGAGTATTTACATAATAATGAGGAAAAGAGCCCGAGGCTTGAGCTACTAGAAAAATAACCTTCTTACCTACGTCTAAAATGAGAGAACATCAACGAAATATCACAATTTTTGGGCAAAAGCACCCGACATGAAGTTACTGGTACCTTAACAACAGCTAGTATGATTACAGCTCACATTGGGTTTAGTGAGGGCTCAGAGGTGAAATACGGATCGACGCACTTGGTATACCACACTTTAGTTCGGTAGTAAATCTAGGAGGACAGTATTGGTAAAACATAATGATTGATATAATTCACTCTTCATGTATCAATGTGAATTATTAGACGACTACTCAGCATGATAAAAGTACTTAGCTCAATAAAAAAAAATAAAAAAAAAACTTAAGGAAAAAAGGATTTTTTTGACTTATCATGTCTATCAAATACACTCTATACTTAAGGAACTTAAGTAAGAGTACACTTAAGGAAAAAAATCATTATTTTTAATTTGACAAATTTAAAAAAAAAATTATAAGAAGTCAATTAAAAAATTCCTACTTTCAATCTATTGTCCGCCCCCCCCCATAATTCACACCCTAAATTTCACCCTGAGCCCAAACCCCGGCGAAGACCCGAACCTCTCAAACCCTGAAGGGTCGGTTCTCACTGAGCTCGCTCTCCAACTTACTGATCTCATTATACACCATCTCCTGCATCTTGATGCGCACCAGGAGCTTCCTGGACCGGGGAAGGATCTTGATGTCCGGCAAAAGACTCCTCAGGAACAGGAAGTCATCGTCATCCGGCTCGCAGATCTCCTTCTCTACAGACCTCCTCTCGAGCTCCACAGACCTCCTCTCGACCTCCACAGCCGACCTCTGCCTCTCGATCTCCAGCATCTGCGAACTGTACGTCCTCTCCAACCGTGGCCGCTTTCGCCTCCCTGCAGGGTCGGCGACGTTCGCGATCTCCGCGAGGGTGTGGAGTCCGGAAACCGGAAGCAGGGAGACCTCCGTCTGGCAGCCATGCTCTGGGAGTTCTGGAGAGTCTGGTTCAGGCACCTCCGCGATCTGCTGTTCGCGTGGGGTGAGGAGTTTGACCACAGGGTCGGGTTCGGAGTTTGCGGGGGAGCTGGAGCGGTCGGTGAGGTCCTGGGGGTACTCGTCGTCCGGGTAGACGGCGATTGGTTCCTTGGTTTTGGGTTTGATGTAGTAGCTGAGCATGGAGTCTTTGAGGAAGTGGAGCATGTCGTAGTAGGGCCACGTGGAGACCTGGTGCGAGGAGATGTTGAGGTTAATCGTTGTGTCGCCCGGTTTGTGGCCGTACATCTTCTTCAGCTCAGTTCGGTAGTAGTCGCGCAGGCCTTTCCATTTTTTCTTCACGCTGTGGCCTGGAACACAAGGATTTTGGTCGTTAGTAACTGGGAGGATGATGGAGGATCTCAAGTGGGGGTCCAAAAATTTTGGGGCTGAAGAAAAAATATTTTTGTGCTAAGAAGTCGGTCCTCCCGTAGGGGTTGTAAACTGTGGTTTCTTCTTGCGAAATGAAATTCAAGCTACATAACACGGAAAGGAACCCTAATTGGAATGCGTTAAGCAGGAAGGAACCAAGCCACATGAGCTTTTGCCAGATTTAATTTTTTATGTTAAAATGGTTCTATCGATTTATTTATTTTTATTTTTTTTATTTCTTTGAAAATTTCAGTTGATTTTTGACACAATACAAAGCAAATTCCTTGAAATTTCCCAAGGAATCCGCACGAACGTTCTTTTGTAAAAAGTTAAACTGCCCGGTTGAATTTGGCAACAGCAAATGTGGTTTGGTTCCTTTCTTGTAAAAGTGGGTCATTTCTTGCTCATTTAAGAAACAACGTATATGTATCATTCGTCTCCTACGCAGATAGGTGCTTCTACGAATGGGCAGAAATCGTAATTTCTATTGCTCAAAGCAGTCCAATTACAGAAAGGATAACTTTTTCCTCAATAGTTTTCCATCGGGCTGATAGAGATACTCTTGAGAAGGCTCCGCATGAAGAGGAGTCATAGAAGTTGTGCAATTAGCAGAGATAGTATCGAGAATTGAATGCCTTGTTTTGATCAAAACCCAGCTTGAAACTTTAAAATTTCCCCCGGCGCAAATTAACTGATTTTTCAATCTGTAAAGAATATCTTCTACACATAAAAATCAATTTTGAAAGAACTCGCAAACTCAGAAACTAACAGAGCTTTGACAAGACCAGCCAATCCTATTTTACGGTATTCAGAAGAATTAGTTTTTTTTTATTAGGATCTCACATAACTTCGGTAGAGTTCCAAAGTAACCGTAAATCGCAATTATTCAACGGAGAGAAGATTGCAGAAAGGAGATAAAAGATGCCTATTATCCCCTCTCATAAATTCAATGGCATAATATTAAAAGAAGCGGATAAAAATCGAGAAGAATGGGTTGAAATCCTGTTTGACAAGTCTATTTGTGCTCTCTGTAGAGGGTGTTAGAGGCATACAAAACTGACTGCGTACAGAACTTTCCTTCAAAGAGAGAAATAAAGTGAAAACGTAATACGATGAGGGATACTTGAAGCTTCCGTCTGCGTTTCCCCTTTATCCAAGAGGTAAATCTTCATCGTTAAGTGCCGCGAGAGCTCCGAGTAAAGACATCATTCAATCAAAAGCAGAGATCAAACGACCTACCGATCGTGTCTGCTCCTGTTGCGCCTGAGCACGGGCATGTGCACCCGTGTAGGCCAAATCGTATCACGCCTAATTGAAGGAGCTTCTACGCGCTTGTATTCTTTTCGATCGGACTCGATTCACATGCAACTGACAGTGGCAGCAGCGCGGCGCGCGGCGACTCCAGTTCCATCAGGTGTTTATAGGGAGCGTATTTGCTTTTTTAAGAAATTTATTTCCGTCTAAAAATCTATCAACGCTATTAGGATAAAGTATAAAACTCGATTTTTCTGAGAATCGATTAAAAAAATCCAATTTTTTCTGCCTCTACCAGGAATGTCAAATTTCATTTTGTTGACAATTGAAATTTAACTTTCCATGAAAGTTCCACGATTTTCAGGGATGAAAAAAATCATCTCAAACCAGAAGAAAAATGTTTAGAGAATAGGCTTAAGCCTGTAAGAAAAGCATCGGCAGCCAAAATAAAAAACATCAAAAATATCATAAATTGAATCAATTCTAAGGAAAAAATTGATTCTGATAAATCAGGGTAAAAAAATCGATTTTTGGTCGAATCGATTAAAAATACGTCCGTTTCTGCTTGAGCTCTGAAGTGCGTAAAAATGTATGTAATCACCAAAGCTCATTTAATATCAGATTGTCTCCTTTCAAAAACAATCGAACCCAATTCTGTACGCACAACATCGATTAAATGCCGAAAAGAGAGCAAATTTCTTAATCTGCCGTGCTAAAGAGGAACAATGTATGAAATTTGGACGTTGCAAAAATTAATGTCTTCCACTAAAATACAAATCAGCTAAAAAAAACTTGAAATAATTTTTCTTTGAACTTTTTAGATGGTAATCTCCACCATTAATGTACTTACTGAGATTAATTTTCTGCAAAAATTAATATCTTCAGAGAAATTTGGGAACGTTTGGAAATTTTCGGCAGTATCCAACTGATATAACTGGAAAAAATCAGTCGAAATCAGACTACGTCAGACGCTGCCAAATTTCCTCTCGTGTTTTATTCTTTCAACAGAAAAATAATTATTATTCTGACTTGTTTTGCGAGTATATTCATCGTGAGCTACGGGAAATGAACAGAAAGTATCGAGACATTATGTTGTTTTGTTATCTGTAAAAATAATGAAACTCGAGAGAAAGTGGCGATTCTTGATAGTTAACAACACTGTTTTCCTCCATTTAAATGTACGTAAATAATCTATTCTTTTCCTCCCCTAAAATCGATATTTTAAATAGATCCAAATGGAAGGAAAACAGTATCGCCAAATTGCAAATTCGCTGTCGAGAGGAAATTAACCAACGTGAATTACAGTTGGGTTGCTTTCGGTTACATCTGTACAATTCAGTTTTGTTAAAATCATACTAAGTATAGAAAGAATCTGGCAACAGCTTTCAAAACCGGCATCAGAGCAGGGCGTCGCACTTAGGTATGCGAGTTGAAAAATTGTAAAAGCTGAAAAAAAATTCAGTCTGATGATGTTGCATGGTTTGAAAAAGGAAAAGTCGGGGAAAACTCTGCAAGTTCGCTTCACACGACCGCAACTCAAAATAGACGCGAACTTGCTTTTTGCCAAACTGAAACTGAAATCTCGATAGATTTTGGCGCATGAACTCTCCTCCCTCGAAACGGTTCCAATCCATTAAAATCTACTCACGGCTAGACTCAGTGCGAAAACCAGCGATTAGTTTTCCTTGCAATGATAAAAAATGTATACACTTAAATGTTTGAAATGTTAATTAGGGCTTCATTTCTGAGGTCAAATATTGAGGGTTTCGCATCTTAGTGCCCTTTTCATCATTCGCACAATCGCACATAGACATTAGTGTGCATGTGCATATTTTTCAATCGTTCAGATGCATTTTTGATGATAAGTCATCTCCAGTTAGGTGCTTCTTAAAAAACAATTCTACGAGTTGAAAAAAGCAGCTAGCCTTAAATTTAAGATTTTAGTTTGATTTTTGAAAGTGTCGATTTTGTTCAAAAAATCGATTATTCGAAGAGAAGTCAAAGCCAAAAAATCGATTTTCAAGAAAATAGCTCTGAATATCGCGAAAAATCGATTTTTAGGATAAGTATGGTGCCGTTCGTTTTTCTTAAATTCTCGCCTCACTGAGCGTTGAGTTTCATTGTCCCTTAAATTGGAGCAATTTTGATGGCTTCCTTTAATTTTCAAGATCAACGTAGGCTCGTTGCTTCCTTAATTATTTAGGAGTAAAATTTGTGTTCGTACAAAATCGAAAAATTTAGATTCGTGAGTAAAAATCGATGCTGCTGCAAAATCGCGTGCAAAAATCGATTCAGTTTAATCCATTATTTTCTGCAAAAAATGATATCTTCAGAAAATTTAAAAAAATCAAAAACACCAGTACGCACCAAACCGATACTCGTTACATGGGGATTTTAAAATAAAATAAGAACAAGTTAGTGTGGCAACTAGTAGTTAATCCATAAAGGTTGATGACAGAAGAGGAACTCCTAAAGTACATATGGCAGAAAAATTTTGCATTAAAAATGTCAAATTGGAGGCTGCGTACCGTGCGTTGACTGACGTCAACCAACGCACGTCACTGAAGATGAGAGCAGTAACGCTCTTAAAACTATATTCAAAGTCAAGAATAAACGGTGAGCGGAGTTTTAAGTTTAGCAATGTTGACTCCTTGTGTTGGTTAACAATTTTTCACCCCGTTTGTATTTGTTAAGCAATTAAAAATTCGATAAATCGATAGATAAAAAATTTGTGAGGACTCTTTCTCAAATTGGAAAAACAGATCCGGTGACTTCAAACGTGGTCGTAGCTTTAAGTTTTTTTTTTTTTTTTTTAACTATCCGAGGTTTTTTTTCTTTAACTTTAGAAATCTCATAAAATTCCAAAACACTTCATCCATCCCTGTTCTCAAGTCATTTTGTTTCAAATTGCGGTAAAGTTCCTTAGATTCATTTCCACCCCCCCTTCTATCCACAGGGGTGAGGTACTTGGCAGGTCCATGCAAGGGCGCCGTTAATGCAAGCAGGAATCGAAAAAACGTGACGCTTTAGCGAAGGGGGGGGGGGTGTCCGAGCGCGAGCCCACGTTCGTTTGCGTCACAAGATAGACGGGGACGCTAGGGGCTGCGTTACGTGACGTCAAAATAGTCAAATGCCGCCGATTTTTCTTAAATTTGCGATAAAAAATCGAGGCGATGCGGCAATTTTTCGAATATCCCCAAAAAACGTCATCATAAGGAGGGGTTGGCAAAACAGAGCGTTACATAAATGTTTTTAGGGACTGCAAACCTACATTACGGGTGTGTTTCGAAGGGGTGAGAGTCAAAAATTTCGATTTTCACCGTTACGTATGCCGTGAACGGCCCCGTACTGTTGAATTACGAGTAAAATCCGAAAGCACATGCCAGAGTTGCCGAAATTCCTTCAGTCAAATTTTATTTTTATTTTATTTTTAATTATAATTAAAGAGAGTTATGAATATTTGCTCTTGGAATGCTCAGATAATGCAGATCTGGCGGCGGATAAAACTGATTACTTATAATAAAATTTTTGACACCCCCCCCCTTGTACACTTTTTGGCGTAGATCCCTCCCTTTAACACGTAAAAACAAGATGACGTAACGCTCTCCCCGCCCCCAAAGCGTTACGGAATTTACGGACGATTCTTGAAGGATCTTACGGCGTTTCTCCGTAGCACGACAGCGAAGAGCTACGTAATGTTTACGATTGGCCACCACGCTCCAGACGGCGCTTGCCGGTAGCATAGAGTACATAGAGTCGTAATGTAATTGGGAGAGCTGGCGCCACTTTTAAGCATTTTCCATGTCCCGAATTCCGAGACTCCTGTGTGACGCCGGGTCACTTTTTCGATACATAATCGATTGTTTGCGATACACGGGTACCCGGCCATCCGATGACAACAACAACAACAACAAAGGAGATAGGAATTACCACGTATTCCACACCGCCATTTTGGATCGAAAATGTATCGAAAAAGCGACCCGAACTCGGCGCACACCGGGTTCGGAATTCGTCGAGCAGAACATGGCGCCAGCTCTTCCATTTACATTACGACTCTATGTACTCTATGGCCGGTAGCAGGCCGGCAATGCAGTGAGGATTGGAGAGGTTATGTTCGACGTTACGAAACGGATGCGTAGCAACCGCCGAAGCGCGGCCCGGCGCGGCGGGACGCTACGCGACGCGACGCACCGGCATCGGCGGGTTCCGCGGACGCTGGAGGCTCCGCTGTCGGCCTTGAAAATGATGCGCGGGGGGCGCGCGGGGGCCGGAGAAAGGGAGAGTGAGGGGGAGGGGAGGGTGCACGGTGCGAGGACCGCAGCCGGCGGGAGGAGGGGAACTAGACAGCGTGAGCTTGGGGCTCCCGACACCAACGCCAAAATATCCCACTTTCGAGGGCATATACAACGGAAAATGGTGGTTTATCGGCACGATTCGGCAGCGTTGCTCGCGCGGCGGATCGGGCTGCACGCCTCCGGTCGAATATACAGAGTCAACCGAGATGGTGCGGAAAATGTTTGGGTTTCGGGCTTCGCATGGATCCGACTTTGAGGTTTACAGCTTGGCGGGGTTATGTGCGGTTTCGAGGTTTCTTGGGGTGCGCGAACGGGGGCGATCGCAGCGTGAACGACCGCAGAGGGATCAAAATTGCGGGTAACCGATCGTCATCGATGGAAAAGTGGAGATGTTGCAGGAAAGTTGACGTTGAAAAGCTTGGGATTTAAAGACCTCAAAAGATCCAAATCATGAAAACTAAGGCTTAAACTTTGTTCAAAGCTTTAGGGGAGATACATCGTTTTGTTCTGAGCATATCAGTCAAATCGGATTTTAGAAACAGTAGGTTGGGAGGGTGGAGGGGCGAGCAACCCAATAAGGTTTATTTTCAACGAACGATTTGCTCAAAATCCCTTGATATCTGACAAACATATGGGAAAGCTCTTTTACTGGCTTTGGCACTAGAGGTTGAGGTTTAAGCAAGACTGTAGGTGGTGGTGGTGGTGGTGGTGGGTGGGGAGGGGGTGAGGGGGTTGCGCTAAGTTTCTCGATCGGTCAATGCGAGTTTACAACTTTCAAAATAAAACCCATTATTACCATTATTAAGAAAAACTTCTGGATTACACTCTTGAAAACTAGTTTTTATCGAGAAATAAGGGGTTGTAAACAATGCTGAAAGCTCCTCGAAAAGTGAGCTCTAAGTTAATTACAATCGCGTGAAAAAGTTGAGGGTGTGGGGATTCTCGGCGCTTGCAGGAACATAAACTACCCCCTAAACTTCACACAGTAAAAATTACGATCGACTTTTCCATACCCCTGCAGCTATTACGCGCCAAACTTAAAATATGACCATATAAACATTTTCTCCGACTAAATCTCGAGTTAACAATGCTAGTAAACCCGTAAATTCGACCACAAGTCTCGTTTCACCCCAAAATCAGCTACGAAAAGATTCGATCATCATGCGCCGCGCGTGACCAAACACCCCACCCCTCCTCCGTGAAGGGGATGTAAACAACACTGAAAGGCCGGTTTCCAGTCAAGTTGATCAAAATTCGGCACGTGACCCGCAAAATACGATATCGGCTTCAGAGTGAGGATTTCCACCACTGCAAACCGGTCTTTTTCTCAGTGTTGTCAACCAGGGGTGTAGCGTGCTTCGCGATATATCGATAGATCTGCCATATAAACCCATGGAAAAAGATCGATAAACAGGGTGTTCGCAACGAGCACCTCAATAATCGATTCTTCATCATAGCTTCAAATAGAGGAATATCGATAATCGATCATTCACGCTCGCCACTGTTGTCAAACCCACCCCCACGTGGTGCGGTCGGTCTCGCGCGCGAAGGGATGGAAACGAAAAGACACTCACTATCCGATCCGAGGATCTCGGCGACTTCGCCCCAGAGATTGCTGGTGGCGACGGCACTCCTGTGCAGGACGTTGTAGCTGTTCCAGAGGGGTTCCCGCTTGTAGACCTCGGCGATGAGCCGCTCACAGTTGATCATCCTGACGAGAACACGGCGAGATACTCCCGGGTAGCGGCCGCGCGTGTCGCACATGCAAGCGTCGGACGCCGACTAGAGGCCCCTCTCGGGCGAGGGCCCGGCCCAGACCGCGTGAGCGCGCCAACCCGCTCCAACACGCCAGTACGCCAGCTGCCCGTCCGGCGCGGCGCGGCGTTGCCTCCCCGCCCCACCGTCCCGCCCCGGCGTCGCGCGGTGCCTGGTGGTGCGTTTTCTGGGAGACGGCGGCCGTGCCAATTCTACTCGGCGGGTGATTTTCCCGCCTCCGCCGCGCCGGCCGGGCCGCCTGCGCTAGCGCGCTGTTGGGTTTCCCGCGGAGGGTCCTGGGTCCGGTGCCCAACTCGGCTATTAGTCACGCTGGAAGAGCGATGGGCCTCGCAGCGGCTCCGGGCGGGAGTCATCGGCGGGGAATGCAGTACCGCACTGGACTGTCGCCACGGGATTAATACAGTGGCGTCTGTTTACCCGATATGGAAACGGGGGAGGGGGGGGTTGTAAGTTCCAGGCGTTTCCTGTTTCAACTTCGCGCCGGAAGTCGCGATAAATATCGAGACATGGAACACATTTTCGCAACTTTCTTATTCACTTTTTACAACAAATACGCAGCCATGGAACGATTGTGCCATATTCAATCATATGGACTGCATTTAGCAATTTGGACCTATAAATTCTGGCTCATCTGAAAAAACACCAAAGTGCATTGTTAAACTAATGGCACATACGTTGTTTTTAAACCGGGCCGGAATTTATAGTTCCTAATTGCAAAATGTAGTCCATATATCAATGGCGAAAGTGCAATACCACATATCTCCGTTTGCGACGTTGCAGACTTCCCGTCATACTATATTCTTTTTTGTCGAAAACTAGTCAACGTAATTTCGAGAATCTGCCTCGCTGAATGTTCTGTATCAATTTCAAGCTATAGGTTTTGGAGTGTTCCTCTTCCAAAAAAATAAAGTAGGAGCGAAAATTTTGAAACGCCGCAATTAAGATTCGTAGTTCTGCACTTTGGGCATGAATATGCTGATTTTTCCTGAAAAAAATCCTGTTTTGGAAACAAAAATTAAAGCGGAAGAAACTGAACTCAAAAAATTGCAGTTACTCAGAGGTGAATTTACTCCATAGGCGAACAAACATGTACATTACGGACTTTGATCTAGCGAACATCCATCACGTCTAGAGGCCCATTTCATCTTTTCCCCCCAAAAAATAAATTGTAAAAATATATTTTATTTTTCTCTCATTGTCTTGGCCACCTTTTTTCTATCCTCTCATTTTAGCGCTTTGTATGATGGCGCCTGCAGGCGCCTTAATCCGGCCGTGTGGCCCGCGCACTCTTAAACATGCTGGATCCGCGTTACTTTTCTCAAAAAATACCCCTGGTAAAAATTGGCGATAAGAGCTGCGTCTCAAAATACCATAGGAATTCTTATAGCCGGCTACAGAAGGCTAAGAAGGATAGCTGGTTGTAGAATGCGGAGAAAATCATACGGCCGGGCTATACGAAGCGATAAAAAATTATGTAGCCGGGCTATAGTTCCTATCGCCGGGCTTTACACTTTATCGCCTGGCTGTTGCTTTTTCGCCATCAATTATAAAAGGCTATATGAAATTCTGTAGAAATTCGCGTGCTTTGGAAATCATTAAGTTTGATATGGAACCACCTTAATATTTACAAAACACACATTATATTTTCCTTTAATACATATTTTTTTCATCAATTAAAATGAGAATAATCCATACAGGATGTGCAAACATTTCAAAATCATGAGTTGAATAACGCTGACTCCGCCAGATTAAATATTAGAGACAAAGCGGAGCGGCGACGCACTGGCGCCTACAAACCTAACAGGGATACTTCACGCATTGCGAAACGCGTGAAGTATCCCTGTTAGGTTTGTAGGCGCCAATGCGTGTTTTGCGCTGGCTGCCCGCCTGCCACGGCGCTTGAAGCAACTATTTCACACCAGAGGTATTGCACAGTATCATACGAAACTGAAGGCGCTCTAATATATTAGTATAATGGCAGACATCCATCAAAAGTACGGAGCTTTCCTCGCAAAATAAATCAAGATACTACGGCCCAAAAAGGGAGCAGTATTCCAAAAACTCACTAAGTCCTAGCATCCGTAATTAGTAACGTTTAGCATACACTTTATCGCCTGGCTGTTGCTTAATCGCCATCGGCTATAAAAGGCTATAAGAAATTGTGTAGCCGGCTATAGAAGCTATTGGAAATCTTACAGCCGGCTGTAGGTCTATGGTATTTTGGAACACAGATTCTACTGCCAATTTTTACCAGGGACTGGACACAGTACCTGTATATAGATATTTTTTCTCCGAAATATTACGTAAATTATAACAAAATTTTCACTATCTTTTATTTCAGGCGAAGGAGATCCTTTTGCCGATTTCGAAGAGTCAAGCGAGAAGGAGAGTGGTATCGGAGAGCCTGAAGAATCCACAAAAACCGGCACATTAGCAGAGTTTTCGGACGAAGATGATATGGGTACGAACATCAGCAAAGGATTGAAAGACCGCAGATCCAGGTCCAGCACGAGCCTGTATAAGGCCAAGAACCTACGGCCGGGAAAGCTTTTTACCCCTAATCGAATCACCCGCCAGGAAAGGTAGGTTTAGTCCTGTCTTCCAATTTCTTTGATGTTACATGAGTATGTTTCACAAAGGGCTCTACGAACCCTAGAACTGTCACTGCATATCAGCTACCCTTAAGAGACGCTATCTTTTGTTGCACTGCACTTTTTTCCACCGTGAAATGGAGACAATGGACGTTCTGTTAAAACAAAAAAAGAAAAAATAATTATAAAACATTTTCCCGAGAGTATATCTCTAATTTTGTCATCTTCCTGTGATACAATAGACAGCACCTTTAATTAGTCGAGTTAAGACTAAGAGAGAAACCGAACACAGAATTTGGCCTGGAACGGCGCGGCGCAGAGAGCGTAATGATGACGAGAACTTGAGATGAACAGGAGAAACCCTCGGCGCGGCGCGTGGTCGGCATGTAACACATATTAGCGCCTACAAGACTGCATGAATACTTCACGCATTGCGTTAAAGAGACAGTGCGGTCGCTGCGGTCAGCAGCGGGCGGCGTGAAACGCATAGCGCCCACAAGACTGCATGAATACTTCACGCATTGCGCCAAACATATTACGGTCAGCGCGGCGCGGCGGCGGAAGTTAAAATTATTAAAACACATTTATGTTTGTTCTTTCATAATATTTTCGTTCTTTTCATGTAAATGGAAGGTCTTGTCCACACAGAGATAGGTTTACGGAACTTAGCTTTCGCTCTAAGTTACCTGAATTTTTGCTGGGAGAATTGACAGGGCTTCCGCAAAAAATGTATCCAACACAAGAAAACGTGTCTTATGCACCCCTCTCCCTCCGTCACGTTCACATGATGGTTTTTATTGATGTTTCAAAACAATTGAGAAGGGGTGGCAAAATACAGGCAGCCCATGGGCGGCAGGCAAGTAAATCCGGCCCTGAACGGCTCCCATGCATGTGATCGACTATTCATTTTGAGCTCCGAATTTCCTTCATCACAGCCGAGCGATAACTATTCAAACTCAACCACGGTGGGGTGGTATACTCGCTCGTTTGAAGGCGCTTTTGCATATCATGTTTTTTGATCAACGGCTCCCATGTGATCGACTCTTCATTTTGAGCTCAGAAGCTCCCTCATCAGATCCGAGCGATAACTATTCAAACACAGCTACGGTGGGGTGGCATACTCACTCTTTTGAAGGCGTTTTTACATTTCATGTTTTTTTTGTTTCTTTTTTTATCAACGGCTCCTCTGTGATTGTCCGTATCTATAAGTTTCAAGCGGAACTATTCAGTTCGAGCTCAGAACAAAGAGAAAATAAGATCAGCAATTTGAATCGCGGGTCGAGTTGCACCTCCTACTTTTATGAGTCGTCTCTGATTAGCTGATCCGCCGAGTGCCCACTTAATGGGGACTTGTGGAGTTGTGGGAAATAACTGACGGTTCATTAATCATCAAAATTTCTGAAGATTTCTGAAATCAATTCTCCTGATTTTTCTGCAGAGATTGATGAATAGGTAATTTATGACACTTTTTCTTCTCAAAAACACCGAACAGTAAGAGATGAAATTCTTTTCGTTAAATTGAAATACTACACTCTGTATCATGAAATAAGAAAATTCCAGGTCGAATCGTTCGGTGTTTTTGAGAAAAAATGAACCCCGTGTTATTTTCCACAAGGGCCCCAGAAAGTGAGCATCAGACGGATCAACGAATCAGAGGCGACTCGTTGAAGAAGGGGGTGCCACTCGGCCCGCAACTTAAATTGCTGCTTTTATTTTCTCTTTGGCTCAGAAGCTCCTTCATCAGATCCAAGCGATAACTATTCTAACACAACAGCGGTGGGGTTGCATACGCTCAATTTTGAAGGCGATTTTTATATCTCATGTTTTCTCGATCAACGCGATCCCCGTGTGATCTAGAGTACCTATGTAGGGAGAACAAGGAAAGGACATGTCGGCAAATGTGAGGCTAGGGCATGGAGCTTTTATGGCCCCAAAGGATAGCCAACCTATGAATTCAAATTATTCAGAGTGATTTATCATAACAATTGTATCGGACCGTCATTCGTGAAGCACGTGTTTGACCTAGTTTCTGCATGAAGTTACTCATTTTTGCGGAAGAGCGCTCATTTACGAATACTCTTGGTCATCTTGGTTTGAATTTGGAATCTGAAGATTGGCAGTAACATTTTTTGTGTTAGGAGGTTGCCTGCCCTTTTGGGCCCTAAGAGATCCATATTTCAACATGTCCATACTTTTCTTAGACACTCTAGTGTGATCGCCTGTATCTGTAAGTTCCTAAGCGGAATTCAAAACATGAACTCAGAAGCTCCTTCATCAGATCCTAGCGGTAACTATTCAAACACAATCGCGGTGGGATTGCATACTCACGATTTTGAAGGCGATAATTACATCTCATGTTTTTTTCATCAAAGACCCCCGCGTGATCATGTATATCGACAGTGTAAGTCAGCAATCACATAACTCGGTTTGCGACATCGTAGACTTCCTATCAAACTTTATTGTTTATACGGAAAACTACTCAACTGCAATTCTTTAAAACTGCCGTGATTATTCTTCTCTGCGCGAAGAAAATTCTGCAAAAACTTCTAGGAATGATGTCAATTTGTTCTCCTTTAAAAAAATAATATAGAGGCGGAGATTTTCAGACACCGCGAACGAGTTGTGTGATTGCCGGCTTATACCGTCGATATATATAGGTGTCA
This sequence comes from Bemisia tabaci, assembly GCF_918797505.1. Taxonomy (NCBI): domain Eukaryota; kingdom Metazoa; phylum Arthropoda; class Insecta; order Hemiptera; family Aleyrodidae; genus Bemisia; species Bemisia tabaci. The sequence goes on from NC_092798.1 coordinate 6,622,804, forward strand.
GGGGAGAATTATTCAATTTGAGTTCAGAAGCTCCTTCATCAGATCCAAGCGGTAACTATTCAAACTCAGCTACGGTGGGGTGGTATACTCACTCGTTTGAAGGCGTTTTCGCATAGCATGTTTTTTCGACCAACGGCTCCCATGTGATCGAGATCTTCTATTAATTTTGAGCTCCGAAGTTCCTTCATCACAGCCGAGCGATAACTATTCAAACACAACTACGGTGGGGTGGTATACTCACTCGTTTGAAGGCGTTTTCGCATATCATGTTTTTTTTATCAATGGCTTTCATGTGATCGACTATTCATTTTGAGCTCCGAAGTTCCTGCATCAGATCCGAGCGATAACTATTCAAACACAGCCATTGTGGTGTTGCGTACTCACTCCTTTGAAGGCGTTTTTAAAAATTCATATTTCCTTCATTGCATTACAGGTATAAGCTCAGCGGGTCGCTGCCGAATTTCCTGGACATAAAATCTCCGGGAGCGGGCGGGGACTTCCGGGAGCGGGAGATCTACGCGGACAACAACAATGAGACGAAGGAGAAGATGCTGGACATCGGGCGCTTCGAGAAATACGAGGAGGGCCTCAACAACTACAGCCTGGTCTTCGCCGAGAAGCCGCGATCCACACCCCCGCCCCCGCCGCCTGAGGACAAGGAGAACGGACCCGTCGCCCCCAAACGGAGGCTCTCCTCAAAGCGAGCTAGTCATAATAAATCAATTTGCATCGATGGTGAGTTGAGCATATTTATGCTAAAAGAAACTATAATTTCTGGCTCATCTGTAAAAACACTTATGTGCATAGGGAAACTAATGGTTCATACGCTGTTTCTCAACTGAGCCAGAAATTATAGTTCCGAATTGCAAAATGTTGTCCAGTTAACGTTTAAAATATTTGATTTAGGGTTGCTGGCGGTCTGGAAAACTGGGAAAAGTAGGGAATTTGCGGCAAATGGGACAAGTCAGGGAAAGTCAGGGATTTTATCGAAGTGGGTTTAGAAAAAGAGAGTGTGATTTGAAGGGGGAAAAATCAAATTGGAATTTTTATTCAACTGTCTGGGCAAGTCAGGGATCTCGAAAGTTTTGCTGTCAGAGAAAGTCACGGAATTTGAAGATGAAGAAATTATGGCAACCCTGTTACATGCGCCATGTCACGGTCAGAATTTTATGCAGAAATGCAAAATCCAAAAAAATATAAATAAACCAAGTTGTATATTTTTTTCAGGGTGATAAAATACACTAATATACAATAAACAGCAGATGGGTCTACAAGGCCAAAGAACAATTATAATATAAACACACACAGAACGTTTCGGACCATTTACATGCCCATTCTGCGTTTTCCGAACAAATTCGTTTCAGCGCGTTTCACAAAGGGGGAAAACAGCTGCTGAACATCTCACTCCAACGATTTCGGGTTGAGTTTTCGCTGCTTTGAAGTCCGTCTTGAAGTACAGCCACCAACCGCCCCATCCTTTATGTCCAGCGATGAAGCAGTCGTGCAAGCAACGAAATCGGTGGATCCTAAAACTCAACAAGTCCCTTATTCTAATGAGCTTTGAGTTCCATAAGAGTGCCTTTACCCCCAAGGCTCTCCAGATAACAGACATGTGCGGTTATCACATCGACTGACTCAACGGTCAAAAGAAGCAGCTGTTTCCCTCTTACGATCCCGAAATCGTTGCTCCACTGACGTGAGAGCGTATCTATTTTCCTCATGAGCCCCGAAGAGCATGTTGTTATACAGAGAACAGGGTTCATGTGGAAATTTAGATACGCCGTTTTGTAAAAGGAGCGGGGAAATGAGGAAAACCACGAGCCATAATGTCTTGCAGCGGCTCTTTCGCCCTCATCAGTGCAGCCGTCTTGCCAACGATTTTGACACCTGTTCGAGAGCTCGAAATCTCACTGGTCATCTCTCGTCCCTCGGACGCGTGGCCGTGGCCTCAAATTAATTTCGAGTTTAATCTGGCTATTAATCTAGCATTTTTTCCTCTCCCTTGGATCCGCGCACAGGGAGTCCCAAAAGTTTCACCCAGTTGCTCATTCCGTTAATCATGCAAATAGTCTGACCAGCTCCAGTGTTTTAGACGCGTGATCTCCTAGATTTACTCACGAAATTGAGTCATACCTATATGTTGTGTTTTCATGAAATCACCGCCTACACTGAAGAAAGTAATATGTTGTTTTAGCACCTGGGATGTCAAAAATGTGTCTGGTAATCCCAAGATGGTGCCTTTACTGCCCCCGCAGTTAATTTTACACCCTGTGAATGCAAATTCAACTGCTTGGACGATCAAGGCAGCATCTCAGGATCACCAGACACATTTTTGGTATCTTAGGTGCTAAAACAGCATACCATTTTTTCAGTGTACCTGACGTAAGGGCGTAACTACACTCTGCAGTGAACCCTGTCTTCCATACATTTCAATGCTTTTCCGGGTTCATCTCAATGCGTAGTTACGCCCCTATGTGAGCCAAGCGACGGAATTATCGATAATGAAACTGAGGAAATGCGTATCTCGGCTTGTGGCGTTGCAGACTTCCTGTCATACTTTATTTTCTACATAAAAACTACTGAACGTCATTTTTTGAACATTTTAGTGATTTTTCTTCTCCTTATGAAGAATATTTTGTGAGCACGTCAAGCCATGATGTTGGCTCGGTCTCCTCTTAAAAAATAAAATACGAGGAAAGATTTCGATACAATGCAACCTAATTACGCATTCTCGCTGTTTCATTGTCGATATGGAGGTATTATGCTAAAAGGAGTTATGTTCATAGGGTTTACGCGCATCATGGTTCCTTTTGGCATAAATGATGGGCTTGGAGGGCAAGGCAGTGCAGTTTTTTTTTTTTTTTTTTAAAAAAAATTGAGGTATTAATGATTTCAAGTAAACTTTCTAAATAAAACTTCAACTTACCAAACTTTGATTGACCGTCTCATTATAACTGCGATAATCTGAGCCTAGAAGTTATCGCCAAAGATATTATTTTTTAATGTCTCTTTCAAAGAGGAGGGTTTGTTTTTGAAACAAACCATTGGGATAGGAGAGCGCAGAATATCTTCTAAGGAAGACCAAACATTTCATTTATACTAAAACCCTCTCATTTCCCTTCAGTACAGCAGTGGCAATATTTCCAAAGTTTCATTTTTCTACATTTAACTGCGTTCAGAAATTAAAGGGACGGGAGGGATTTTCGGTGCACCCGGTGTCGAGAAGAACGATGAGGGTCTGTGACATACCTTAACCTGTCTTTCGTGAAAGGCAGGGTGAAGGGATGACAGGAAATGTACAGATATCAACGATTAACCCAGAAATAATTTCAGGCCCATTCACGAGAATTAAAAAAGTGTTAATCAAAAGATCACCATCAAGATAGGATTATATTAATTACGAGGCCACACGATCAACCCTTTGAATGTTGGGGGGTGAATTTCCTACGTTTTTTTTCCTTACTTCCCTTTTCTTTTTTATCTCAGCGACGAAATAAAAAATCTTGGAGAATCGTTACTGTTCACCCTTTTTCAGTGATGATAAACTCCTACAGAGCGAACGTTTGGCTCAAAATTTGGGGTTGGCTCCTCTGACGTAAGGGCGTATCTCATTTTCCTTGTGAGCCCTGTGTTTCATATAAAACCATGCTTTTCAGGGCTCATGCGGGAACCGAAATACGCCCTCACGCCAAATAAGCCACGAAAGTGCAATAGCAGAAACAATCTTCAGATCAATGAAAGCGGAACTTTCGCATTACTCTTCGATTTTCATCATAAATTCATATTTTTGATGAAATTCACACCTTTAAGTCGGGGAAGGTTCTTTGATTCATTCCCGCAAGCGAAGTTTTTGCATGCGTGCTGGTGGTCATGAGTCGGATCCAAAATTTAAATTGAGGGGCTTGGAGGACAAGGTGCAAGTGCAATTTTTGAACAAAAAAAAATGAGATATTAATGATTTCAACTGTAAAACTATCCACACAATCTATTCTGTGAAAAATTCACTACTAAAATCCAAAGATTTAAGTATTAAAAAGCGGGTTTGAACTTTCCTTCCACCACAAGGCTCCATGTAATTTTGAAACTTTAAACTTTTATCTCTAGAAATAGCAAAAACTACACTTATCCTACTTGTACTCCGAGCCACTCGATTAAGCTTCTTGGCGGGGAGCATTCCTCGGTATCTTCAAGTATTTTTTTTATTTTTTAATCACATTTTATCGAAAAATATAATTTGTTTGATTTTTCAGACGCAACATTCGACGTAACCCTGAACAAAGGCCACGGTGGTCTAGGACTGAGCATCAGCGGTGGGAAGAATAGCGATGACCAATCCTACGGCCTCATATCAATCAAAAAGCTGTTTCCGCATCAAGCCGCCTGGCAGAGTGGCCGACTCCAAGTTGGGGACATCCTCCTTGCGGTCAACGGCGTCCCTTTGACCGGCCTTACCAATTTCGTAAGTTTGCTGTTCACCTTTATTTCCGACCAAGAAAAACAGAGAAAAGAAAAATAAATTAAATCAGATAAAAAAATGAAAAGCATATCGACGGTGAAACTTTCAAACTTTAGGGTCAAAGGCGGATCCAGCATTTTGGCAGCACCGGATTTCCTCCATTTAAACCTACGCTAAGTAATCGACTCCTGTCGGAGCATCTGGCCCCTTCAAGGATCGATACATTTCCATAGGCTTAAGCGGAGAAAAGACAATGTTGCCAATTCTCTGGATCCGCCAATGTTTAGGGTATCCTCGAATCAAAGCGGGTACTCGCATCGCCAAAAATGGACGAATTTATGCTAAAAGGAACTATGTGTATAGGGTTTGTGTGAGACATAGTTCCTTTCGGCATGAATACGTTCAAATCAACTATCCGCTCGTCCAGATTGTTCAAAATTGCGTATGTTTACATGGGCGATGCTGTTGCTGTAAGTCTGCTTTTCCTTAAATTTTATTAAGTTTTTTTTCATTTTAATGGATTTAAACAGCATTTTGGTGCTTTGATCTTTGGATTTCCAAAAGTTTTGGCACTACTTTTGTAGTAAATTTTTGAGAAATTTATTTCTGAAATCCTGTAAAATCCCTACAATGCTTCCCTATTGGACGTCTTTTCGCGCCTCAAGTCGCGTGACCAATCAGGAAATTGACTTTCCATCTTAAATGTTTTTTTAATCGGCGATCCTAGAATACATTTCGTGGATAGTCCATTTTTTGATTGGTATATCGCTTCTCCGCGTTGGACGGGAATGCCAGTACCCACTTTGATTCCAGATTACCCTATCTCCTATTTCAAACCACGATGTTGCAACTATTGCGTATGCAAGTCTCATTAAATTCGACTCCCTATGATTAGAGTACAGCATACTTCGCCTTCAATTCACCGTGTACGCAATACGCATCCTCATGAGTGTAATTAGTGGTATCACAAGTTGCGAATACCATTGCGCTTTAGTATTTTGCCTACAATCGTTTGTTTCTATGGAATGATCATGAACAATGCCAAGTAAATTTCAAATTTGCGAGGTTGAGTCTTTGATGCAGGATATGATATCGTATCAAAAACATTCGTCGCAGAGGCAACAATCCTCGTGAGTATTAGTGATGATGTGAAATTTCATCCAGAAATGCCGTATATTTTCCTGGTAAAAATGGAATTTGCGAGGAAAAATTTGGAAACATTGGAATGAAGTTATGTTCTTGCGTAAGAAAAACGACGAAATCGGTTATTCCAAGCTTGAAAAATTAACTCAGATAATTCCAGTTTTTACAAAAATGTATACCTGGGCAATATTTGTCCAAACTTTTTCTGATTTTTTAAGGAAAATCGGCAGAAATCTCATTCAGAAATACTCAATATTTTCCTGGTAACAATGAAATAAGCGAGGGAAAATTTGGCAACCTTGGAATGAAGTTACGTCCTTCCGTTAGGGAACGACGAAATTTCTGTGTTATCACGTGATTTTTAGGATAACACCAGCTTGAAGAAATAGCTCAAGCGCTCGCGCCCAACAAGAACGCGTAAAAAGTCACTCCAATATTTTCATTCCCCGCGAGCGAAACCTCCATCTCATGACCCCAGGGACACGAACAACTTACTCGAGCGAGTGAACTCAACCCCGCCGCGCGCTTCTGTTTAACGTCCCCGAAAGCGAACGCGAAATTGGGACGTGCAAATAGCATCAAGAGACGGGAGCTCGTCTCCCGAAAAAAGGAGGGGCTCCGAAAAGCGAAGAAAAAAAGAAGAAGGGAAGAAACGGCGGCCGCCCGGATGGCTATGCAAATAGTCTCTCACCTATTTTCCGGTCGCCCGATCCTGTCGCGCGACCCGCTCAAATCGTATTTCCCCTTTCCGTCACCGCAGTGTAAACAGTATACAACGGGTTCCCACCTCTGTGCTCTGTGTCAAAGGAGAAGGATCGCTCTATGTTGCCGTTCGGGGATTATCACGGGTTGGTGGTCGGTGTGCACTAGAAAAAAAACCACATTGGATCAAGAGTCCAGTCTTAAAAACATCGACAAGAAAAAATACTCTTGATTTAATCAGATTTAAGCTTAAGAACAAAGCACAAAAACATAGCCCGAATATACGAATAAAGAGGAGGTTTAATTAAAATATGGGTACCTAAATAAGGCTAAAAGATTATTAAAACACTAAAACACAGGACGTTTCGAGCTGTTACCAGCTCATTTTCAGCTGCGAAAAACCTAAAAACAAGTAAAACATTGAGTGACGACCTGACCCCAACCGTTATCACGTATCCACGTATCACATAAGCCGTTATCAGAGTGGTTACGTGATAACGGCTGAAGTCAGGTGGCCACTCAATTTTTTACTTGTTTTTAGGTTTTTCGCAGCTGAAAATGAGCTGGTAACAGCTTGAAACGTCCTGTGTTTTAGTGTTTTAATAATCTTTTAGCCTTATTTACCCATACTTTAATTAAATCTCCTCTTTAAGCTTAAATCAAGAACCAAGCCTCTTAATTTGAGCGGATTTCCTTTTGATTGAAGCTTAAATCTGATTGAATCAAGAGTCCTTTTCCTTGTCAATGTTTTCAAGAGTCTGGACTCTAGATCCAATGTGGGTTTTTTTTCCAGTGTAGGGGGATCTGTAAGACAGTAAAAATTTGGGATGTGAGTATTTTCGAAGATTACGAAATAGTGCAAGGCAGTAATTACTCAACTCCGAAATTGGATAGCATTATAGCGAAGCAGTCACACCGGTCTATGTTTAGGGATTCAAAATTAAATTTCATGAAACATATCATTTTCCATGAAATTTCAACGATTTTTCAGGAGCTGCGTTTACAGCCTTCAAGAAATTTCTGAGAATTAGATTAGTAACTTTGAAGATCGACTTAGGATATTTTCCCCAGAATTTTCCGTACGTTACCTAGATATGAATGGGCCTTATTTATTGAATGAGCTCCGGGGAACGCAAGGCCAAAAAGTCGACAATTTTCAATTAGAGTTTCAATTATAGTTTATCCTGCAAAATAGTGCGGATCCAGCACTATTTTACCACCTTGTTACACCTTATTCATAGTTCGGGTCACATTTTTTAGCGTTTTTCTCTCATCTTTTATTTAATGTTAAAGCAATATAGCAATATGCCCTATAGTCTCTTCATGGTTGCGGGTGTGGGGCACTTGTTTGACGGACAATTAACAAAAAGATTAGATTCCTCACTTAGTTTTAAATATTTCTAAACATTTTCTGTTTTTCTTTTCGATCAGGAGGCGCTAGAAGTGCTGCGGAAGTCAACGAATCCTGTGAACTTGACCGTGCGTCGACCGGTCGGTCCACAGAAGTCACCGGAGCCGCTGACCAAAGCAACAGAACAGCGCAAGTCCCCAGAGCCCCATGATCAAAACAATTCCACGCTCAACAAATCAAACACTGGTTCGTCCAGCCCTCCGCCATCCCTTCCGCCTTCCTTCTTGGAGGATGGCCCTTCGGTAAGTTCAACCTCTGAATTAAATTGCACTATGTCATTTTAAGTCCTCGTATTAAGGGGCCGTCCCTGAAGTACGTAACGCTCCAGTGGGAGGGGGAGGACCTCCCCGGGAGGGCGAGGAGAGCGAAACGCCATGCGCCATTTCGTTTTTAAATGTTCAAGAATAGGAATCTATGTCATATAGGCGTTGCTAAGGAAAAGGGGGGTCGAAAATGCCGAAAAAGTGCGTCACATAATTTAGGGACGGCTCCCAAAGACCACCGCGAACTTCCGAAGCCGAACGAGCTTTCCGAAAGGCCAATCATAAGATTTTTTTCTAAAATGGCCAATTTTGATGTTATTTTCCTCAAAATATACTGTTTGCTGCGCTCTTTGAATAAAATCAAGGAAACCACTACTAAAACATCCACGTTTTGTATTAACATTGATATGAGCTTTCAGTGTCTTCGTTTTTTGTCCGACTCCACTCATTGACTCGTTATACTAAGCGCCGCTGGTGAGACGGTTAGTGTCCAAGATCAAAACGCCTTCATTTCCGAGCGTATGCAACACGGACATCCATGAGGCTTATATAGTTGCATCCAGGCGCCATAATGAAGTTCGTGTAGTATATCCATCGCATGAAATCGCGAATGAAATTTCTGAGAAGTTGGAGCCACTTTTTAAAAGTTTGCCAGAAAATTAAGTATTTTAACGAAAAAATTGGCAAATCGAAGGTTCGTGCGATACTTTTCTTAAACGGTAGTACAAAACGAAAAATAATACTACTAATAGCCTTAAAAAGAATCCCGTTTGGCTACCGCAAATTCTTTCAGGATCAACCGGACTTTCCGTCATCGTAAGTAAAATTCTGTCGCGGAAAACTTATACAGGACTCTCTCTACCATCGAAAGAAATAAAACGTCACAGGCTCAGAACATTCGTTCGTGATTACCTCATATTTGCGGGGTATTGGTGGCAAAAACGCGAATCATTTCAATGTACACGTACGAGAAGACAGAAGGCCCGCGCCGTGTGTTTATAGTGTAGAATGCGTGCTCAATATCTGGCTTTATTGGGCGTAAATTCGCTACAAAAGGGACGGAATAGGCCCCTTCGTCGGATCCTTAAATTTCGCGCGCAGCTTGACTGCCGAACATCAAGAACCGAACGAGTTCATCATAAACAAGGAACGCCGGGAAAATTGCCACTATCACAACAAAATCCGAGCTACCCTCGTTGCCAAACCCAGCAGGAATATCCACCGAAAAATTAGGCGAGGGAAAAACCTCTTATGAAAATTCCAGGGTTGTCGAATTTCCCCCGATTAAATGAGGCGTCTAGAAAAAGAAACCCAGCAATCTCCATTGCCTTGTCTAGAAATTGTGCAATCATGTTAATTTCCTGCGAGGAGAAACCAAAACTTCTATCTGTTGTTAACATTTTTCCAAATACCCTCGCTTGATAACAGAAGATTCACATGAAAACATGAACATGGAAACTTTCTCGTTCTTTCAATATTAAAGTTATAACGATCGCCTAATTTATAGGCAGGACAATGGAGATTGCCGATTTTGGTTCTAGACGCCTTAAATATTTGTGTATGAGAAAATTTATATCGATGGTGAAACTATCAGGTCACGTATCTTGTTTGCGGTGTTTGATAATCTTCTCTCCCATTTCATTTTTTTGGAAGGAGGACATATCAGTATCATTTTTTGAGATTTTCACGGAGTTTTCTTCACACTGCATATAAGAAAAGACACAGAAGTTTTTGAGAATTGAAGTTGAGTAGTTTTCCATTCAAAAAATTAGGTATGACAGGAAATCTACAACGTCGCAAACCGAGATACATGGTCTGGTAGTTTCACCTTTGATATGTTTTCTATTTCAGTTTTTGACGACTGACCTGTCGAATATTTACAAATTATTATCAATTGTATTCCTTTTACACGTGCCTTACACGGTAATGGCTCGACAAATAAAGCTTATGCCCAAGTCAAAGGAATAAGAAGAGTAAGCAGAAGAGGAGAAAATTTTAAAATATTCTCCCCGTAAAATTTTCAGGCACTCCAAATAAATCACAAGTATAATTCTTTGTAGAATTGGAAGGAAAATAATTTAGTTTTCCCCCCAAAAAATAGTATTTGCGGAAGGAAACTGTTCAACATTCAAAGGTGCATATGGCGCTCTTCATTAGCTCGGCAGTCAAAACCGTCCATCAGAGACGATACGGCAACACTGTGCGGAACTTTAGGGTGCTTTGTAGCAGACTTGCCAGTTTCATCGAATAATTACCGCTTTTTGGTGATAGATTGACGCCCCGCCGCGCGGGCTGGCGATAATGTCGGCGTGGGGGCGAAAAGCGAATTACTTGTTTGCGATTGGCGTGTTTTGCATATTGCCTACGTCTAGGCGTAAAAATCTCGCTCGCGCATTCGGGAGATATTGCGAATGGCCCCGCTTATGGGGCTTCCGCATCAATAGCGTTCGCTCGCGTTTTATGCGTTCTTTACCTCCCTCCCCCCTTCCCTCCCTTTCCCCCAGACGGGATTTGTTTTAATAACGTCAAAAATCTCGAACTTAACGGGTTTTGCAAGGGAACTTTCTTTCTGCCATGTGATGTCGCAAATTTATACATTCTGTAAAGAGATTTATTCATTTCAATTTGTCGTTAATCTCACGAAAGAAAGTAACTACATTTCAATTTTACCAGATTTTTTTCTCGCCCATTGCATTTTTATCAAGAGAGTTTCTCTCATTTTTCTAAATTTTCTTTTGATCTCATGCGGAAATCAGACAATTTTTTGATGAAAATTCTGCAATATTCTCGTAAAAAATCGACCTGTCTGAGTCAATTTTGCAATCATGGAATGGTGTTACGTTCCTTCGTGCGAGAAACGACGAATTGTGACCAAAGAAAATAGAAGTTATCTCGGAAGTAAATTTTTCAGAACGATTTCCGGCAAGTTGGGTCGAAAATTCGGTTTTCGAACTTTTGACAGAAAACTTTCCAACGCCTTGAATAATGTTATGAGCAGCAAAAATGGATTTCTAGAGGATGTTAGCAAGACTATCTTGAAGAAAGCGAGTTTAGAATAGAATGATCTCATGATGAGTCATAAATGGACTGCATTTTGCAATTTGGAACACGGAAAAAACGGGTTTAGGGTTGGGACCTACACGTTAGTGCTGGACACTAACGAGGGTTAGGTCAAATGGAGCCACCAAGTCAGAGTAGTGCTGGGCACTAAACAGCTCGAGGCTGGGTCACTAAGGAAGAAGTAGTGTCAAACCCTAAAGTGTCTTTGGAGCGAGCGTAAAATATGAAATGTCTCCGCCTGGGATCGAACCCGGGATGCGCAGACAGAAGTCCAGCGCGTTACCACCAGGCTATAGTGACTCCGACGTTTTGCGGGTGAAATTACACCTGTTAAGCGCAACTGCGTCTCGCGGCATCTGATTGGCACTACTGGTGCTCAGTGCCGACCTCTACTGCCTTCCTGTGTTGAGCTGTACAGCGCTTAGACGCCAGCCCTCAACTGCTCCCCACTAAACGGCCAGTAGTGCTCAACACTAATCTTGTTTTTTCCGTGAACTATAAATTCTAGCCCGGTTTAAAAGCAACGTATGTGCCATTAGTTTCCCCATGCACATAAGTGTTTTTCCAGAAGAGCCAGAATTTATAGTTCCAAATTGCAAAATGCAGTCCAAATGGAGCTCCTTCAGCGAAAGTAAAACATGACAGAAAATACGCAACGGCGTAAACTGAGATACATGGGTCTCGTAATTATTTTAACATTGGTTTGCTCCTCTGTAATTCAACTTGTTTTATGACGGAAATCATTGGCTTGTGGTAGGAGTTCGAGATAACTTTGAAGAAAGTCAATGGAAGTCTTGGATTTACGTTACGGAAGGAGGAAGGGAGTTTGGGCCATTACGTTCGAGCACTAGTCAAGGAGCCTGCTCTGTCCGATGGCCGAATTCATCCTGGGGACAGAATCGTCTCGGTGAGTATCTTAAGTCCTTAAGTCCTTAAGTTCTATATTTGATTTTGTTAATTATTCCTTGATTAGGGTCTTTGAGGTCGAAATTAGTATGGATGTGAATACTGCGCTATGATTGATTCGGACCTGCGCCCGATCGGAAAAAAGATTAAGCTCAATTGAATCAACTCCAGTGCTTATTGAAGCCCCGATAAAAAAGACTACTAAAATCTTTTGTCAAACATTCTCTAAAAAATCCTTTTCCAGGAAACCCTTTTTGGATATTTGAAAGAAATATTTGCGTAAAAAAATCCCAAATAAACTAATATTTTTTAAAAGTTTTCCAGCATGGTTTTTTAAAACATTTTGAGAGTTCGAAAACTGTCTGAATTTTTTACGTAATTCTTTCATCAACACTTTTTTATCTTTGAATCCTAAATATTGTAATATAAATTTTACTTTAAAAAACCCAAAAATTTTTTCCTGGCATAAATTTTACGGTTATTTAAAAGGTGTCCTTTTAAAATTTACTTTTACCATTTTAATTTTTAGTTTTCATACGGAACCCACTATATGATATAAAATTTAATCCATTTATTACATTTGCCGGCGCAAGAGTCAAACTGGTAATCATGTGGAAGTTGAATAAATCAAAATTTTCATTCATAACATGGCCCTAATTATCTATGAACCCAATGAGTCATTACTTATCGAAACTCCAAAGGCATGAATTTTTCCCCAAAACCACCGAAATCCCTGGTAGTGGAATAATTAACAAACTTCGGCCCAGCCTATAAGTTATGTGCGCTGTGAACTTCTGAAAGAGGAGTGGGCCATTATAGGCAATAACGTATTTGGACCATAACTTATCAAAAGCCTCTGTTTCCCGGGAGTGCCATTTTTCCACATCGGCCGTGTTTCATTCAGCCTCCACCTGAGGTTGATCAAGTTTCGATGGAGTTGGCTTGGGGTCCTCAACGAAGGATTTTCACGAATGAGTTACCCTTAGTCACAAGTTTTCGGCCCGATATTCACTAGGGAGTCAATTCCTTCACCCCTGGATGTGTAAGACAAAATGGGGGAATTGGAGAAGTAACTAATACAAGAATCGGAAAACGGCGCGGGGCTAATATAGGACTCGATTCGACGTATTTAAATCAAAAGGAACTATGTCCATTCTGCCGTGCTAGGGAAAATCGCCGTATGAGCCTTTAGAAGTTGCCAAGTTTCCTTCGATATAAACCGAATCTACTGGTAAAATTTTGAATATTTTTTTCCAAAATGTTCAGACAATTTTTTACGCAATTTAATCTAAAATAACTGAAAATTTCGAGGAAAAATATATGCATGAATGCCGTCAAAAATACTTGTTTTATCAAGAGGAATTCGGCAACTCTCGAATGTTCATACGGCGTTCTTCCTTAGCACGGCAGCATTCTGACATGAGCCCTGAGATCCATAGGCGTACGTGTATATCCTGGCTCGTGTCCCAATAGACATGGATCCTTTGGATTTAAATACGTCCAATTCTGAAACTGAATAACAAAGTCCCAATCCACGCTTGCAGTGTCTTATCGTTTGTTAAACCAAAATTTGCTGTGTTATAGAATGTTCTATCTACTTCTCGTGTTGACTATCGATGGTTTTATTTCTAAATGTGAAAGCTCCCGAATGCAAATTTTAGAGAGTGAACGATTTTCGTCAAGTTGCGTTAAACTTCGGCGCTTGGTTTTCAGATTGAAAACTTTCTCAGACATTCCTCAGAATAAGTTCTGAAGAGTTTATTTCATTTTTTTTTTTTTTTTTTTTTTTTTTTTTTTTTTTTTGCCAACGTAGGACGTAAATTTGATACTGAATTTGACAATTTCATACCCCAAGACTAAAAACATGCAAAAGTGAAAAAAGTTGCATTATTGAAACATTTTGGACGACGCTCGAAAGAATCATTCAAAAGGGGTTCATCCGAAGCAGGACTGAAAAGGGGATGCCTCCTCGAATAGTTCCATTTTAATGATATCACACACTGAAAAAAAATTCTCAGCGATTTTACCAAGGTCCGTTGGTACCTTTACCATCTCACTTTTTTTACCAATTACTGGTAATTTTACCAAAACAGACTGGTAAGCTTACCTAAAAACCGGTATTTTTACTGTTTTTTTCAGGCGAGAATACCACTTTTATTGGTAATCAATTCCCGGTAACTTTGCCATTTTATCTCGGTAATTCTACCACAGCCGATAAAAAATATTGGCGTTTTTACCAAGATCCAGTAAAATTACCGACAAAGTTCAATAATTTTACCGAGATTTCTCGGTAAAATTACCAATTCCATAAATGGTAATTTTACCAAGAAAAAACTGGGATCAAATAGAACCCTGAATTCTTGGTGATTTTACCCTTTTCGTAGTAAATACACCGAGAATTTTTTTCCAGTGCACTGAAAAATCCTTGCGGAGGGGCTGAAAACAGGCGAGGAGCCTTGAAAATTCTCCACCTACGTCACCACATGACGTCACATCGAAAAAGCCCGTAGAGAAGTTTAAAGTCAAGATGCAGCCAAAAATAAAAACCGCTCATCTAGGTCACGCCGTCAATCTTCAATCAAAGTTGAAATCCCGGCGCATTTCGGAATTTCAAAGCCCGCGCCACTGGAAAGCCCCCCCCCCCTCCCCCCGCAAAGACCCGTTAATGTCTCAAACCTCGCGGGTAGGGCCATAAATCAAAACCGCGCGCCTTTTCATAACTGCCGCGGAGGGTAGCGGGCGGCACCTACAGCGCTCCCCCGGCCGAGCCAGGAACATTTGTGTATTATGTTTATTGTTTTTCAAATCGGCACCCCCCCTCCCCCCTCCCCCCCTCACGCGTTGGCACTCGATATGCACCCGCCACGGCCGGCAGATTTCCGCCCCGGAATCCGGACGTATACCGTGCTAAGGAAAAACACCGTACATGCCTTCATACATTGCCAAATTACCTTTCTTTAAACACTAATTTTCGTGGAAATTTGTGAATATTTTCCCCGTCATTTTTGGGAGGATTTTCTTTGCAATTTAACCTAGGGGGTGTGAAAATTTCAAGGAGAAAAATTTACAATTTTCTGTTGAAATTTATATTTTATCTTGGGAGAGTTTGGCAATGTCCGGGGGCTCATACGGCGTTTTGGCTTAGCGAGGTTGTTGGTTGGGGGGTTTGAGGGTGGTCTGGCATTCTGACAGCCCCGAAGTTTCCAGCTAATTAAGTTCGGAAATTCCGTCCGTGCGCGGATTTTCTCGCGCGGGGCTTTAAGCGATTGTGCGAGCTACGTGGGCGATGTTGCCGTCGAATCGCGCGGTGGGAACGCTCATCGAAAGGAACACGAAAAAAATTAAATTGCTGATTCAACAATTCAATTGCTAAAAACATGTGAGTGCAATGTTTCAACGTAGATTTTACAACAAAAAAATGCTACTTCAACCACCCCCGTGGTTAAATTAGTTTACTATGTGGTTATAGTAGCATTTTTTTGTTGTAAAATCTACGTTGAAACATTGCACACACGGTTTTTAGCAATTGAATTGTTGAATCAGCACTTTATTTTTTTCCGTGAACGTACTGTGGTGGATTTTTCAGGGAGGAAGGGTGAGTGGTAGGAAGCGGTCGGCAGGCTCTCTCGAGAACGCGTACGACTAGAATTCCCGCCCGCAAAATTGTATTTTTGCTGATGAAGAGCATGTTTTTAATATTATTATTTTTTGCTCGGACCGAACATGTTGAATCATTCCCGGAGTGCTTTTCGATTGAATCTTTCAAATTAATAATTGTTATTCTTTTACTGAAAAATAAAAAAAAAAGTGACGTGTAGCTATTACCCTTACTACAAATGAGATTTCTGGACAAACTGATAAAAGGAAGGAAGCGCGGAAGAAATTAAATTGCTGATTTAACAATTCAATTGCTAAGAAAAAAAAGTGACTGCAATGTTTCAATGTAGATTTCACCACACAAAAATGCTATTTTAACCACCCCGTGGTTAAATTAGCTTACAATAGTGGTTAAAGTAGCATTTTTTCGTTGTAAAATCTACGTTGAAACATTGCAATCACTTTTTTTTAGCAATTGAATTGTTAAATCAGCGATTTAATTTTTTCCGTGAGAAATGAAGAAATAAAGCAATTCTGCTACATTTTTTATTATTCGGTTTTATGAAACAACTATTCGGCCTCCGCGGTCCCCCTAAAAGTATCCTCTCATAGTGAAGGCGTTTTTTATGCGTCGTCACTCTTCTTAAAAGAATTATTAAGTGAAGCAACTGTTTTTCTAGCTAATTTTAGTGCCACGTGAACTGTTGATTGGGTTTTCAAGTGATGCAACTATTCTGCCTCCAAAATCATGCTAAAAAGTATCCTTTCACAATGAAGGCGTTACTTTCGCTCAAGCAATCGCATTTATTCACTAATACACGCTGCTAAACTGTTGAATGAGTTTTTGAATGATGCAACTATTCGGCCTTTGAGGCCGCGCTAGGAAGTATCCTTTCACAATGAAGGCGTTACTTATGCGTCGATACTCTTCATATGTAATCATCGTGATTTGTAAGCCACGTTCCGTTTGAACACTCTCCTTCTCGCTCGAGGAATAATTTGCAACAAACGCATTTTAAAATCCAAGGTTTCTTGTCACCCTGCTATGACACCGGATTTCCAAAATCCCCCGGGAAATTAAATCGAGCTGGCAACATTGGTTTGGAAAGCGAGGCGCGAAGTATGGAAATGGCTTCACATTGAGCCGTCGTCGTCAACGCCAAGGAGCTTTCCTCCAAAAGCTCGACGCTTAACGAGCCAACAAATATTGTTAAGAAACCAGGAATTCCGCATATTTATGCATTTGCCACGAATCCGCCGACGACCGGGTTGCCAGTAATCACGATCAATGCAGATATTTTGCATTGAAATCCGCCGGGAAAATGTTGAGAGTTGGCAACGCCGACCGTCACTCACCCTCCGCGGATCGGGTTTCGCCCCGGCGCCGCGGGGCGCGCTGTTGTGCCCCACCTGTGCCAATCATAACTCCGGTAATTTCGCACCTGAAATCTTAAATAATCTCAGCTGAAGAGTTCTCGCCTTTTTGAGCTCCATGAATTGAGCTGAGTTTGCGACTCTATAGTAATGATCCTAACGTCGCTCCATCAAAATTTCGCGTAGAAATTGTTGCACACATGCATTGAATAGGTAAGGAATAAACTCCCGTGAGAGAGAGAGAAAGTAAATTATTTTATCCTAGTTTAACATTTGAAAAGGGGAAAGAAAGAAAGAAAGAAAGAAAGAAAAGAAAACAGATTCATTTTTTTAAAATAAATTGAAGTTCTTGCATGTGTCAAGGGTTTGCATTTTCAGTACTTCACATATTTAATTTCGCGAGACACACGATTGTGCCCCTGGGTTTGGCATAAAGAGTTGGACTAGATAGTTTGATCATCGTATTGCTTGCAAAATTCAATATAAGGATAAGTACTTAAAATGCAAATCCCTGGCAGGTAAAAGAACTCCGTGGTTGATAGGGAAAGAACGCTTTTAGTTGCCTTTTTGCTCCATGTGTAACCAATTCATGACACAATACTGCAGTGTGCAGTAAGTACACTTGTTCGCCTTCAATTGACTGAGTAGGCACTACGCGTTCCTCCGCGTCTCAATAGTTGTATGTATCACGGCTGTACTGCCATCGCTATCATACGGTAGTTGAACAGAGCATTAGACGAGGTGCGAATTTAAGCATTCTGACACATTTTTCCTATTCTGAATTTCACGTGAAGCACGATTCTTGCATTAAAAATGACTGAAATCAACTCCTAACTGAGATATTATCGTTTCTATTTTACATTGATCACGGAAAATTTGAATAGCTCTGGCCACAAGGAACGCAATCGTCTACTTGAGTCAAATCGCGCACTACAGCTTTGCCAGACTTCTTAATCGAGCAATGTTCTTTGTGTAATTTAAAGGGTACACAACGTGTAACAACTAATTCAAATCGCCATGATTGAGGTTGCCACATTTTCATGCCTCACTGCCACTGCTGCAACGACGTTTAGTGCTTGATTTGACTCACGTAAAGTTTTATTTTTTTATGAGCGGGAGTATTGAATTCATGAGGAGTTGTTAATGTCAGTAATTTTCGTCGCGCGAATCGTGTTTTACGTGAAATTTTGGTCTAGGAACATGTCTCAGAGTTCTTAAAACTTTGTAACTTTGTCTAGTGGCCCATTGATAACACATCACTGCTACAAGTGCACTTGTTCGCCTTCAGTTGGCTATGTAGGCAATACGCATTCTTTCGCGTCTAAATAGTTGTATGTATCACGGTTGCGGACATCGCCACGGTAGTTGAACTGACCATTAGACAAGGAACGAGTTTAAGCATTCTGTTATATATTTCTTAACCAGAATTTCACACGAACATACGATAGAATGTAGAACACGATTCTCGCATCGAAAATGACTGAAAATAACTTCCAACCACGATATTCAATGTTTTTTTGACGCGCATTGTTTTAATTTTGTAGTTGAATTATTTAAGATAAGATAAGATATTTTTTTCAAAAAGTAAAACATAAAATAAAGAACAACATTAATCTGCCCGGTAAATTGGGATACCCAATTATTCTGCCGGATCAGACATAAAATTAAATTCAACTACTTAAATTTAATACTACTTAACTTAACTAACTTAACCTATCTTAACTTTAAATATTATTTTACTTACTTTTAACCTAAATTTAATTTCGAAGTTTGTGCTAGTGACCCATTTTTAACTTCCTATTTTATTCTTCGTTTGTCGATAGGTAAACGGAGTGGACCTCTCAGCACTGAGCCATGAGCGGGCCGTGGCGTTCCTGCGGCAATGTGGGGAGGAGGTCCGGTTACGACTGCACAGGGATCCAACGCGGTCGCCCGACTCCGCCACCCCGCAGCTGAAACAACCCAAACCGATCCTCAGGTAAATTGCAGACAAACCTGCGCCTACTCCCACTAAAAACGACACCCGCATCACATCGCATCGCGGGGATCCTCCGCAAAAATTACACTAGCCTTAACGAGCCTTTGTGGCGCACTTTGGTGCATTTTACCTTTGAACCTGACCAAATCTCACATCGAGAATTTGCAAGATTCTAAAATTTCAGTTTCAAGGGAACTATACTAATTGGTGCGAGTTGACACGAAATATTTTATTGCTTCATACGATAGTGCTTGGTGAGCTAAGTTCTCAGTATTTTTCATAATTTGTAAAATTAGAAAATGATGCACCGCCGAGTAACGTTATCTGGCACCATTTCCAATTTAAACACATGTATTTTAGCAGATTAGGGCACTTGGTCATGACTCCTTCGATAGTCGTTCAATTTTGAAACCAAGTTTACTTCGGGCTCAGTCTCTCTGTTGTATACACACATAAATATAAAAATCAACTTTTAGACGTACCTGCAAATTCACCATTAGAGTCCACTCCAAATAATTTTACGCACCCTTCGACTGTGACAGAAGACCGTCGTACGTCAGACTAGCATGGGCAGTAAATGCACTAATCAGGATGACCGATCTTCTGTCGCAGTCTAAAAGTACGTAAACTTATTTGACGTGAACTCTCCCTGAGCACACGAATATCCTTAGTTTTGAAATTAAACAAATGTTTTAAAAGATTTAAGACAAAGTGATTTAATCTGCTAAAGTACATGTGTTTAAATATGAAATGCCGCTTTACGAGGTCACAAGGAGGTAATTTTCTTAAGCTTGAATCTACTTTCCCTCTATCTCCTATTTTAAAAAAATTGTAAAAATTCTGTGAGCTCAGCGAATCAAGCAGTTTCATATGAGGCAATAAAATTTTCTCGTGCATACTCTCCATTCCAAAGGGGTATTTATCAGAAAAACTTGCATCATTCCCGGTTTAGTTCCTCTGAGTGGACTTATTTTCCCCGTGCGTTGAATTTTTCCTCTGTGCGCCGGGTTAAGTTCTGACGTTCGCCGGGGACTGGACGATTCTCCCGCATGTGCAAGGGTTCACAGGGGAGTGATTTTCGTAAAAATGTGGGATGTGCAACCACTTCATTCTCTGAAACACATTCAGATGTTACACAGGAAACACGTAATGGTCTCGCTATCTGAGGCAGTAAAAAAACACAATCCAACGGCGGAAGCTTGACCTGGGGCGCGCTAGTTACCCGGTTACTCTGAAAGATAAGGGGGAATATTACAAGGGGTTTAGAATGTACCTTTAGAAATGGCATATCGATGGCTAAAGTGCAAACCCACGTTTCTCCGATGCGATACATCAAAATCTTTACTCCTCTTTTATTTTTCAAAGAGAAACAAGTCAACTGTCTTGCTTGAAATTATTACAGAAATGTCTGAGAATAGAGACGCAAAATTAAAGAAGTTTTCAAATTAAATCGATCAGTTTTCAAATGAAAGAATGAAGTATGACAGGATGTTTGCAACGGCGCAAACGGAGATATAGGGCTTCGGGTTCTTGCCATCGATTTGTCGCACTGCTGATTGCCGATCTTTCTATCTGAAGGCGAGTATGCCTATTGTTGAGATGAAAAATCGCTTAAAATACGAAAATTCTAATTCCATTTTGGATGGAAGATGCGACTTACTGTAATACTGTTGTAACATTTGTTCACTTTTAATCGTTTGCAACTCCCCTGCCCCCCTCCCAAAAAAAAACCAGAGAATGTAGACCCAAGAATTTGTGGTCTATAAGGCCCGACGCATGGATCATCATTTCATGTTAAGTGCTAGTTGAATTTTTCACCTTAAATGCCTTGGTTAAAACTTCACAGGCATTCTGGGCACCTGTCAAATTTTAGTCGGCGATTAGACTCTCAGTCCAAAAATGCCTTGACAGAACCGAAAATATCATCCAGACCATTAAATGTATCACACAAGCCCTAGCCCCGAAAATAAAATTAAAAGTTTCACTTCGACTACACGGAGAAAAAATTCTCGTGCGTGGGACCCGAAGTTCCGGTCATATGGATTTGTGAAGTTTTCAGATTGAGCATCTGAACACTTAAGGTCCAGCTGTCGAGGTTCGGATCACAGACATGAAACTTCAGTTCTTACATCTGAAGTACTTCAGATGTGAGAACCGAAGTTTTTCGGATGTGAGAACCGAAGTTTTTCGGATGTGAGAACCGAAGTTCTTCGGATGTGAAAACCGAAGTACTTCAGACATAAGAACTGAAGTTGCAGATGTGTGATCCAAACCTCAGCAGCTGGACCTTAAGTGTTCGAATGCTCAATCCGAAAACTTCAGAGATCCATATTATGACCTAAACTTCGGGTCCCACGCACGAAGCTTTTTTCTCTGTGTAGAGGTTTTCATTCTATCAGAGGTGGTAGAGCCGGACTGCCGGTCCTTAATCTCATACCCTGTTTAGTGATCCATTGTGCATTGAAGTCTGCAATTTTTTTCCCCCTTGAAGTGTGAAGAGTCATAGAATGCACTCAGAGGCGAGCTATTCGCAATCCTCTGTATGTCTGAGTAAAAAAACCAGGGGAAAATGGGAAATAAATAATAAAAGGACAGATGGGAGGGAACTTTATTCATGACGCGTCGTCGTGTCGTCTGGAATCGAAGGGGCAGACGGGACGCATTGCACTCACTTATCTCACATAATAAGCTCGAGAGCCTCGCTCTGTGTGTTTTGGTGTGAATGAAGCCACGGTCCCACAAGCAGCGCGCGATGTGAAGTTGCCCGCGCCATTGGGTGTAGTAACAGAGCTTTTGCATGGCACAAAGCTTTGCGGTTCAAATGTTCGTTTTAGATTTTGTAAAATTACGCGTGGTACAAGATGGTGCCACTGGTTTTCAGCATGTTTCTGGTGTTGCGTCTTAAAACGCAGGACCGTAGTTCAGCGGTGCTTCCTCGAGGAGGCATCCCGCATCACAGTAGGCCGAAAAGATTGTATAGTGTGTCAAATTTGTAGAAGTTTCCAATCATTTTTGGGGTTTCAACAAAAAATGCCTGAGAAACTACAAATTTTGACATGTTTCGTTTAAAAAAAAAAGAAAAAAAATTAAGGTCACTAAACACATTTTTTATAATTTTCCTCTTTGAAACTCTTTCATTTGTGACCTTGGCACATTGGAAAATCACTATGCAATATCGGATCCCGGAAAATATCGTTGGGCTTCAGCTACCCTAGAGATCCCTACTTTATGAGAGAAGTTTACGCTGCATTCAGTCAAGCTCTCCATGTGCGGATCAGAGGCATCTTGAAGAAAAGGGAGAAAAGTCAATTTCCCTGATGAGCTGCGAATCATGTAAGAAAACTGCCGTTTCAGGGCTCATCAGTAGACTGGACTTTGCCTCCTTTGCTTCAAGATGCCTTCACTCGTATATTTTAGGAAAATCGCCACCTTGTGTACAAACTCCGAGACTACGACCATGGCGAACCTGACAAAGTATTTTCTCCCATTTTCGTCGTCTCCCGGCCAAAGGAACAGAACTCCACTCGGAGAGTGCAAAATTGACCCGAACAATCCAATTTTTTGCACGAATGCACCAATGTATCCTCTGCAATTTTTGTTGAAAATGTATCTGATTTTTGCATGAGATCAGAATAAAATTTAGCACAATTTTTAGTTTAAAATGCCCAAGCTTTCCCTCGTAAAAATGCAATTTTTGAGTGGAAAGGCACATTGTAGTGTACTTACGTTCTTTCGTGGGGGAACGGCGAATTAGACTGCATTTTGCAATTTGGAACTATAAATCCTGGCTCTTCTGTAAAAACACTTATTTGCATAGGGAAACTAATGGCTTTGAGACTAATGGCTAAACTTTGAGAGTTTTTTTTTTTTTTTGAATTTAGAAGTTTGTTTTAGAGGGAACCAATGGCATTATCGTGTTTTTAACAAAATTTTATATACACGGAAAAAACAAGACTAGTGTTGAGCACTACTGGCCGTTTAGTGGGGAGTAGTTGAGGGCTGGCGTCTAAGCGCTGTACAGCTCAACACCGAAGGCAGTTCAGGTGGGCACTGAACATGAGTAGTGCTAATCAGATGCTGCGAGACGTAGTTGCGCTTAACAGGTGTAAATTCACCCATGAGACGTCGGAGTCACGATAGCCTGGTGGTAACGCGCTGGTCTTCCACCGGCGCAACCCGAGTTCGATCCCAGGCGGAGGCGTTTCATATTTTACGCTCGCTCCAAAGTCACTTTAGGGCTTGACACTACTTCTTCCTTAGTGACCCAGCCTCGAGCTGTTTAGTGCCAGCACTCCTCTGACTTGCTGGCTCCATTTGATCTAACCCTCGTTAGTGCCCAGCACTAACATGTAGGTCCCAACCCTAAGCTCGTTTTTTCCGTGTAGGTTCGCTTTAAAATACTTAATTCCTAAATTCTTAAGGCACGCAAGTGCTCCATTATTGCACCCGATGACGCGGCCAATTTCGCATCGCGTGGTGCCTGTGGAAACACAGCTTTCTGTTGAGCATTTCTCGGAAGCTCATAAAGTCGTGGATGGAGTAAACGCGCAGAGGCACGTCTTTTCACGAGATCCCTTGTCCTATTCGGGGCTTAGACAGGGATAGCCTGCGAAATATACAGAAGTGCTTGCTCGGCCAAATCTTGGACTCGCAGATATTGAGTCAGACGTCTCCATAAAAATTGGAGACATCGTTGTCATTTTTGCTCAACATGCCTAAATACTATCGGATCTCATGCACTTGCTTTTATTTTTACACGGAGAAAAAAACTTCGTGCGTTGGACCCGAAGTTGAGGTCATATGCGGATCTCTGAATTTTTCGGATCACGCATCCGAAAACTTAAGGTCCAGCTGCCGAAGTTCGGGCCAGACATCTGACGTGCTTCGGTATACACCGAAAGATTCGGGTCACGCAGATGAAGCACTCCGGTACAAGCAGAAGCACTTCAGATGTCTGACCTGAACTTCGGCAGCTGGACCTTAAGTTTTCGGATGCGTGATCCGAAAACATCAGGGATCCATATGACCTTAACTTCGGGTCCCATGCACGAAGTTTTTTCTCCGTGATATAGCAGCTCAACATCAGTAGCTCATTGTGCCAGCTGTACCCTTCAAAAGTACCCCTGTGCTCCTTAAAATTATATGAGCTTTCTGCATTTACTCCACTTAATGAGAATAAAAAAGGCGATTTCCGACCCACCTCGGGAGGTACGTCAAGATTTTTGGACGTGGTCGTCATTGCTGCCAAGGCGCACCGCCGTCATCAGGAGAGAATTTTGTTTAGTCGTAATGGACGTTCGTAGTGCACAGGGATCTTGAAGCGGGGGGGGAGGGGAGATGCAACAAAAATGTATACCCAAAACCGTTTGCAAGGGGTGAGTCTATGCATGGTAAGTGTGGATTCCAAATCGCGAAAAATCAAAATCTTGGCTGATCTCAATTTCAAGATATCGCAATTTGAATTTCATGGTAAATGCAAGTTTTCTACTGATTTTGATCCGCTTTTTTATTTATTTGTCCACTGAATCGGTGTTGATCTTTATTTTTCGTTCGATTTATGTCGATCGAATATGCATACCCTCTCGTTACATGCAAACTACCATGTCATATTCTTTTTTTTTAATCTGAACAATTCGCCTTCAGCTGCGTCCGAAGCAATTGTTGTTACGAATATGTTGTGCGTGCTGATTTTAGTCCATTACATACTCGACTCTCTGAAGGCGTTTTGTGTGCGAAAGTAGCGCAATCTGTCGGAGAACGAACAAAGTAGGGATTGAGTCATTCATTCAATCTCAATTCTGTCGTTCCTCAAGAGAGTGCTCTGCTATCGCACATTGAACGCCTTCAGAGAGTCGAGTATGTAATGGACTAAAATCAGCACGCACAACATATTCGTAACAGCAATTGCTGTAAACGCGATAGAAGGCGAATTTTTCAGTTTAAAAAAAAAAGAATATGATAGGTAGTTTGCATGTAACGAGAGTGTATGTATATTCGATCGACATAAATCGAACGAAAAATAAAAGCGTGAACGGATCAACACCGACGCAATGGACGAATAAATAAAAAAGCGGATCAAAATCAGTAGAAAACTTGCATTAACAATGAAAATTTCAAATTGCGACATCTTGAAATTGAGATCAGCCAAGATTTTGATTTTTCGCGATTTTGAATCCACACTTACCATAGACTCACCCCTTGCAAACGGTTTTGGGTACATTTTTTTTTTTTTTTTTTTCTGTTTCAAGACCATTGTGAGTATTTCAAAAACTTAGCCAATTTCACTTGCGGAAATTTGACCAGACAGATTAGTGGCCGAATTTTTCGCACGGCAATGCAACATCCGCCGATGAGCTAAAACTGAACCGCCTGCCAATCAGAAGCCTCCGAGCGGAATTAAGTGCAACCGCAACCTAAGCAGTCTAAGTGTATTTAAGTACGCCCGTTTTTCCTAGGATGCGACCCCAGTTCTCAGATTAAATGTCCCTACGTATTTTTCTCAAACGATACATCTCCGTTTTTCGACTAACATGGCAATAATGAGCATGTGGATGTCTTAACACGCGTGCCGTTGTGCCGTCGAAATATTTTGAGTGTTTTTAACGATTCTTTAATACAAAATTCGGAGAAAAGCTGCCGGAATGTGGGGATCAAAAATGGGAAACGCTTTTTCGTAGAAAACAAATTCTTTCCGTCGCTTTAACGAAATTAAACTCCGCGGCGTGTATCATGCTGTGCGAGATTGGTATTACTTTTCAGCGAGCAAAGCTCTCAAAAAAGAGTTTACTCTCTTCTTTTCACTGATGCTACTTTCTTGCACTAAAAGGAGCGCCCAAAATGGCATAAGAGGAAAATGTCATTTGCGAGGATGTATGTTTAATGCATCCCGTAATGCATTCATGACTCCTGTAAAGCAAAAGCATATACCTTACCTAAATAATTACCTATGGCTTCTTTCGACGAAAATGTCCTCCTCCATTTTTTCCCCTTTCTTGCTCCTTTCCCTCGTCAAAAACTGATTCAACTTCCAGTAGATCCTAAGCTAACCGAAAAAACGAGTGAAATCCGAAGAAAGGAACTCAAATCGATTTTTTTCAAATCGATAGCTAATGTCGGAAAATGCGGACCTCCGATTGCATCATTTCATGTTTCTTCTCGTGTTTTCTTTTTTTCATAAAACTGATCAAGATATTGTTTTTGAAAATATTAATTTACCTAAAATATAAAGCAGATGACCATCTTTTAGGTTTTTCATTTTTATCAGGGTTCATGTTTATATTTTTTACGGAAAAAAGTTACGTTTCTTCCCAGGACATATCCGGGGGAAAAGGTAACACTTTTCAATAAAAAATATAAAGCAGATGAGTTTTTTTTAAAAAAATGTAACAAAATCCGAGGTTTTTAAATGTTACAGGAGAACGCAATTTTTTCGACTTTGGCTATCAATGCAATAAAAAATTTATATTCACTTTGTGACCGTCAAAAAACATTCCTCAATTTTTGTGTATAGCAGAGGTAAATATACGTTGAGGAATGCTCATAAAAAACTTTAATAATGTATAAGAGCAATGATTTTTTAAAAATATTCATGAAATGACGAGGATTGTTCATTATTAATTGTTCTCAGGAAAGAAGCAATGGAAATGCTGAGTGAAAAGAAAAGGAACGAATCATCAAATTCCAGACAGAGAAGCAAATCGGCCCTAGCAAATTCAAGAGAACAAATCAAAAAGAGTGACTTCCATTCCAGCTGTAAGTACCAGAGAAACTCGCACCTTTTTGCCCGTAAATGTAAGCTTGATCCAAGCCCTTTAACAGCGGCAAATACAGACGCCCTCTACTTGTATCCCAACAATGATGAAAACACTTTCGAGGATTTTACATTTCTTCATGGGCGCTAACATTCATCTACCTACTAATCGGTGACTAAGCAAATTCTTGTGAGAAGTGTTGCGCTTCCAGGAAACAGTACAACCAGGAAGTTTATACCTAAACATCGGTTTCTTTGGTAATGTAGTGCTCAATAGCCAACAAGAAGAGTAATCTGAAGGCCCTTCAGTGAAGGGTTAATTTTTAGAGCCCCAAACTGTAGGAGGAGCCTGTCAAAAAAAGGGCCATTTCGTGTCTCATTCTTAGGGAACTCAGTTGGCTCAGTTTAAAAACAACGTACGTACCATCAGTTTCCCTCAGCACGTGAGTGCTTTTTCGGAGGAGCGAGAAATTATAGTTCCGAATTGCAAAATAAAGTTCAATTGGACTGCATTTTGCAGTGAGAAACTACAATTTCTGGCTCATATCAGGAACAGTGCACGTGCCATAAGTTTCCCTACGCAAGTAAATGCTTTCATGGATGAGCCTGAAATTGTAGTTCCTAATTGAATCGTGTAGTGCGAAAACTGCCAATGTCCATTTTTTCAGCTTTCAGTTTTTTATGTCGATAATGCTTTTCAAGATTTGATATAACCTTGAAAGTGGTGCCAATACTTGTTTTGAGATGAAGATAACCCTATACCAAGTATCAACACCTCACTTTCATGGTTGCATTTAACTCTGAAAATTATCATCGACTCGAAACTGGAAAAATGGACATTAGCGGTTTCCGCACGACACGATTCAATGGAGATGTTGCATGTGTGAGGGATTTGCGATTTGACCATTGATTCTTATGTAAAAGTTTGCGAGAAACACGATGGTGCTACTGGTTTTCTCTGAAATCATCTCCCAAGCTCAAAAAAAGCTCTCAAAGTGAGGCCAAAATGGAGGGATATCCCACCCTACCCTGAGAGTCCACCTCTACATCAATGCAAACTCTCCATGCGAAGATAGGGAGCAAATACATTAGCAGGGTTGCCGTGTTTCCAGTTTCGGAGTCCCCAAATAAAGTGGCAGCCCTGTCAATGTATTTGCTCCCTATCTTTGCATGGAGAGTTTGTTTTGATGTAGAGGTGGACTCTCAGGGTAGGGTGGGATATCCCCTCCATTTTGGCCTCAACTTGAGAGCTTTTTTTGAGCTTGGGAGATGATTTCAGAGAAAACCAGTGGCACCATCGTGTTTCTCATGAACCTTTACTTAAGGATCAATGGTCAAATCGCAAATTCCTCACACATGCAACATCTCCATTGGAATATGTGGTACATTTGATCCGAGTTGAGTATCCACTATTCTTCCACTATTCACCGTTGGGGTGGGTGTTGCAGATGAGGAGTCGGACAGCATGGACACGCTGGACGGGCCGGGGTCCCTGCCGGAGTGCTCCCTCCCGTACAACCCGTTCCAGCACGACAGCCTCGTCCTCCACACGGGGGTCTTCGGGCCCCCCGGACCCGGTTCCCTGGACCTGAGCCAGGTCCCCGACGCTGCGGCCAGCATGCCCCCGATGCTGGACCTCAACCCCAAGCGGGACCTCCCCGACGCCGCCGACGCCCCCGCCAGCATGCCGCCTCTCCAGGACTCCTCCGAATCCAACTTCGGACACAACTCCCCCGTCTACCAGTCCACGCATTTCCCGGCCAAGGGCCTCGAGTCTCGCAAGGTAAGTCTAAGGAAGTAAGCCTTGGATCAAAGTTTATAGACTCTCTAGAACGAAACACGACCATTGGTTAAACTGACACTCACTGGAAAAAAAAAAAAAAGAAAAAACATTGGATCTGGAGTCCAGACTCTTAAAAACATCGACAAGAAAAAGTACTCTTGATTCAATCAGAATCTAGCGGTTAAGCTATCAAAG
Organism: Bemisia tabaci; assembly: GCF_918797505.1. NCBI lineage: Eukaryota > Metazoa > Arthropoda > Insecta > Hemiptera > Aleyrodidae > Bemisia > Bemisia tabaci. Next base: position 6,651,422 of record NC_092798.1, read on the forward strand.
TGGGAGTTTCGAAAGAGGTGGCGGTGGAGGTTGCTGGCCCTACTGCCGTGATAGCGAGGAGAGCAGGAAGTGTCGAATAGTCGAATTCGCGCGAGTCGAGTTTCCTTCAAAATGCGTCTAAATTATTTTAGATGAAATCACTGAAATAGCTAAAACGGCAAAATTCATCTTAATTGTAGACTGGAAAAAAAAATACATTGGATCTAGAGTCCAGACTCTTAAAAACATCGACAAGAAAAAATACTCTTGATTCAATCGGATTTTTGCTTAAATCAAGAACCAAACCTCTTAATTTGAGCGGATTTCCTTTTGATTTAAGCAAAAATCCGATTGAATCGAGAGTACTTTTTCTTGTCAATGTTTTCAAGAGTCTGGACTCTAGATCCAATGTATTTTTTTTCCAGTGCTTCTTGGAGTGTTGTGGGAGGAGTTTCTTTGAAAGTTTCTGTTGGTGCTATTTCTTTTATCCAGAAATGGACCGGTGGTCACAAGTTTTGACTTTTTAACCTAGGCTTTAGAGACATAAACGAGTTTCTAAACAAGAATTTTAAAGTTTATCAATCTTTTCCGTCTAACAAAAAATATAAAAATATAAATTTGGATTGTTAGAAGTATTTTAAAAGAAAGACGAAAAAATGTATATTAGAATGGATAAAATAATGACCCGAATCGTTTCCTTCCTTGTTTTTGAAGACTCTTGACAACCGATGAAGATAACCTATGACCGCCGGTCCTTTGCGAGAAAAAGAGTTCGGATGAGGTTTTTCCCTCTTTGGCTGTGATGCCTCACGTAACCCTCAAAGCACCACTACAAACAAGACAAACGGAGCCAACCAACACAGCGTGGACTTAGAGCAAAAGAAAGGACGCGCGTTGATGTCGGCGCAGAGATACAACTATTCGTGCTTGATGGATGACCGTGTTGCATCTGCAAAATTGAAGGCGCGACGGCGCGGCGCGTTGAGAACTTTAAATACTTCGCTGCATGCTGGCCATGCGATTTCGCCAATATGTGAGAAAAGTTAAAACATGAAACCCGATTGCTTCTCCCTTATCTATAGCTATGTGCTCACGTAGCAACTACAAATAATACAAACGAAAACAAACATAATATGGAAGTAGAAGAAAGGAAATGATTCGCGCGTTGGTGACGGCGCAGAGATACAACTATTCGTACTCGATGGATGTGCGTGTTGCATCTGCAGAATTGAAGACGCGACGGCAAGAGGCGTGAACTCGAAATGCTCCACTCTATGCTAAATTTTAAGATTTTATTTTTCATGAAATTCTGCCACTCCGGCACCATTTGAATAATTATTACTCATTGTATTTTGAACTTATTAGGTGTCGGAAAGGAGTTCAGAGCACGATTTATCCTCCACGAGTTTTGCCGAGGAAAGTAAAGGAGGTCTCTTGAAATGGAAAGGAGTTATGTTCACGCCTGAGGATCAAGATGATGCCTTCCACACTCCATCTGTCTCGCCACCGCCATCATTTGATGATAAACAGGTAAGTTTATTTGGACTCATTTTGCAATTAAGAATTACAATTTTTGTCTCAGTTTAGGAACAACGTATACACCATTAGCTTCTCTATGCAGATAGGTTTTTTTTTTACGGATGAGCCAAAATTGAAGTGAGTCAATGAGTCCAACTATTTTTAAAAACATACTCTAAAATTATCGTCAATTTCATACATTTGAAGCTTTTATCAGGCTTTTGCCAATTGGCGTGGCCATTTAAACATAAAATGGTTCCGCGTTTAGCAGAAAGCAACCAAGCCACATCAGATATTGCCAAATTTCATTGAGCATTTTAATTTTTTACAAGAGAACGTGTGTACAGATTCATTTGAAAATTTTAAAGAGTTTGCTTCGCACTGTAAAATTCACTGAAATTTCCACAGAAATCCGCACAACCGTTTTCATGTAAAAAATTAAATTGCCCGATTTTGGCAATAGCTAATGTGGTATGATTCCTTTCTGCTTAATCCGATCCGCAAATGTACATCAAGCGTTGGGTGAATACCCGAGTAGCGTTTTACAAGAAAAATATTGAAATTAAGTTGCAAGTTAATGCAATTTTTTTTGGTTAATGAAAGAGCGACTTTTGTACATCATTTGATGGATTAGTTTGGACATATCGACGGTGAAACTACCAAACCACGTATCTCGTCTGCGGTGTTTAAAAATCTACGCTCACATTTTATTTTTTTGAAGTAGACCAAATCAATATCATTCCTTGAAATTTTCACGGAATTTTCTCCGCACAAACAGGAAAAATCACAGAAATTTTCAAGACTGGATGTTAAGTAGTTTTTCATTTAAAAAATAAAGTATGACAGGAAGTCTGCAACGTCGCAAACCGAGATACGTGGTTTGGTAGTTTCACCGTCGATATGCCCCATAGAGTATCAGAACGAGTTGAGGATCAAAAACTGGAGGTCGATGTTTATAGATCTCAAATCAGGTTTCCCGTTCTGTTAAGAATCTTGTTTCGGCCTTTTGGCCTTATTTCATGGCAAAAAAATCTCATTCTCCGCTGTATTGATCTTAGATCCACCCGAACTTGAGGATCATACTCCCCAGACAAAAAGTATTTGTTTGCACCCTTTGAACTGATAATAGATTATTTTCGGTGCAGTTGATCAAAGTTGAATTGGTGAGAAGTTGGAACAGCAGGCTTGGCTTCAGCTTAACGTCAGCAAAGGACGGAGAAGGGGCAATTGTCAGCACAATACACCCCAACAGCGTCGCTGCCAAGAACGGCCAACTTCAGAATGGTGATATTCTCGTCAAGGTGAGCCCATACGAATATTTCCTTCAAAGTAATTTTATCAATTTTATCCTCCTTGTACCAAATTCCGTGGGATAATTACTGGCACCTATTTGATCAAAGGAAAACAAATGCAATGCTCATTTTCATATCGATGGCCAAAGTGAGAAACCACGTATCTCTATCGCGGTGTTTCAAAATTTCCGCTCCTATTTTATTGTTTTGAAGAAAAACAATCCAGCTTCTCGACTTGAAATTGATATAGAATCTGCTAACAGAGAAGAAAAATCAAGAAAGTTTTCCAGAAATTACGTCGACTAGTTTTCAGCAGAAAAAATAAGTATCCAACGAAAGTATTTAAAGAATGTAAGGCAATCTGCAACGTTGCAAATGGATGTATAAGGGCTCGTACTTTGGCCATCGATGTAACTTCCGTTTGAATTTTAAATTAAAAGGACTGACAAAATTGTTGCTTGAAATCCTTCTTGAATTTGCATCTTGCATCATTTTAAAGAATATAAGAAGTGACTTGTGAAAGGAATTTCCTTAAAATGTCAAAACAATTGTTTCTCAGTTCGTACAAGAAACAAAATGGGGTAACATGGTGCAATGCACCTCAGCCTTTGTTCCTTATGCATAGTGTACATGTGTCTACTAAAGGAAGCAAAACTAAAAATATTTCCGAAATATCATACCTCAGTAATCGTTACCTCCTAAGGGAACAGTAGATTTCTCAAGTTTTTTTCCGAAGTCAAGGCAAGGCTGAGTCGATGGACTTAAAAGCCATTCACTCAACTTTAAAAATGCTTCACCTATATTTTTCTCCTCCCCATTTTAATCAGTGCAGACAAGCATTCAATTCTTATATTAATTTTTATGAAACCTTGTCTATCTACTCAGTTTCAATGAAAGAGTAAGCACCTAAATTTTCTCTCTTTTTTTAAAGTTCGCTCAAACAATCTGCAATAGGTACTCAAATTTGGACCGCGTTAAACAGAAAGGAATCAAGCCACATCAGCTACTGCCAAATTTAATCGGACAATTTAATTTTTTACATGAAAACGGTTGTGCGGATTTTTGTGCAAATTTCTATGAATTTTCTCCATAATTCAAAGCAAATTCCTTAAAATTTTCAAAGGAATCCGCACTAACGTTCTCTCGTAAGAAATCAAATTCCCCTGTTAAATTTGGCAATAGCTGATGTGGCTTGGTTCCTTTTTGTTTAACGCGGTCCATTTTATCCTCTTCCTCCCTAAAATCAAAGATTAAAAAATCACCGGCTCCTCTATTTTGTACTGTTTCAGGTAAATGAAGAGGAAGTGACAAACCTACCCACATCAGAAGTCATTGAATTACTGAGGAGAGTGCGAGGAGCAGTTGTGCTTTACGTTCTCCGCCAAGAATCAAACCATTAGTTTAGATAGTAGTTTTGACTTGACTGCTTCCAAAGTTCAAATAGTTATAGCTTGATTATCAAAATCTAATTTCCACGGAGAGGCTTTAAAGTATTTTAAAATGAAATAATACAATTTTAAATGGTATTGTGTGTATTTCTGGTGAGCAAAAGGTGAGCTCGATCGTCAAATGCCTGGACAAATAATAACTACATTTTTGCGTTTGGCATGTTTTTTGTTGTTGTTTTTTTTACAGAAATGCCTTAGCTTTATAATATTTAGGGGGAAATCGATCGAAATTCGTTCTAATTTTTTACACATTTTACAACTCAATATTTTTACTGTCAATCTCTTGTTGCAAATGTGAAGGTTCCTCATTTTATAAAAAACCAGAAAAATTTAGAGTGAAGCGTTTATCATAACATCCGAGGTAATCAAAGCGATTCTACTTAATACATATCTTCATAGAGGCATCCTGACTAAATCTACAAAGCTTTATTCTACTGAGGTAATGCCGAAAATTGCATGTTTGGAGATAATGATGGCTTAGATACCTGCTTAGACATTTGACCTAGTGCCTGATTTAACTTTTTTTTCTATAATAACTATATGCTTTTATCCTAAAATCAATGTTTAAAAGCCATCGAAGACACAAAGAATCCTCCTGAAGTGTCCTTAGGTGTAAGTTTTTCAGTACATTTAATATACAATTATACTTACGTTCAGATATCAAAACTGCTAAAATTAATCCTGCATTACTCTACTTTACTCTCTAAGGAAATACACACTTATACTGTGCTATATTGTGCGTGTAAAAAATTGAATGATTTCTTAGTTCGTTCCGAAAATGTTCCGAATCTATTCCGCTCTATCAGGCTTTCAGAGATTAATGTACCTAAAATACTCATTGGAGTTTTAAACTAAGTATGAGAACAGTTTGATGGCATGAAGAAAGAATATATATTTAAAAAATAATATTTTTTAAATCTCATATTGTTTCTGTTAAGATTCAATTTGTAAAATATATAAATACATTAATTTTAGTTAAACAAAAAGAAGATACCTGATATAACGCGAGGTGCAAGTTACCTTTTAGTCTTTTTCTTTTCGTTTCTCTTCATTGTCACATCTATTATAACATGTTCTGAAGTTTTACTTGTGTCCTGTTTTGTTTTGTTTTATGCATAAGAGGGCTCCTGTTGATTTTGAGTCAATTTTTGCCTACTAAATGCCTACTTATTTACTTACTCACGTAGCCATTAAGAAAAAAGATCAAAAAATGTATAAAAAAATTTGACTTGGGTCCATTTTTGGCCCATAAATTCCTAGCATTTAAGAGTCCTCCTAAAACGCAGAGGATTAATCGAGTGTCATTAAAATCGGTCATTGATCATAGACCTCTTTTTCTCATTGCATCATTCTTGTATCAATAATTAAAGTTGAAAAAAGCTTATTTCTCATTGCAAGATTGCAAATCACGTTTTATTTTCTTAAAAGAAACACCAAAAGTTTTCCTTTAATTTTCCGTGATACTCTCTCACTTATTTAGCAATGTTCACAGGAAATATCAAAGAGATTTTTGGTCGGTTTTTTGTCAAAAGAATAAAACATAATAGGAAACGCTTTAATGTTACAATGGAATTATGCTTTTTTCAACTCAAACCATCCATATCTATATTTGACTGTAACAATTTGATTAAGGACACTTGATATCACAGTGCTGTATTTTTCTATGTAAGCATATTTTGTGCTCATTCTTTTACCAGTGCTGCTTAAAATTCTCATCGTAAGTGATCATCATAAAAATCTTAATATAAGTTCACGCATGATGTTCATTATAAGGAAGACAAAGTTCCATGTAGGTTTTTGGTAAAATTGAACAAAATAACTTTTTTCAGTCGATGAAATTATTCTGACATACAATTCTCCAATCTGATCATAAAATGCAAGACAATTTCTTTATCATTCCGGTCACTGTCTCTTCCCTAATATAGTTTAAACTTGAATTGATTCTCGCCCTTACATGAAGGATTGAATATTATAGTGTTCTCATCATGACTTGTGCAATAGCGTGATTATTCCCTTCTTTTGTGTTCAAATTTTAACTTTATCATACTATTTCCTTTCGATCATTTTTTTAGGATGCTCACATTGTTAAACTTTTTTTCACGAAAACGCTTGATCAGCGTTTTCTTAATATTTCCACCTCCTTGCATGCGTGAAAATAAATTATTTCGACTAGTTTGTCAAGTTCTCAGTCGATTTTTTTTTATTTTCAGCCTTTATTTTAATTTGAAAAAGTAGGCAGTCAACATATTGAGTTTGTCTACCGTCAGTTTGTTGAAATTTTTATGTATATAATATATAAATGTAATTAGTTTTCGCTGGATATGAAAAGAATTACATAAAAATTTACGTTAACATGTGGATGTTTTCATTTAACCTCTTTAAATTTTTTATCATTTCTTTTATCCTTACCTTTTTGATACATTTTTCAAAAAAGATGACAATTGGAAGGAATAAAAAAATTAGGATGAAGAAATTTTTATACCTAGATAAAAAAATTCTGAAAGCAAATTTTTACGTTGTGCCGCCGTTCATACCCATTTTTTCTTTATTCGCAATACTCACCGTCTCAGAGCATACCCATTGTTAGTTTAATGCATGCAAATTCTCAAAAATTTGTTTAATGTTTAGTTCAGGTTTGGTTTACTTTTCTTTTTTTAAAAAAAATATAGACAAAAAGAGGCGAAAATGGAACTTTTAAAGGAAATTTATTTTCTGCTGTCTTATATTGATGTATTCCTACTCACCGTGAGATTGATTTTAAATAATGATTCATGCATTACTCTCCTAATCTAAACTGACTGCCAAGTATCGAGAAACTTTAAACAGCATGCTCCTCAAGGTACTTTCGTAAATTTTTTATCTTGTTTTGCTAAGCAGAGACAAAACTTTAAATCCCTGTGTGTTGTTTCAAAATTTCACAAGCAAGATTTTTATAAGAGCGAAATTACCTTATTTTAGTCATCAATGCTTGTTGATGTAATATATATTTATGACAAAACGCACACTGAAATCAACTAATCCTTTAATCTAAAAACATCAATATATGTAATTAAACCAATAAACAGTACCTCCTAGCAGCACATCTGATACAATGATTTCAAAGAGCCTATCGGCTGTATGACACCAAAGTGTAAGTTTCATCATTAAATGAAGAAGAAAAACTAATGAAAAATGAAGAGAAAATTAAAGGACAAGAGTTATGAGTTGATTCACTCAAGTGTTTTCTCCGTGATACATCAACCCTCAGAAAGATTTCAAATGGTGGGTGGTTTTTCTTATGAGTAATAGGTCTGAAAGGTTAATGGGAACGTAATATTTGTTCAACTTTCAATCGTCGGACGACATGGTCCTCACCCGCATATTTGAACTTTCCCGCTTTAAATTGAAAACATTTATTTGCCGCTCTGCATGTGCCCGCGAATCCTCTATCAGATTTGCATGACTAACAAACCCCGAATACACTAAGATTTTATCTATTAATTTGACCGTAAAAAAAGTCAAATAAAACACCGAAATCTCCATTTCCAGCATCAAAATTTCAAGTGTAAGCAATTACTTGAAAATAAATGACCTGAAAGAAAGATATGCTAAAATAAAAAGTTAACAATAAGACACAGTGCTTCTTGCACGGTTGGTATCTTGGCGTGGAATGTAAACAAAGAATGCTAACAACCCTAACCTAACTATCCTTCAGTTAGAGTTTTATGAAAAATTCTAAGCTGAATTATCTCCCGCTGAAGAGGGAATGCACACTAGTTAGTGACTATCATCATCATCATCCGTGTGATTATTTTTAATAATCTTCTTACCATAGTTTTAAGATCTTGTTTAGCATCGACTGCATGTTTAATTCTCTGCGAAACTCAAATGATGCTCAAGCGTAGCATCGAACTGATAAACTGCTTCCATCTCGATAACTGAAATTGGTAAGAACCTATTGATCACGTCATTAATTATTTACAGCTATAAAAATATCTCTCATGTGCTGAATCGTTGTGAGGGTTTTGTCTCTTTATCAATGATGGTGACATGATTACCTCCTGCCACAGTTGCGAACCTCTTATCAATTGAATCGGCTTATGCGAAAACGTCTGATGTCCAATACAGTGTTTTAGAATTTGAGTGGACGATTTCATTGTAACTTAAAGATACAAGATGGTTCAAGACGTTAGGAATGTAGAACAATTTTGCAAATAATCTCTTAAGTATAATTGAACGTTTACAGAAGAGACCGATCTTACTCATCAGTATCACGGGCCACAGGAACCACTGCAATTATGAAATCCTGCAGTGGACAATGGACGTTTTTGCATGAGTCGATTCAATTTACCTTGTATACTAAGTAGCACAAGGTACACTCTACAACAAGTATGGACAAATGGAATTTTAGAAAGTCGTCAAAACGCGTAGATTTGACAGCATCGAGAGTACGACTGCAAAAACCTGCGCGGCAAATGGACGGTACGACTTCATACGTCACTCGATCGCCTATTTTCTCAGCGCTGCCACTTCGGCACCCCGTTTGTCCATACCTGTAGTAGAGTGTACCTTGAAGTAGCAGTTCTATGATACGATTATTTCAGATAGCCAATCTAAGTAATTTCTCTTTCTCTCCATACAACCAACTGAAGAGGCCTCTCTAATGTTCATCTCTTAGTTCCTCTGCTTGGATGTGAAAAGACAATTTATCATTACTGTATAATGCGCTCATCATCGCCCATTTAATCCAGGGAGGATAGTGCTCATCAAATTGCATCATTTCCAGTGACCGAGTAAGTGTTGGGAAATGATATGAATGTGTTTGACACCCTATCTTGAATCTTTGTGAAAAATCAATGTGTTCTTCTGAACGCACCAGTTTGAAATTCTGACGAGACTATTGTTTCTGGTGTAATCCTATTAGTGTCATTACTTACCCCACCCTATAATTCCTCCAAGAGGAACGTAGAATATAGCGTAGCAGTACTATGATACTATAGGAATCGCTAGTAGCGTCAATAGCATACGACATTAGGGAATAACTTCTCTAATTTCACAAGGTGTCCTTTGAGGAGGAGACAAAGGGGACGCCCAGTGAGAGGGTGGCGACAGGGGGTGTTCAATGATCAATGAGATGAGGGAGTGTCAACTCCCTGATGGATTGTGGGAAGACCGAGTTTTGTGGCGATTAGGCGTCGCAAAGCGCCAGAGAGCGCTATAAAAGCGACTCATGTATGTACGTCCTTCGAAAATGTTGATTCCTGATTATCTTGGAGAGTCGTTGCACCCAAGGCTAAGGAAGAGATTTCAGATTTCTACCTTCAGCATTTTTGTGGCTGTGCTTATGCCTTGACCTTGCTATGGTGATTTACTGCAAGTGTCTGATTTTGGCATATTTTTCTCCTTCTGAGGCCTGTTGATAGTTAAATGGTTTTACCATCGACTTCTATTTTTCAGTGTCATCTGCTTTTCAGTAAATTTTTAATTTATTTTTCTTTCTTATTTTAGTAAAAGATGACAGAAGTGGAGGTCGCACCAATTCCCAGCACATCATGGCCCAAAGAGTTTCCAGAATTGAAGGCAAGGTTTTTTTTTTTTACATTTTTTAGTCTTTATTGATTGTATTATAAATATTTTGCAGAAGAAATGAGGGTCAGAATATTCTAATTAATTCTCACAGAAAAAGATTGCACGATTAAAATGAAAGAAAGTTCCAGTTTTTGGAAAAAGACTCAAAATTAAACAAGTTATGGTATTTTGAAAATTGCTTGTTTGAAGATTTTCGAAAAATAAAATGTCAAGGAAGTTCCTCTGGAAGTTTTGAAAAAATTTTCTCACAAAATGTCTGTTATTAGCTTTTTGTATCTACCATTAAAAAAGAAGTTTTTAGTGAAACTGCTAAAACACATGTCTCAGTTTGCTACACTGCAGACTTCCTAAGTATTGTAATTTATTTTTTGAATATCAAATACTCAACGTCATTTATTGGATACTTCCTCAATCTTTCTTCTCTTTGAAGGAAGAATTCGGTAAAAATTTTAAGCAATAGTGTTGGTTCATCCTCTCTCAATGAAATAAAATGGGCGAGGTAATTTTGACATGCCACAAACAAGATTTTGCAGTTTCACTTTCAAAGAGTCAGGAAGTGTGATGTCATGTGTGGTTTACAGTCAAATTCTCATAAGCATCGAATGAAATAATAAATAGAAACAGATTACAGATATTGATAGGTAAAGTGCAAAACCACATATTTCCGTTGCGTAGTTTCAAAATTTCCACTACGATTTTATTTTTTAGAAAAGACACAGTGCCTTAAGACAAGTGCCAACTTTATAGTTAGGAATTTTCACAGAATATTCTGCAAGCAAAAAGAAAATTAAGGGATGTTTTCAAAATATTTTGTCGCCTAATTTTCCAAAGGAATAATAAAGTGTGACAGGCAGTATACTGCGTCGCAAACAGAAATACTTTATCTAACACTTTGGCCATTGATATGACAGATGCACATTTTGCACTGTTTGAAAAAGTTTTATACCAGGAAAAAATGGCCCGCCATATTTCATGCTCTGTGCTTTTTCTTAACATGACACTTTTGATATCAAAAAAAAATTTTTCATAATTGAATTCATCGTATATTTGTATTACTTAGTAATGCTTTCAGATCAGACGAGAAAAATTCAAGGTAATCCATTTCTTTATTCAGTAATTAGAATGATCTGTTTTCCTTTTCTCATAGGAGTTGGATGACTTGCTAAAATGTTCAATATGCTACGAATACATGCAGACAACTTTAATCTCCGCTTGCTCACATAGTTGTAAGTGAAGTTACCTATTTTACCAGAATAATTTGAAGTTACATTTTTAGAAACAGTCTTATTTCAAGTCTCTCACAAAAGAGACAGCATTCATGAATCTTCTGTCATTCATAGAATGTCACATAAACAGTCCAAATTATAACTCTCCTCTGTGTATTTTCTTAATGCACTGAGAGAAAACTTTATGAAAGAATAGAAAATCTACACTTACCGTAACCATTCTCATTCACGTACAAATTCTCTAAAAATTGTTTGAAAAATCTAAATCAAAAAAGACGAATGATTAAGAACAGTTTAACAATTTGTTAAGCAATTCATAACTTTAAGGAAATAATTTTTCTCCTTTCGGAAGCTAATTTTTGTTATTTTTATTTTTAAAATGACATGATGCTTGTGGAGTGAGCTCATTTCTCGTAAAGGCAAATAAGTCAGCCTCCATGTCTTTACTGCTAATGTTCCAGAGCTTAATGTGAAATTAAAAAATACTAATCCAGTGCTTGACCAAACTTAGTCGGCAATATCCCTCCTGTAAAGCTACTTAAGGATTAGTGTGGAGATTTTATTTTCCTCTCCCAGTAATATTCGTACCACCAATATTATCATCTGTGTAATCACTGGCTGGTTGTTTCGGCAGCCTTGATCTTCAGAGCAGCCATCCGCTAATATCGTTTGTTAGTGCAGCTCGGAGCGAGTTTAACTTGATGATCAAAAAGAAGAAATCACTTAACTAAGGGTTTACGTTTAAAAGGAAAAAAACACATTTTTTATTCTTTTTTTTTTGACCGCAGAAGAGGCATCACCTCTGGTATAAGTACTATAATGGTAGTAGTACTAGGTAGTAGTACTAGTGTGGTCTAAGTACTACACTGGCCGAAGTCAGCAAGTCACTCCCTTTCGCTTAAAATAAAATTTAAGGTCAATTAAAACTTTGTCTTTTATCAATTCTCATTTGCATTTTTACTCTTCTGTATTTTCAGTTTGCTCAATTTGTATCCGACGCTACTTGCAATATCAAAACCAATGTCCGACTTGTTTCTCTCAGTTGTTTGACAATCAACTCCGAAACAACAGGACTCTTGATGCAGTTGTTCAAGTATATACCAAGGTCAAAGATAAACTGTGCCATCACCTTCGCATATCTGCAGTTGTCATTCCTTCAACATCCAGCACCAGCAAAGACAACGCTGTTAGCTCTCCAAGCACAAGTTCAAGAAGAGAAGAGCCTACAAAAATCTTAGTTAAAGCAGACGTAAGTCAGTCCAAGGATGCCCATCCGACCAGGCCCAAAAAACGCGCTATGGAGCCTGAAAAATCGATCAAGACTCCAAAACGAACTGCAAACAAAAACTTAGATGAAATAGAAATTATTGAGCCAGATGTCAGAGAAAGTCCTCGGCAAGTCTCGAATGTACCATCCACTCCTGTTTGCCTAGCATCACCATCAGTTTCAAAAATTCGGGTCCCTGACATGTTTACGACTAGTCCTAAATCTTATGGCCCATCCAGCTCTCATGAAACTCAAGCCACTGTGCCATGTCCGGTTTGTAGTGTTGATATTCCGGAAGCAAACATAAACTTACACTTAGACAAGTGTCTACTGAGAGCCAGTGGACAGCAGCCAGCCCCTCCAAAAATCGAGAATAAAATGAAAAGGTTACCAAAACTAGTCTACACTCTTTTATCTGATAAGGACCTTAAGAAAAAAGCAAAGGAATATGGACTGAATGTTTTAGGCGATCGAAAAACTTTAATCTCGCGTTTGAAGCGCTACACAGTAGCCTATAATTCAGAATGCGACAAAGCTGTTCCTAAATCTCTAATCGAAATCCTCCATGATGTTGAAAAGGAAGAGAAACTAGAGCAGAGAGCCAACGCGCAGATTGAAAAACCAACAGCTCTGTTCAACACCATCACGCGCAGCACTGATCCAAAAGTTATCAACGAAGTTAATGAAAAATATATCAAAGAAAACGAGAGTACATTCAAAGCACTGATACAGAAGATGAAGGACCGTGAGGGAACAAATATTAGGCCAACGGGTCATGTTAACCGAATTTTTGATGATGTAGATGTGGATATGTTTGAGTCGGGCGATGATTGTGTTGAGGTTGATGCTGAACCAAGAGACATGAACAAAACCGTCAATGAGCCTCAGGATATGAACCGTACTAGAGTGGAATCTAATCATACTCCTAAAAGAAGTTCCTCCAGCAGGTAATAATTGAACCCTTTTTAATGAAGCCTTAAGCTAAGCATGAGTGAAATTCTGGGGAAAATGGCACCACATATGCTCAATCCAATGGGGTGCATTTCTCTAATTAAAAAGGATGTAAGGAATTTAAGAAAATTAGAACACAGAAACGGAATTGTACGAAAAAATTTGAAAATCACAAAAAAGTTGAGAAATATCCCTCCTCAGTCAAAGGTAATAAATCAAATGAAGGTAATCAAATAAATAAAGAATTCGATAAGATCTCAGATATTGTGAAAGAACAAATAAGAAAAATAAAGAAGGATGTAGAAAAAGGATATATTCTCACCAAAGCATGATAAGATCGTTAACAGCCCAATTTAGTGAGCTGGTCATGTTTGTAGCGAGTCTCTTAAGAGCCCGGCTGGTAGCGCAACATGCCGATAACCAAATCAGATAAGTCTTATCCATTACTATATTGATTGTTTCAGTGAATGGGCGTCTTAAATATTAAGGCATTCATCCATGGAACATCAGCCTTAGTTTGTAAATAATAGTTTTTCTCAATATAAGAAGCCTTGATTTAGAAATAACGTTCTCTGTAAACCATTGTATAGTTTTTTGAATAATCTATTTTTGCAAACCAAAAAATAAATAAATAAACAAATAAAAGAATAGGTAAAACCATGCTTAGAAGAACATTTAGTGCAAGTTAATCGACAACATTGTTTCCATTGAAATCTTGAAATTTTTCATAATTCCACTTTGCCCAAATGATGAAGACCAGATTTTTATTTTTTAAAATTCAATGTTCCAATCTCATCTTCTCCTCGATTTTTTTTTCAGGTTACCCAATCAATTATTCAACGGAGAAAAAGCTTCCTCTCCGAGTTCACCAATTGTTGCCTTAAAGCGGCTGCCAGATCATAAACTTCCAGGGTCCAGTCTTAGCACCTTGAATCAAAATTTTATAAGCAATGGTGAAGTGGATGAACCAGAAGATGAGCCTGACAATACTCTCAATCAAAGTAATCAAAGTTTTAGTCTACTGGATGAATCCCAGCTTGACTTTCCGATCGGTAAGTTGAGGGTTTTTACATCAGAAAGGTGTCGACTTTTCTCTTATACATGACTCCTCAAAATTTTAAATGTCTTTTTCTTCAAACTACGTTTTTTTCAACTACAAACTTCAAATCTGCCGTTCAGAGCAAAAAAGCCATAACTCCATTGCAAATTTTGTATTTTTCTTCCACACATACCGCTCTAATACAAGAAAATCCAAGTGTGACAATGATTGTGAAGTGTGGCAAGGCTTCATTTTTTAAAATTTTGAGTTCCTAATGGTATGCCAAAATTGACTCGAAAAAATGAGGAATGAACATTTGTTGGTTTTCTTGTGAAATAGTATTTTGCTAGAAAAAAATCCAAAAAATGTCGAATGGAGATATGGCGTTTTTACTTTGGACGGTAGAAATCACCATAGCTTTGCTTTGCTTTGTCATGGCTCAATTTGGAGCTCCTGTGGAATAATTTCCTTTTTTTTTTGGTGGAGGGTTACATGTAGAGAAAATGAAAAAAATAAAAATAAAACTGGAAACTTGAGAAATTGAAAATGATGAAAAAAATCAAACTCCTCTTTTCTTAAGGAATCACATTGGGTCATTTGCTTTAGTCACAGAATCTTGCTTTGATAATTTTTGACTACAATAAAACTAATGACGAAAATCATTCATTTTGGAAATGTTCCTTTGTTAGCATTATGCAAAATTTTATCTAGAAATGTGCAGTCAAGTGGGTTAGCTCTAACCCTGTCTTGTGCTTTCCAAGTTCCAAAGTGATCTTGATCTAAGATAATCAGTTCGTTTGCCTGAAAGTCAATTGAATTTTATCCACAGAAAACTCAGGACGTTTTCTGAGGCTCCACCTCAATGCAAAAATAGAAATGCCTTAACTTCAAAACAAAGCTGTGGGTGGATGTCAAATATTACTGCATCAGCTGATTCAGTTTAAATGTTGCACAAATATTTTGCACAGAATTGAGGTATCAGGTGCTGGAAAAACTCTTGGCTCAACTCAATGACTTAAAAAAAGTGCCGTTATCACACAAAGCCTTCCAATTAAAAGTATTCATGAATACATTTTTGGAGTCTTATTTTGCTTTGTTGTTGTTTTTTCTAGATTCTGAGCCAAATCCAAAGACCTCAAATAATGAACTTTTGCTAAGGACACCAGGAGGTTCGGAAGAAGATGACTCAGCAAGCAGCGTAGAACTATTTGTATCCTCTTCAAGTCGCCAGCGAAAAAGGAAAGAAATGGCGTCTTCCCCTGCCCCAAGCAATAACATTGTCACTAGAAAATTGCGTAAACGAGTCGATCGGTAACGCTAGTTCCTTAGCTCATTAAGGTAAGTGAAATGTAAATATGCTCTTGCTTACCCTTTAGTCCGAAATGTAGCTTTTTGTTTCTACCACATGAGCCATGGCACTAGATTTGAATTTCAACAACATTGTTGCTTGGCCAAAAACAAATATAACAGCCTGCTGTTAATAAAAATGAACAAATTCAGTGCAAGCTAATTCCTAAAGAATGGAAATTCAGTTCCTTTTAGGGAGGTGACTGTTTGTTTATTTTTATCAAAAACAGACGGTCATTTTTGTTTTTGGCTAAGATCGTAAAGTTGTTACAATTCAAAGATCGCATCTCATCTCGGGTGGCAGGAACAAAAAGCTGCATTTCGGCAAAAAGGGTCACAAGAGTAAGAGCACTACTACGTTTCGCTTCCCTCGTAAATTCCTAACACCTAATAGGTATCCTCCCCATACCCTTCAGGTACCAACAACTGGATAGAGTGCATCTTGAAAGTCTGAAGAAAAATTTAATTTAGAACAGTCTTGTTGACTGTGAGAGGTTGCATAAAAAAACAGGGCAGACCTGTACAGCGTTACTAGACTACTTTTCAGCATGGATTTCCTCTTATCTGCTTTCGACAATTGATTTGTTGCATTTAAATATTTTAAAATAATTTTACAATTTTTTTATTTTTATTTTTTTTTACTATAAAATACTCAGAATTAAATGTTTTTCAAATAGGACTTGACATCACAGTATTCTTACAATTTTTACGGAAAATTATTGAGTGAGGGTCAGATTGCTCAGCTTTTTTTTCACAATTCAAAAAAATTTTGCAAGTTCACGTTTTGGCTCATTTCCTTGTGGGAATCATTGACTGTTGGTAAAATACGGAAGAAAAGAAAGCCAAAAAGTGAATTAATCCTTTATTGTAGAATTTCTAAGTCAGAAAAACCACAGAAATTCAATTAGTAAATGATGAGAAATTATCACTCAAAATCTGATCAGCAGCATCAGTCATTACTCTTGATGAAATAATTTTAGCGGAAAAACCCTTGATGCATCTTTTACTTCTTTCAGTGATTATTATTTAACAACATTAGATATCATCTGTTTGATATTTGAAAATAGACTTAACTACACACATTTTACTGTTACAACCTAACTTCAACTGATAACTGTTGTTCAATTTTTAACTATAAGCTGTCGGTCCAAAAGTATCCCAGGCATATGTTGAGAGTTAAAGAAACTTTTCTCTTTTGACGCAAAGTCTAACATAATCAGACAGTTTTACCTAAAATTTGAATTACTGACAGTATGTGAAAGAATTCAGTTTTAAATCATTTAATTAATTTCCTGCTCATAAGTTGTAGCTTCCTCGATGACTCAATAATAGTATATATCATGTGTGAGCCGATAGATTTTTTAAATCTGACTACCCACACAAGAAAATCGGTGCATCACGTGTCTGCCGTACAAATATATGAATTATTGTTTTTTTAAATTATTTTTTGAGTTTATTGTCCATTTTACTGTTTAAGATTTATTTGTTTAGGTATAATGATTGTGTCTCATTTCAATTTTGTCAACCAAAAGATTTTTTTAGCATACGAAAACGTGATTTTTGAAAATAAAATTCTTTCAATTAAGTACTCTATTTTTTTTTTTTTTCTTTGGCAACTAAATCACTGATTGCTCCTTAGGAGGGTTAGTTAGGTAGACTGAATTTTGTTGAGAGAATAGGAGCTTATTGGTCCTAATAGTCGCAGTGCAGGGATTTTGTGGAAAAAATGTTGCCCTGCACATAGAACTCTTTGACTCTTCACATAACCAAGCAACCAAGCATACTTGCACATCTTTGTAAGTAATTTTTTTTTCTATTTCAAAGTTTCCTTTATTGTTGAAATTACAGAGTTCTTACAAAAATGTGTGCTCACGCTACCTACTATGTTAATAAATGACAAAAGGTATTTCTTAGGAAATGGCTCCAAAATTATCGTTGAATATGAATCGCATTATACGACCACCAAGTTTATCCCATTAAGATTGACCATTTCAGTTTGCCCTTCAATCAAAGAATCGCCGTTTTTTTTTTTTAGGGAAATCTTGCGCCTTCCATCATCTCATTGGCAAGAAATTCAACGATGCGGTGTTTTAGTCTATCCTCCAATTTGAAGGCGCTTTTTGATGTCGCTTTATGTCACATCCTGCAAGTACATCGCAGCGCGCACGTATACCTGTAGCGGCTCAACCATCCAAGATACGGCCAAGCGGTCGATATTTTCGTTCTGAAAGGCCGCAATTCGAGGATTTCCTCTGGGAAATGAATATACTCTAGCCCATTTACTCATTTTTACACTTGCGCCCTTTGGGGGCTTGAGAGACCCCTACATTTTTTTTAAAATTTTTTTTCAAAACGATTTCTTATTTTTTGGGGTTGCATCACGTTTTGAAAAAACTGCCCTTGAAAATTTCTCAATTTTGAAAAATAAGGGACATCCTAACATGTGTATTTTAATTTTCAGTTAATTAAAAATCTTAAGCCAACGTTTAACACTCAAATCAAGAATGTTTAACCTTCCCTTTTTTGATCGTTGAATACGAAATGAGAAACTTAAAAGCTGAGTAAACTAAGAACATCACAGATAAACCTAAGACTAAAAGGAAAGAGATGATGTCGAGGCAGAAATACTGAAATAGGCTCGAGTCAGCAATCGAGGGCCTCAGATGCGACGCTCCTCCATGTCGGGCTACGTGCTCCACCCAGAAAACGGCTTTATCCACAGCTTCAGAGGTAAAATCGTGCGAGAGGGTAGAAAGTCTCTGCATGTTCCTCATGTAGCTTTAGGAAATAGTGGGGAAAATGAAAAAAAATTAGAACATCCCTTGAAATTGTCGGAGTTTAGGACAGCTAATGGAGAATTCGCACGCAAATTTTTTATTGCTCCCATCTGAAAGTGATTAAAGAGCTGATTTCACAGTATTTTTTATAATTTTTTTCTGATATGGGATTTAGTATAACAATATATTTAAAAGTGAGAAAATGCACCGCCTAGTG
The DNA here is from genome assembly GCF_918797505.1 of Bemisia tabaci. Taxonomy (NCBI): domain Eukaryota; kingdom Metazoa; phylum Arthropoda; class Insecta; order Hemiptera; family Aleyrodidae; genus Bemisia; species Bemisia tabaci. The sequence goes on from NC_092798.1 coordinate 6,670,051, forward strand.
ACGTCATCTGGCGGCATTTCCCATCTAAAAATATGTATCCTAGCAGACTAGATCATTTTTTCATATCTCCATCAATTATTGTTCAATTTATGAACAAACAGTATCCTTGTGTTCAGTTCACTAAAAGTTCCCACCTTAAGAGAAATTCATCAAGTTTCAGACACCTGCAAAGCAAATTCTCCATTACTTAGTTATTGAACATTGTATGGCAAAATAAGACGAGCAAGTTACATGGTTTCGACAGCAATTTATGGAGTTGACATAAGTGACTAACTCATATCGGCGGTGAAAGTCCGCGACCACATATCTCCATTTTTGTTTTTTATTTTTTTATTTATTTTTTTGTTTCTTTTTTCTTTTTTCCAAAATGGTTTTTTGATTTGGACACATTTAATTTGAGCAAACTCAACCTTAACTTTTCTCAAACTTCAAAAATATGAGACACCTCATGCAACGCGCATTAATGTCGGCGCAGAGATACAACTATTCGTGCTTGGTGGATGTCCGTGTTGCATCTGCAAAATTGAAGGCGCTATGGCGTGAGGCATGAACTTTCATGCTCCTCTCCATATTGTTAATGAGGTGTTGCTCAGATTCGGAAGGAAATTTAAAAAACGAGGCCCGAATACGTCTCTCCTATTTTCGGCTGTGCATTGTCAATGCGGTTACAAAACAATACAAACGGAACCAGTACAACACGGCAACAGAACAAGGAAAAAGACGCGCTTTGATAACGGCGCAGAGATACGACTTTTAATACTCGATGGATGTCCGTGTTGCATCTCCAAAATTGAAGGCGCGTTGGCGTGAGGCGTAACTTCGCAATAACGCTCCGTTCCAACTGTCATCCATTTTTCTCACGTTTGATTTCATTTGCTTTAAAGCATCTGTTTTTCCTTTATTTATTTACTGGTCCTCATGCCCCTTTGGTCGCTAAAGGCTACACCGCCCAACCCCAATAGCCCGTCGTCTTTGGCTTTCATTTTAATTAGGTATTAGTTTTTCCACCGGCTATTTTTTTGCGTATTTAACTTAGCACTGACTGAGAATGACATTCCCAAAATGTTCATGTAGTTTCACCGTATGAATTTACGCCGACAGCAAACATCTGAAATAAAAATTGTTGGTTTGTTGGGTAGCCAGTACTGTGCGTTAAAATAAAATGTCAACTTACATTAACTTGAAATTGAAGAATTTATCAGTCGAAGCTTATCGACCTCAGCCATCGCCAGGACTTACCAAAAAAAAACACACTTTGAGACGATACATGATTAATTTTGATTAATATCAGTTCATACACAAACGTTCATACATACAAATATGATGTAAATGTTTGTGAACAACATATGTATTGACAAACATTGACATCATATGTATGAACGTTTGTATGAACTGATATTGATCAAAATTAATCATGTATTGTCTCAAAGTGTATTTTTTTTGCTGTAAGTCCTGACGATGGCTGAGGGGGAAAAGCTTCGACCGATAAATTCTTCAATTTCAAGTTAATGTGAGTTAACATTTTATTTTAACCCATATCACTGGCTACCCAACAAACAAACAATTACACAAAGTGCTACTACCATAATGTTGAATATCAACACTTTCAATAATGAAATAAAAAAGTAACTCAGTCCGTTAGACATACCTCTCATCATACAATACAGTTTCGATAGTAGATTTGATCTTGGTAAAGGAGTGAATGTCTTGCGGGGACAACCTCCCTCCGATTTTCGCATCAAGTGTTTTCGCCGCCATGAGTTCCTGATCTATGAACCACGGAATAGTTACTGTTGGAACCCCAAAATGTACTGCCTCTTGAAAGCTCTGGAGTCCTCCTTGAGTGATGAATAATTTTACCTTTGGATGCGCTGTTCATGAACAATAAAACATACAAAATATTTAACAACTTGACTCGGTCACATCTAAGTTAATGAACAATGCAGCGATTTTATGATATACCTACCACCCCACCCATCATCATCGACTTTTTGTAACTTGCCACTCTTCTCAGTTGGACTTGAAAAAGGAAGGGAATCGCTGCCAAATATGCAATGTGTGAAATGGGATGCTTAAAATCTTTCGAACTTGTTAGAGTCCACCGAGTATCCAAGTTACCAATTTCGGCTAATTTAGTTCGCCATTAGTTGGGATTTCTCAATGCCCAAGTAGCACAGATTACAATAAGTAGCAATTACGTAGTCAAAATATTGCAATTCCACTGAGTGTTGTGTATGTTGCCTAGCTCTTATTTGAAGGAGCCCTATTTATTGAAACTTATTGCAATAAGAATGAAATAAGTTGCAATTTTTCATTGCATTGTATATTGCCTATCTTTCTGACACGTTGAGCATGGAGCTCATTTTGCTGATTGTTCAAAATCGGCATAAGTCGACTAAATGATGTAAAAATATTGCAATTCAATGGTAAAAAATTACAATTTTATTAAAATCAAAATGTAATTTCATTCTAATATTTTTGTTGCACTGTGCTGTGCTACTTAGGTGTCATGTCCTTGTTTTCTCTCAGAAAAGAGAGAATAATTTTTGTAACCATCTCATGCGGCATATCTTATTTATAGTATTAAGTCATAAGAGCACCGCTTAACGCACAACGCTTAAGGCGCGAAGCGCTTCAGGAGGTTGGATCGCGAAGCAGTCAGTGGGCTTAGTCCCCCTGTCACTTGACAGAGTTACAAGCATTTTGCATGTGAAAGGTTTTCTTTGCCAGTAGAAAAACACATTCAGATTTTCTTTTTCTTTTTTTGTAGATTAATGGTAACTTACTAGATGTAAAATCAGAATTGGTAATCCATCACAGAAAAAATGCTCATAAATTCTTCATTTTTCCTCCTCTTATGAAATTATAGATGCTCGGCTTGCATTCAAGAGAACCGTGATCTTCATTCTTCTATTATCATCATCACATTTAGATATTGTAGTTAGTATATGTAGATGCAAAATAAAGTCCAATAATGTGCTTACCAAGTACGCTGCTTTGAGGCATCCACTTTTGAGTAAAAATATTATCCGATTGTCCAGGAATTTTTTGATCTGATTCCCATTTCCATAAAACTCGGTATCCAGCAGGTAAACCTCGGAAAAATTCCAAGAAGTTTTCAAGCGCGTCTGGCGCCAGAGATTTGCTTTTCATATTACTTCCAAGACTAAAGTAAATGACTCCTCTCTTCGCTCCGTCTAACCAATTTTGTAAAACCTAAAGAAAATTATCTGCATCATACGTAGAGCCAACTTTTTGAACACGACTGAGTGAATCGTATTGTTGAGGTCTTGCCGTAAAAATGTCACAGTAAAGTCAAAATTAACGGTAAGTATCAAACATGGAGAAATTACGTAAAAGGCGAGATTTTTACCGAAATATTTTTTCGTGACCTCTATTAAAAATCGAACACGAAAAAAATTGATTAAAAATAATTTGTACTATCGAGAGAAATATGAATCAAACTCACAGAAAAAGGAACTATGCGCAAGTGGAAAGATAGGGTGTGCTCGTAGAAGCCGGATAAGAAACAATGTAAAAGTGGTTATAGTTCCTTTTGAGAAAATAGAAAAGCGGGATTTGACATTAAATCCAAAGGAACTGAGCGCTAACTCGTGAGCCATGGGCATATGAAAAGAGCCATGTGGACAGGGCTCATGAGTCAAAGAGTCCCGCCACCCATCTCCCCGTCGTGGCTCCTTGTACCTTGCAGCTGACGTCACTGGCGCTTTTAAAGCCCCATTCATTCTCATGGCCCAAGCACTAACGTGCACAACCCATCATTCCACTTGCACTTAGTACTATTCAGCTTAAATACGTCCAGTTGTATATTTACCGTCGGTAGTTTACCCGGCGCTCCTACATGGAGCGGCCCAACTTCTACAACATTCGGACCAATAAGTCTTGGATAGTAGTACAGCGAGTTAGACGTGATGAGAGTAAGACCGATTCTTTCCCACGGCGACTCATCCACAAACGTCGCGTTGAGACCGTAAACATCCGTCAAGAACCTCCTGGCAGCGGTCCCAATATTTTTCTTAACGCCGGACACAATGAAAGTATGAGAGAACCAATTTTCGAGCTTCTGCCATAAGTTCATTTTATCCGTGTAGTGGCCAAAGACGGACGGTAGAAACGATAGATGGACTGGGCTGCCCAAGGCGTCCTCTGCCAGCCAATCCATAGCGTAAGATGAAATGCTGACGATGGGCGCATCCCCGGCTAGTAGACGAGCAATTGGAACTAGATAAGGAGCTAATATCGATTGGATCATCACCACGTCGAACTTTATCCCCTCCTGCTCGACGCGCCTGGAACCAAAAATTGATTAAATGGCTCATTGAACCTTGCATTTTTTATTTGATATTCTGGAAGTTCAAGGTAAATGGATTGCATTTTGCAAAAAGGAACCACTAGCATTGCAATGATGCTAAGATTGTGCAACTTCATCTTTTGCAATAACATTGTGGAAATCGTGAAAAACTATGAAATTTAGATGGTAATTTGTGTCTTAAATTTACAGTTTTTAGCGAGTAAAAAAGAAACTATTAATGGATAATCGGGTTTTTCCTCCAAGACAAAAGAAGTTGCACAATCTTAGCAACATTGCAATGCTAGTGGTTCCTTTTTGCAAAATGCAATCCAAATAGATGATTCAATGGTTTACTACGTATTTGTTGAGCCAAAACCCCCGGGGAAAGGCTGCGATAGGATTGCGCGAATGCCCCCTCTCTCTTACCCTTTTGGAGATTCATAGGATTGCGCGAATTTTTCTGGTACTGAAAAGTCACATGTTTGCGCGAATATTCAATATTCAACGAGAAAGCGTTAATCTGGCAACCTTGGTAGTTGGTGGTATGATAACTATATCGCGGAAGACTGTTCATTCCCTCCTCACTTACGTATGTCTCTCTTCGACGGCTAGCCCTCTCAGCACGAATGGCCCAGAGAGCTTTCACAGACATTTAAAAAATGAACTAGGCGCATGTGGCCGCCAACCACTAGAAAAAACTACACGTTCAAAATCGTAAAGCAACCATGTTTAAGTTTTTTAAGAGGTGAATGGATTCCAAACCCGACAGGCACACCCGAAAGAAAGCGTATATTTATCTATTGCAGCGTTATGCACCACTTTCGTGTTTTATTTTTAATAAATGTTTTTAGAAAGCTGCACACCGGTTTTTTGAAAAATTTCCGTGAATTCACGTAAATGATCTCCAATAAAATTATCGACACGATATTTTCGTTCGTTCTATTTTCTTTAAATTTAACCAAAAAAAAAAAAAAAAAAATCATCCAAGTTTCTGGATCGTTACAATAAGGACAAATATTTTCCCTTTAATAATGGTAAAAACTGGAGCAGAACGTCAAGAATGATGACACGCAGTCCGACAGCATTCCTACAGTCTTGTAGGCGTTAATGTGCGTTTCACGCCAACTGACCGACTGCACTGCGATTGGTGCAATGCGAGAAGTATTCATGCAGTCTTGTAGGCGCTGATGTGCGTGTCACGCCGGCCGCACTGTATGGCGCTATGCGTGAAGTATTCCTAAAGTCTTGCAGGCACTAATATACGTGTAATGCCGGCCGCACTGTGTTTGAGGCGATTATTCGAACTCGCTTTAGAATAATCGCGACATCGAATAATAGGGCTTAAAAGGCGTATGTTATGTTTCGACGGTGTATGAGCATTCCGACGTTGCCTCGTTTCTCCCGATTAAATATTTTTTCCAAGAAAAGTTAGGAAAGTTCTTTATACCCACGACCATTATTCAATCTTATCACCTCATTTATCATTAGAAGGTCCTATGAAATGGTATTCTTACCGCTTAAACTGAAGGAATTGTTCACTGGTCAGGTGGGATTCTGCTATTTTTGGTCCTATACCGAAGATTGAAGAATACAAGTTCCATTTTGAAATTTGTCTCTGCACGCTTATGTGACCATCTTCTTCTTTATCCTTGAAAAAATCGTACAAAAACGAAAGATCCACGAAAGTGTAGTTCGCATTCTGCTCCAAATCCTGCACCATAGGAAATGAGTATTTTTCATGAATCAGTAAAACAAATCATGGGCTACATGCAATATAAATTTTTCCAGATGCACCTATTGCACGCCATAATTTGCCGATCTCAACATGGAACGTTTTTTCAGGGCTCAGCGAGATTTCTGAACTGCATTTCATTCCCTTTAAAGATGTTCTTTTTACTGACTGAGGCCTGTTTTAAATTATGGTTTTCGGCATGTATATGACCTGATCATCCGCATGCGCAAGTTAAAGCTCCTGTCTGAAAATTATCTTACTTCATTACTCAGTCAAATTAAAAGTTAAGAAACTGTATAAAGCTTCGTCTATAGAAACGATTGATTTTATTTTTAAAATGTATTGAGCATATGTACTTGTGCGCATTATACATGTTTACCAATACATACGATTATCACAATAAGCACGTAAAAAATACAGCAATGAAATACAAAACATGCAGAATATTCCAATTGAATGTGTAGATAAGCGCTTCATTAATAAATATATATCAAATTAATTAGTTTGATTTTGCAACTATATTACAAATTATGGGAATTACACACAGTCTCACATAGGTTTATGTATAGGACTTAAGAATTTCTTCAAAATTTTGTTCCGATCATAAGTGTAACAAGTTGTGTTGGGAAACCAAATTATACGAAAAAAGTGGTCATTTTTAAACTCTAAATTGAATCTGTTTCTGTTAGATGGCCGTTAGTCCAGAAAATCATAAGCCCTGACTTCCGCTGATTTCGCAGTACGCTATGTCTCATGAATTTTTCGACTTACAACCGTTTAACAGAAACGATTCAATTATTGAGGTTCGAGCTGCTTAGGAAAAAATAGTACGGAAGAGCCTGCTTAGAATTAGTGCCAGATCGTCTTGTGAAATTTTATACTCTGAGTAAAAAAAATTTCATCCAAATTATTTGAATGATGATATTAAAAAAATGAAAAAATGGAGTATTACGGACATGAAATGCGGACTGAAAGAGGTGACTATCATACAATTACGAATTCGAAGCAGTATTCTACATGATACACCATAGGTAAGGAAAGAATGAGTACAGACTTACCGAAGCCTTATTGGGACTAACGACAAAAAGCCTGTGTCCTTTTTTAACCAGATTCTCTGTCAAAGTCAAAATCGGTCGCTGATGGCTAAAAGATGGCACTGGAGATAGGATCAAAACGTTAAAAGCATTTGCGCCGCAACACAAGATCACAATGTAGAAAAAATATCGGATGGACATCTCTAGTCCTACGAAAAGCGTTTTATACTCACGCACCCACTATACTTTTTCTGCTACAACTCTTGGCACAAAATTTTGATGGTATCAATCCAAAATAAGAATCACAATTATTTGTCTTGGATTTTTGTGTCTTAAAAAGAAAGAAAATGCTACCTAGAAACTGAAATGTTGAGAAAAAAGAGCTATCGAAATTGTAATTTGAAAAGAGTTATATTGATGGATTGGAAGGGATGCAGCTCACACAAGTTTTCACACATTAAATTGATTCACATTTCTCGAAGCATAAAATTGATATTGAAATTTAGAATTCACGGATGGGGGGGCATTGAACGTCCAAATGAGAGCTCTCTGATATTCGTGCAATTATTATCAGTAGACCTGCAATTATGTATCACGAGCAAAGTTGTTTGAACTTAAAGCCTTGATCCTTCATATCACACTCTGTAATCGATTTGTGTTGAGACTACTCAGTTTCGACTGACGAAAGTCTCTCAGCCTTGAGTATTAACTTTGCGTACTAAAATTTGGAGGTTGATACTTGAAAATGGCTTGATCGCTTACACACCCATACTTTACCTAATCTGAAACTCCTAGAGCGTAAAGCTGTTTCGTCAAGTATATAGAAAATGACAAGGGGATATGAATTAACCCCCTTCTTCGTAAACTACATTATTGATAGCTTCATTTGATCGAAAGAAATAAAAATTCAAACACTCACAAAATTATTAATGGAGATTTCACTAACTTTACTAACTCGATTTTTCCAAAAATGAGAATAGAAAAAACTCGATTCAATTGAAGTTATAACGTCACCTTCCGGCAAAAGTATCACAAGCGCTATGTTTCAAAATTTCCGTCGCCATTTTCTTTTTTATCAGAGAATTTTTTCGACGAAGCTGTCCGAAAATTTCACTAAATTTTCTTTGTGCTGCCGATAAAAGTCGGTGGATTTTCAAACAGATCCAATCAACAATTTCTCCGTACAAAACAAAATAGCGGCGGAAATTTTGCAACGTCACATGATGCTTTTGATACCTTGGCCGGAAGGTGACGATATAACATCAATTGAATCGAGTTATTAATAAGCAAAATAAAGAGATAAATAGAACTACTCTAACTTCTATTGTATTATAAAGATAAAAATTGCTAAATTCTTTAGTTAGAAAAGATGGTAGATAAATTGGACTGCATTTTGCAATTTGGATCTATAAATTCTGGCTCATCTGAAAAAACACTTATGCGCTTAAGGAAACTAATGGCAACTACGTTGTTTTTAAAGCGGGCCAGAATTTATAGGTCCAAGTTGTAAAACGCAGTCCAATTTACAAACAAGTAGTAGAAGAATTTAAACACCAAAATCCGGAAGCGCTCAAAAATAAAATCACGAGAACAGGAAATCAATTAAGTCTAAAATTATAAAAAAAAAAAAAAAAAAAAAAAAAAAAAAAAAAAAAACTATGCGGATCATAAATTTCAAAAAGTCTACAAATCACTAGATTTAAGGAAGTTAAAGTCCTATAAATACAAAAATGCCAGATTAACTAGACTTTCCTAGGACTTAACTAGACATAACTAGATTAAAATGCGCCTTAATCTGAAACAAGCAGTGAACTCCAACACAATGTGTTGATAAGGCGCGTCATTAACTCGCACATATCAACCCCTTTAGTTTTCATTTACAGAGATTTCAAAAAAGGCAAGCAGCACAACAAGAGAATTCACGATCCAACAGTGCAAGGTCAACGACGCACCTTGACGAGACCGTGTATTGTGAATCTAGAAAGCTATTCGAACAAATTTAAGTTTTTTTATCTGCCTCAAGCAAAATCTTATCAGATTCTTGAAGAAAAGTGCTACGGAAAAATTTAAGCGAAGAAAGGAAAAATTCTGTCGAACTCCTAAAAGATAAAGTCGATTTAAAGGTATTTTGGGGCTAAAATACCCAAATCACCGGTATTATAAATCCCGTTATATTATTGAAAAGAGATTTACTCGATATAAATGCAATTGTATTAAATATGTCTTGATTTTTTTATTTTAAACGTCTTTTCATGCAAAGAAGCTTAACCATGTCCATGCTTTATTCATTCATGAATTGAAAGTAAGCAATCCACATCCCGAAAATCTACCGATTTGCCGTGAAAAATTGCAGAAACTTGATATACCAGGTCGATGTACCCACTCTTTGAATTTACCAATCGATTTAGTGAGTGCACGTATGTGAAAGTCAAAATGCTATAGTCATTTTGGGTGCATTCATTTTTCATGAAACAATTGTAAGTAATTCCAATCCCGAAAAACCATACATTTTCCGTATAAAATCGAAAAAATCAAAATATGTCGACTCCCTGACGTGAAAATTAAATTCTACGTGTGAAAATACTTATGTATCGATATGCTGAACAGAATGCCCGCCTCTCCTCGTAATTTAGAAACCGTTCCTATACTCATCTCAAAATTTTTCTCAGAGCTTTGTGTTATTATCAGCTTCCATTTAAACCCCGGTTTGATGGCCGAATCGGCTGCCCAAAAAGCAAGCCATTTTTGAAGGGCTCTATGAGAAATTCGTGATATTATCAGCTCTCAGGAAATCACCCCATGGGTAAAATTGCTGGTATAAATTTTCGAGAGCTTAAAATAATCGTATTCAAGAAACTAAGGCATTAAACTATGGAGTCAATTTCGTTTTAATAATGTAACGGGATTTACTTGTCTTCAGGTCAAAACTCATACAAGGAAGCCCCTTGCAAGAGGCTAATTTTTTGTAATTTCACTCAATTTTTTCTCCTTTTTATAATTGAATTGCTTGTCACATTCTGAGGTCAATCATATTAAATTGTAATTTATACATTTCTTTTTTTCCCCCTTCATTTTATTTTTTGTTTGGAGAAGTTTTGTTGATTTCTTCGGATTTCGAATACTGTAACTTCTCTTCTATTTGGCCGATTTTTATGAATGAGACCTCTTTTAATTCGCGTTTCAACGGAGAGTAAGGAAAAAATTGCTAAAAACTCGCGAAACAATTTTTTTTGAAAATTGGGCGAATCCTAGCGTGACGGTGAAATGGTTAATGAAGCGTAAGTAATTGGGCGAGGGGCTGAGGATCCCGGCCTAGCTTGGCGACCATCATTAGCTATTGTTCGTCGAGACGCCGACGCAGTGATTAGGAGCGTGGGG